>NC_044557.1:113562114-113879634 GCF_007565055.1 Rhinopithecus roxellana
CTACACCACCGTGCCCTCCCTGAAGGCAGAACTGTTGCTACCTTCCCTGCCCTGCCAGAGTAGGATTGCCACACTCCACCTAGTCAACACCCTCACACCCACCTGTAGGTGCAGGTCTTTCCCCACTGAAGCCAGTTTGTTAAGTCTGGAAGAAGTGACTGTTTCCACAAGTGCATAGACACCAACACCAACATATGGCTATAAAAAACAAACAAAAAATCAAGGAAACATGAAACCACCAAAAGATCACAATAATTTTTCAATAATTGACCCTAAAGCAATGAAAATCTACAAATTGCCTGACAAGGAAATCAAAATAATTGTTTTAAGGAAGCTTAGTGAGCTACAAGAGAACACAAGTAGACAACCCAAATAAGCCAGGGAAACAATGCACAAACATAATGGGAAGTTCAACAAAGAGATAAAATAATCTTAAAACCTCAGAAATTCTGGAGCTGAAGAGTGCAATGAATGAAATAGGAAATTCAGTAAACAGCCTCAACAGTAGACTTGATCAAGTGTAAGAAAAAAAATTGGTGAACTTGAGGAGAAGCCATTTAATACTATTTAGTCAGAGGATAAGAAAAACGAAAAAAGAGTGAAGAAAGACTACAGGATTTATAGGACACCATTAAGTGAACCAATGCACATATTATAAGAGTTCTAGGCCAGGCGCAGTAGCTCACGCTGGTAATCCCAGCACTTTGGGAGGCTGAGGTGGCGGATCACAAGGTCAAGAGATTGAGACCATCTTGGCTAACACGGTGAAACCCTGTTTCTACTAAGAATATAAAAAATTAGCCAGGCATGGTGGTGGGCACCTGTAGTCCCAGCTACTCGGGAGGCTGAGGCAGGAGAATGGTGTGAACCTGGGAGGTGGAGCTGGCAGTGAGCCGAGATCATGCCACTGCACTCCAGCCTGGGCAACAGAGCAAGACTCCGTCTCAAAAAAAAAAAAAAAAAGAGTTCTAGAAGGAGAAGAGAAAGGGGTAGAAAGCTCCTTTACAGAAATAACAGCTGAAGACTTTCCACAGACTGTGAGAGGGAAATGGACATCCAGATTTCTGAATCTCAAAGATCCCCAAATAGGATCAATCACGGAAGACTACAAGTGCTCCTTAACAATGGATGTCCTAATAAATCCATTGTAAGTTGAACATATTGTAAGTTGAAAATAGATTTAGGCCAGGCTTGGTGGCTCACACCTGTAATCCTAGCACTTTGGGAGGCCGAGGCAGGCAGATCACCTGAAGTTGGGAGTTTGAGACCAGCCTGGCTAACATGGTGAAACCCTGTCTCTACTAAAAATACAAAATTACCTGGGCATGGTGGCACACATCTGTAATCCCAGCTACTCAGGAGGCTGAGGCAGGAGAATCACCTGAACCCGGGAGGCAGAGGTTGCAGTGAGCCGAGATTGTGCCATTGCACTCCAGCTTTGGTGACAGAGTGAGACTCCGTCTCAAAAAAAAAAAGAAGGAAATATATTTAATATCCCAATAAAGCCATCGGTAAGTCAAAAAATTATAAGTTGAACCATCATAAGTCCAGATTCTCCTCAACTTGTGATGGAGTTAAGTCCTGATAAACCCATTGTAAAGTAAAAAATCTTAAGTAAAAACACCATGTTGGGAATTTTCTGTACACGAGACACATTTTAATCAAGTTGTCGAAAGTTAAGGACAAATAAAGAATTTTTAAAGCAGCAAGAGAAAAGTGATTTGTCACTTTTAAGAGAATTTCTGTAAGAATATTAGTGGATTTCTTGGCAGAAACTTTGCAGGCTAGGAGACAGTGGGATGATATGTTCTAAATATTGAACAAAAGACAACTTTCTTTCTTTTTTTTTTGAAACAGAGTCTCGCTCTGTCGCCCAGGCTGGAGTGCAGTGTCATGATCTCGGCTCACTGCAAGCTCCGCCTGCCGGGTTCGCGCCGTTCTCCTGCCTCAGCCTCCCAAGTAGCTGGGACTACAGGCACCCGCCACCACGCCCGGCTACTTTTTTGCATTTTTAGTAGAGACGGGGTTTTACCGTGTTAGCCAGGATGGTCTCGATCTTCTGACCTCGTGATCTGCCCGCCTCGGCCTCCCAAAGTGCTGCGATTACAGGCGTGAGCCACGGCGCCTGCCCGGCCAAAACACAGCTTTCAATCAGGAGTACTATACCAGGTAAAAGTATCCTTTAAAAGTGATGGAGAGATAGTTTTTCTCAAACAAACAAAAATGAAGGGAGTCCATTACCAGTGGACCTAACTTACTTATCATTTACTTGTCATGTCTGTTTGTTTCTTCTATCTGGAACCAAAAAAATGCTTTAGAAACTAATTTAAATTGAAATAAAATTAACCTAAACAGCAACACACACACAAGCATATGAAAGCATAAATCACACAGGGAAAGGTAAATATATAGACGTAGACAGATTCATGTAACACTGTAAAGATGGTGTATAAATAACTTTTAATCCTAATATAAAAGTTAATAGAGAAAATGTCGCTAATGGATATATGATATAAAAAGATGCACTCTTTGTCTAAAAGAATACAAAGTGCTTGTGTGGGGGAGTAAAATGGTTTTTGTATGCAATTGAACTTAAAATAGAAGGTTAAAAACTGTAAGATATTTTACACAAGCCTTTATCTAATAGTAAAGAAAAAAAAACCTGTAACAGATACACAAAAGATGAAAATTCAGAGCATATTACTACAAAAATCATCAAACAACAAAGGAAGACAGCAAGAAAACAAGAGTCAAAACAATGCAAGACAAATAGAAAATAATTAACAAAATGGCAATGGTAAGTCTTCATCAATAATTACTTAAATGTAAATGGATTAAGCTCACCAATCAAAAGGTATAGAGGCTGGGTGTGGTGGCTAATGCCTGTAATCCCAACAATTTGGGAGGCCCAGGTGGGAAGATTGCTTGAGCCCAGGAGTTTGAGACCAGCCTGGGCTCAAACTATGTCTTTAACATAGGGAAACCCCATATCTACAAAAAAATTTTAAAAATTAACCAGGTGTGGTTGCACATGTCTGCAGTCCTAGCTACTAGGAAGACTGAGGTGGGAGGATCGCTTGAGGCTGGGAGGTTGAGGCTGCAGTGGGCTCGCCACCGAACTCTAGTCTGGGTGACAGTCTTAGTGACCTTGTCTCAAAAACAAAACAAAACAACAAAAACCCCACAAAAGGTATAGAGTGACTGAATGAATGAAAAACAAGATCCAGTCATATGCTGTCTATAATAGATACACTTTACTTATTGTTTCCAGGTTTTAAAAATTACCTTTATTAAAATTTTTTTTTTTTTCTGAGGTGGCAGTCTTGCTCTGTTGCCCAGGCTAGAGTGTAGTGGCGTGATCATAGCTCACTGGGAACCTCAATCTCCTGGGCTTCCTGCCTCTGCCTTCTGAGTATTTGGGGCTACAGGCATGTACCACTGTGCCGAACTATTCTAATTTTATTTATTTATTTATTTATTTTTGTAGAGATGGGGGTCTCGCTGTGTTTCTCAAGCATGTTTTAAACTCTGGCTTCAAGTTATCCTTCTGCCTCATCCTCGTAAAATGTTGGGATTACAGGAGTGAGCTACCACACCGGGCCTAACTTTTATTTTTAACAAGTTAATACATGCATTATAGGAAAGTGAAAAACACAAGAAGCAGAGAACGAAGTTGTCCGCAATCACAGGCAGTTTACAGTTTGCTGTGTCCTTCTAGGTCCTGTGTGTGTTTAGACACAGCATCCAGTTTTATTGGAGTGAGAGCATACAGTATGTATGTATCATGCTTTTTCACACATCATGAATATTTACCAATTTAAAATCCCAAAGTGATATGAATATTTTGATAACCAAGAATACACGACACCGACTCAATCTGTTAGAAAAAAGTATAATCCCACCTCTTTTGGGACAAAAATTTCATAGAAGACAAAAATGGCAACACTACTCTAGATAAAGGTATTGGCGGAATTCCGATTAACATACTGCGTTTCCGTAGTGTTCAATTTAAAGTGAAACATAGAGGAACAGAGTACACCAAGTATAGTTTTTAAGATAATTCATTATCAGATCTATACCATTCAAATGTTAGCAAGGAGGTATATTTCCATTGAATTACTTAATATATTTCTGCAGTTCAGCCAAAGAGATGCACATACATCAATTGGCTACAGTCAAAATGTAAATATGAACACATCTGCCTACATCTCTCCCTTCACACTTCCTTCTGCTCCTCTGCTGCCTACCTAACAAGTCCTGATATACACTGCTCAGGGAGGGGTTAACAATTCTGTATCCAAGGTGCATTTTTTGTATCCATTATAATAAGATATTTACAAATTGGCTAATTCACTGGCTCTACCTTTTTTTTTTCAGATGGAGTTTTGCTCTTGTTGCCCAGGCTGGAGTGCAACGGCGGGACGTTGGCTCACCACAACCTCCGCCTCCAGGGTTTAAGCAATTCTCATGCCTCAGCCTCCCCAGTAGCTGGGATTACAGGCTTGTGCCACCACGTCCAGCTAATTTTGTATTTTTAGTAGAGACAGGGTTTCACCATGTTGGTCAGGCTGGTCTCGAACTCCCAACCTCAGGTGATCCGTCCACCTCGGCCTCCCAAAGTGCTGGGATTACAGGCATGAGCCACCGCACCCAGCCACTAGCTCTACTTTTTATCATACGTTGTTTGCTCAGGGTGTTCCTATTTAAAAGATAATTTCAGGCTGGGCTGGACTTGAACTCCTGACCTCGGGTGATCCACCTGCCTCAGCCTTCCAAAGTGCTGGGATTACAGGCATGAGCCCCTGTACCCAGCCTGAAAGTATCTTTTAAATAGGAACATTCTAGCCTGGAACTCTTTTCCTTCCTACTTCTATCAACCCAACGGGCAGATATAAGCATCTATAGTACTTAGCAGGGATTTTCACAATTTCACTTCCATAAGGGTTAAGAACAGTCTTTTCTATGAATTTTAACACAAAATAGACTCAATGTATTAGTTTACTAACACTCCTTTTGTCATACGCTGGTGACCTCTTTAACATCTAGAAGGACTAGATGTTGTAAATCAGGACTTGCTTGTCTTTTATGTATGGTATAAACACAGTCAGGTAAAAGACAATGGACGGACATAAGGGACAGTGGCCAGTTGTGCTTCACCATACACACACTGGTATCAAACCCTTTGCAATTCCTTCTCCTCTATTCTTCCTGAACCAGCATGAATATAGTAAAGTGTACTGCTCAGAGAAGTGGTGTGATCATTCAATTTCCAAAAGACAATATTTCCTATGAATTTTACAAAAGGATATTTACACAATGTGTTCTTTATTACCGCTACATTTAATACACTTTGTGCACTTCTAAACACCTAGACGGAGTAGATGTTTCAAATAAAGACTTAAGTTTGTCTTCTATATACACAGTAGTATTGAATAAGCTACACACATGTAACAATGGTTATATCTGAAAGTATCTTCTATATTGTTCTGGTCTAAAATCCTTCATTTCTTCCGGTTCCTCTCCACCACCAACCCGATGGATGTAAGTACATGTGTCACTTAGATGCGATGTTATCATTTTACTTCTAAAAGTCCTTTTGAGAAGACAGCTTTTCTGTGAATTGTACAAAATGTACAAAAGTGTACACTTCTATGAAGTGTACAAAATGAATAGATACACTTTAGAATTAAAGACACATGTAGGCTGACAGTAAAGGGATAGAAAAAGATATTTTATACAAATAGCAACCAAAAGAAACCAGAGGTGGTTATACTTATGTCAGACAAAATAGACTTTAGGTCTAAAACTGTCTGTAGACACAAGGAAGATCATTTTATAATGATAAAAAGGTCAGTTCTACAGGAAAATATAACAATCATGTACATACCCAACATCAGAGCACCTAAATATATAAAGCAAATATTGACAGATATGAGGACAGGAACTGACAGCAATACATTAATAGTAGGGGACTTCAGTACCTCACTTAGGATAAGGGATAGAACATTCAGACAGAAAATCAATAAAGAAACAGCTGACTTGAACAACACTATGGAACAGATGGACCTAACCACCACATGCAGAACTTCTTATCCAACAGCAGAAGTATGTACGTGTTTCTCAGGCACACACAAAACGTTCTCTGGGATAGATCACATATTAGGCCACAAAATGAGTCTTAACAAATTTAAGACATTCAAAATAATTCTAAGTACCTTTTTCAACCACAGTGAAATGTAACTACTAATCTATGACAGCAAGAAAATGGGAAAATTCACAAATATGTGGAAACAAAACACACTCCAGGACAACCATGGGCTCAAAGAAGATGTCAAAAGGGAATTTAAAAAGTGTCTCAGCAAGGCGCAGTGGCTCACGCCTGTAAGCTCAGTACTTTGGCAAGCAGGTGGGCAGATCACTTGAGGTCAGGAGCTCCAGACTAGCCTGGTTAACACAGTCAGGAGTTCCAGACTATGCTGGCCAACATGGTGAAACCCCATCTCTACTAAAAATACAGAAAATTAGCCGGGCGTGGTGGCATGCACCTGTAATCCCAGCTACTCCGGAGGCTGAGGCAGGAGAATCGCTTGAACCCAGGAGGCACAGGTTGCGGTGAGCTGAGATCATGCCACTGTACTCCAGCCTGAGAGACAGTGAGACTCCGTCTCAAAAAAAAAAAAAGAAAAGAAAAAAATCTCAGCATTGAATTTCCCTGTTCCTTTAGCAAAGATAAGTTGACTATATTTATATGTGTCTCTTTCTGGGCTCTCTGCTTTCTTCCCTTGATCTGTTTGTCTTGACAACCATATCTTTATACTAAGCCTTAAAGTCAGGAAGTATCTGACTTGTTCTACTCCTTCAATTTCATGTTGCCTATTCTGGGTCTTTTGACTTTTCATATAAACTTTAGATTTCATTTGTTGAAATCCATAAACAATTTGCTGGCATTTTGATTGGGATTTTGATTGTGTTGAATGTATAGATCCAGTTGGGAAGAACTGATATCTTGACAATATCGTCTTCCAGTTAATGAATATAGGAATATTTCTTCATTTATTTAGTTCTTCTTTGATTTTGTTCATCAAAAAATTATAGACTTCCTTATATAGATCTTGGATGTGTTTGTTAGGCTTATACCTAAAGATATCATTTCGTGGTTGCTCATGTAAATTGTATTGTGTTTTTAATTATAAATCCCACTTATTCATTGTTGGTATACAGGAAAGCAATGGACTTTTATATATTAAACTTGTATCTTGCAACTTTGCTACAACTGCTTATCAGTTCCAGTTTTTTGTTGATTCTTTTAGACCTTCTACGTAGATTACACCATCTGCTCAACAGATATCAAAAATATTAGCATTTTGGTGTATATCTTTATAGAGTCTTTTAAAAAAAAATTAGATACATTTACATTTATTATATGTATATACACATAATTGTATGTAACATAAATGTTACATAATTGGGATTCAGTGAGAAGGCTTTTAGTTTCTCATCTGAGATGCTAGGTACTTGTGAGTTACGACTTCTATTCTCACAACAAGAAAAATCCTGCAGAAACCAAAAATCAACAACTCTTTATCAGTCAGATGATTGAGGTCACATGGCAAGGCACTTCACCTACAATTGGCGAGAGAAGTTAATACACAGAATCAAAGCTTACTGGAGGCCAGGAGCGGTGGCTCATACCTGTAATGCCAGAACTTTGGGAGGTCGAGGTGGGTGGATTGCTTGAGCCAAGGAGTTGGAGGCCAGCCTGGCAGCAACATGGCAAAATCCCATCTCTACTAAAAATGCAAAAATTAGCCAGGTGTGGTGGCACACACCTGTAATCCCAGCTACTCGAGTGGCTGAGGCAAGATGGCTGCTTGAACCCAGGAGGTGGAGGTTGTAGTAAGCCAAGATTGTGCCACTGCACTCCAGCCTGGGTGACAGAGAGAGACCCTGACTGAAAAAAAAAAAAAAAACAAAAACGCTTACTGGAGCAGAAGCTCACTGCAGTAGCAAGAACCAGATTCCTTTTACTCAGTACATTGTGTCTGTCCTTCAACAAAAAATTACAGGGCAAATTGAAAGACAAGCCTCATAACCAGACCCATATATTGTAGAGATTTTGGATAGCCTGACAGGGAATTTAAAATAACTATGGCTAACGTGTTAAGGCCTCTAATGGAAAAAGTGAAAAACATGCAAGAACAGATGCATAATATAAGCAGCGAGATGGTAACTTTAATAAAGAATCAGGACTAGCCAGGAGACCAGAGATCTAGCACCTGGAGCAGCATGGCCAAGCCTTGTGGAGTGCACCTGAGTGGGGATGCCTGAAAGCAGGTGAAGGTCTTCAGGCAAAATCTTTTCCAGGAGACTGAGGAATTCCCCTACAGATTCTTGCCACGGAAAATCTTATCTGAATCAGCTCTTGCAAGAAGACTCCTTCAATGTGGCTGATCTGACCTCCCTCTGAGCACCACTGGAATCCCCATCCCAGACCCTCTATCCAAGAATGATGAGTTGGAAACAGATAAGCAGGAGGAGAAAGAAGTCTCCCTGGCATGAGAAGGTCCTGTTCCTGTTTCCCTGGTTAAGACGGAAGTCTGGACTCTCAAAGAGAAATGCATTCTGGTGATCACATGGATCCAGCATCTGATCCCCAAGATTGAGAATGGACATTATTTTGGGGTATCACTCCAGGAGAAGATGCTGGAGGGGATGAATGCAGTCAAGACCAAAGTGGAAGCCTTCCAGACAGCCACGTCTAAGTACTTCTCAGAACATGGAGATGCTGTGGCCAAGGCCTCCCAGGAAATTCATGTAATGGATTATTACCAGGCCTTGGTGCACAGGCAAGATGAGGCACCCTATGGGGAGATCGGGGACACTGTGCTTGACCTGAGGGCTTTCTACGCTGAGCTTTATTCTAAGTTCAGAAGCAACCTGGAGAAAATTGTCAACCCAGAAGCCATCTATGTCCTGAGCCCAGGGCTAGAAGAAAAATAAATGACTTACACTTTGTGTGGATTAAAAAACAATAATCAAGGCCGTTTTCTCTCAGAAGTCCCGTCTCTCACACTAGAGAGAGAGAGAGCTGTTTTCCTTTCTCTTTTACCTATTAAACCTCTACTCCTAAACTCCTATCAGTAATAATAATAATAATAATCAGGCCATGTGTAGTGGCTTATGCCTGTAATCCCAGCACTTTGGGAGTCTGAGGCAGGAACATTGTTTGAGTTCAGGAGTTCAAGACCAGCCTAAGCACTATAGTGAGACCTCCTTTCTTAAAAAAAAAAAAAAAAAAAAAAATCGCCAGACATGGTGGTGCATGCCTGTGGTCCCAGCTACTTGGGATGCTGAAGCAGGAGAATCACTTGAGCCTGGTGGTCGAGGCTGCAGTGAGCTGTGATTGTGCCATTGCACTCCAACCTGGGTGACAGAGTGAGACCTCATCTCATTAACAAAACCAAACCAAACAAAAAATAGACTGGGTGCAGTGACTCATGCCTATAATCCCAGCACTTTGGGAGGCTGAGGCGGGCAGATCATTTGAGGTCAGGAGTTTGAGACCAGCCTGACCAACATGGGGAAGCCTCGTCCCTACTAAAAATACAAAAATTAGCTAGGGGTGGTGGCAGGTGCCTATAATCCCAGCTACTTGGGAGGCTGAGGCAGGAGAGTCACTTGAACCTGGGAGGCAGAGGCTGCAGTGAGCTGAGATCACGCCACAGCACTCCAGCCTGGGTGACAGAGCAAGACTCTGTCTCAAAATAATAATAATAATGATAATCATCATCATCATCAAAAGGATATGCTAGAAATAAAGAAAACACTATACTAGAAATGAAGAATGCCTTTTATTGGATTGATCAAGAGGCAGGACACAGCCAAAGAAAGAATCAGTGAGCTTGAAGAAATGTCGGTAGAAACTTCCAAAATGGAAATACAGAGAGAGAAAACAATGAAAATGACAGAACATAATATCCAAGAAATACAGGAAAATTATCAAAGATTTAACTTGTGTATAAAGGTGATATCAGAGGGGGCAGAAAGAGAGAAAGGGACAGGGGACATACTGGAAGTCATAATGACTGAGAATTTATCAAAATTAATAATAGACAGCATACCACAGGTACAGGAAGCTCAGAGAACACCAAGCAGGATCAGTACTACAAAATCTATCCCTGGGCATATCACATTCAAGCTGCAGAAAATCAAAGCCAGCAAGAAAACCTTGAAAGAAGTCAGAAATAAAAAGCACTTTATAGAGAGAGGAGCAAGGACAGTATCATACTGGATTTCTCTTGAGACCCATACAGGCAAGAAGAGAGTGAAGTGAAAGAAGTTGAAAGAAAAAAACCACCAACCTAGAATTTTGTATCCAGCAAGATTATCCTTCAAAACTGAATGATAAATAAAGACTTTCCCAGACAAATAGATGTTGAGGGAATTTGTCACCAGTGACACTGCAAGAAATGTTAAAAGAAATGCTTCAGAGAGAAGGAAAATGACATAAAAAGAGACTTGGATCTACTTAAAGAAAGGAAGAGTGTTAGAGAGAAATAAATGAAGGTAAAATAAAGTAAATAAAGTCTTTTAAAAATTCCTGATTGATCCAACAGATAACTGTTTGTCCCAAATAACAACAGAAACAATAATAATGTATTTGGTAGTTATAGCTTATGGATAAATTAAATAAGGGAAAGTAACAATACAAGGGAAGGGAGCATTGGGAATACTCTGCTCTAAAGTATGTGCATCAGCTGTGATGAAGTGGTATAGTATAATTTGAACGTGGACTTGGATTGGTTGTAAATGTATACTGCAAACTCAAGGGCAATGACCAGAAAAAGCTAAAAAGGGACATAATTGATTTTTTGAGAGGTGAGAAAATGGAGTTACATAAAGTAATCAATTAAAAAGACAGCAGAAAAAGAGTGAAAGACAAAAAAGAAACAAAGAACAAGGACAAAAATATAAAATAGTAACAAGCATAGAATATATTAATCCAACTATCAATAATCACTTAAATCTTAATCATAAATACACCAGTTAAAAGATAGAGATTATCAGAGTGAATTAAAGCAAAATAGAAGTAACTATATGCTGTGTACAAGAAACCCACCCTAAATATAAAAATACAGATAGATTAAAAGTAAAAGGATGGAGAAAGATAAGTCATTTCTTTTAGTCAGGGTTCTCCAGAAAAGCAGACTGATGGGAGACAGATAGATAGATAGATGACAAGTGGCTTATTAGAGGAATTGGCTCACTCTGTTACGAAGGCTGAGAATTCCCATGATAGACTGTCTGCAAGCTGGAGAACCAGGGAAGCTGGTAGCTGGCTCAGTGCAAGCATGAAGGCCTCAGATGCAAGGATGCGTATGGTATAACTCTCAGTCTGAGCCAAAGGCCTGAGAGCTGGTGGGCAGAGTGGGTCTGGTGTAAGTCCCAGAGCACAACAGCTGGAGATCCCAGAGTTCTGACACCGGAGGGCAGGAGAAAATGGGCATCTTGGCTCTGGAAGTGAGAGAGTTTACCCTTCCTCTGCCTTCCATCCAGGCCCCCAATCAATTGGATGGTGCCCACTCACATTACATCTGGATCTTCCCCACTTTGTCCACTAACTCACACACTAATCTACCCCAGATACACCCTTATAGACATACCTGGGGCAACCCAATTATTCTAATCAAAAGCCAAACACTTTCAGCAGAAGAGGAATGGTTTCAGTGCCTACTGACACACTGAGAATAATTAATCCTTTAGTAGCTTTCTGGGTATCTTTTAATCCAGTCAAGTTGACAGCCCCAATCTACCATTACACCATGCTAACACAAATCAAAAGAAAGTTAGAATAGCTATATTAATTTATGACAAAGTAGACTTCAGAGCTAGGAAAATTATCCGGGATAAAGAGGGGCATTACGTAATGATAAAGAAGTCAATTCTCCAAGAAGATATAGCAATCCTTACTGTATATGTGCCTAACAGCAGAGCATCAAAATATATGAGGCAAAAACTGATAGAACTTCAAGGAGATATAAACAAATCTGCTACTATAGTTGTAGACTTCAACACCCCTCTGTCAGTAACTGACAGATCCAGCAGACAAAATCAGTAAGGACATAGTAGAACCAAATAACACCATCAGCTAAATGGATCTAACTGAAATTTATATAATACATCACCCAACAACAGCAGAATTCACATTCTTCTCAAGCTCATATGGGACATGGAACATTCACCATTCCAGGCCGTAAAACACACCCTTAACACGTTTTAAAGAATAGAAATTATACAAAGTAAGCTCTCAAACCACAATGAACTTAAACTAGAAATCAAAAACAGGAATATAGCTGGAAAATCCCCAAATACTTTAAGAATATACTTTTATTGTATTTTATTTTTAGAAAAGAAGTCTTGCTCTGTCTCCTAGGTTAGAGTGTAGTGGCATAATCATAGTTTACTGCATCCTTGAACTGGGCTCAAGCAATTTTCCTGCCTCAGTCTCCGAGTAGCTGGGACTACAGATGCATGCTACCATGCCTGGCTAATTTTTAAATTTTTTGTAGAGATGGGGGTCTCACTATGTTGCCAATGCTGGTCTTAAACACTTGGGCTCAAGCAATCCTCCTGTCTCAGTCTCCCAAAACTTTGGGATTACAGGTGTGAGCCACTGCACACAGCCTAAACAATATATGCTTGAATATCACATGGGTCAAGGAAGAAATCTCAAGAGAAACTTTAAAAATATTTTTTAACTATGAGAAAATAAAAATACAACTTATCAGAGTTTGTGGGCTGCAGCAAAAGCAGTGCTTAATGAGAGATTTATACCATTAAATACGTATATTAGAAAAGAAGAAATATCTAATACCAATAATCTAAACTTCCACTTTAGGAGACTAGACAAGGAAGAGCAAATTAAATTCAAAGTAAACAGAAGAAAAGAAATAATAATAATTAGAGCAGAAATCAATGGCATTGAAAACAGGACATCAAAAGAGAAAATAAAACTAAAAGCTGATTCTTTGAAAAGATCAGTACAACTGATGTCTCAGTCCATTTACTGTTGCTATAAATGAATACCTGAGACTGGGTAATTTATAAAGAAAGGGAAGTTATTTCCTACAGGTCTGGAGGCTGGGAAGTCCAAGGTCCATGTGCTGTGTCTGGTGAGGGCCTTCTGGCTGGTGGACACTCTTCTCTGCAGAGTCCTGCGGAGGTGCAGGGCATCACATGTGAGAGCACTTGTGAGAGACTGCCAAACTGGCTTTTATAACAGACCCACTCTTGTGATAAGTAGCCCACTTCCTCAATAACCCATTAATTGATTAATCTGTGAATGAATTAATCCACTCATGAGTGCAGAGCCCTCATGACCCAGTCACCTCCCAAAAAGTCTACCTCTCAACACTGCTGCACTGGGGATGAAGTTTTAATGTCAGTTTTGAAGGGACAAACATTCAACCCATAGCATTTGATATAACTCTAGGCTAAGAAAATAAGAGAGAAGACGCAAGTTACTAATATTAGAAATGAAAGACAGGCCATCACTGCTGATCCCGTGGACATTAAAAGGGCAATAAAGGAAGATTATGAACAACTCTATGTCCACAAATTTGATAATGTAAATGATATGGGCCAATTCTTTGAAGACACAATCTACCTAAACTCACACAAGAAGAAATAGATAATTGGAATAGACCTATTGCTATTAAAGAAATAGAATTGAAAATAACCTTCCAAAACAGAAAGCACCAGGCCCAGATGCATTCACTGGTGAATTCAATCAAATTTTTTTTAAGACGTTTGTTTTAGGTTCAGGGGTACATGTCCAGGTTTGTTATATAGGTAACCTTATGTCATGCGGGGTTTGTTGTACAGATTGTTTCATCACCCAGGTACTCAGCCTAGTACCCAATACTTATTTTTTTCTGATCCTCTCCCCTCTTCCCACCCTCCATCCTCAAGTAGGCTACAGTGTCTGT
The DNA here is from genome assembly GCF_007565055.1 of Rhinopithecus roxellana. Lineage (NCBI taxonomy): Eukaryota > Metazoa > Chordata > Mammalia > Primates > Cercopithecidae > Rhinopithecus > Rhinopithecus roxellana. Next base: position 113,576,103 of record NC_044557.1, read on the forward strand.
GGTTCCCCTCTTTGTGTCCATGTGTTTTCATCACTTAGCTCCCTCTTGTATGTGAGAATATGCAATATTTGGTTTTCTGTTCCTGTGTTAGTTTGCTGAGGATGATGGCTTCCAGCACCATCTATGTTCCTGCAAAGGACATGATCTCATTCTTTTTTATGACTGCATAATATTCCACAGTATATATATACCACATTGTCTTTATCCAATCTACAGTGGTCATTTAGGTTGATTCTAGGTCTTTGCTATTTTAAATAGTGCCACAACGAATATACACATGCATGTGTCTTTATGGTAGAACAATTTATATTCCTTTGGGTATATACCCAGTAATTGGATTGCTGGGTCGAATGGTAGTTCTATTTTTAGTTCTTTGAGGAATTACCCCACTACTTTCTACAATGATTAAACTAATTTTTACTCCCACCAACAGTGCATAAGTGTTCCATTTTCTCCCCAACCTCATCAGTACCTGCTATTCCCCACCCCCTTTTTTGTTTGTTTGTTTTTTAGACAGAGTCTTGCTCTGTAAACCATACTGGAGTGCAGTGGCACGATCTCTGCAACCTCTGCTTCCTAGGTTCAAGCAATTCTTTGCCTCAGCCTGCGAATAGCTGGGATTACAGATGCCTGCCACCACGCCCAGCTAATTTTTGTATTTTTAGTAGAGACGGGGTTTCACCATCTTGGCCAGGCTGGTCTTAAACTCCTGACCTCGTGACCGACCCGCTTCGGCCTCCCAAAGTGCTAGGATTACAGGAATGAGCTACTGTGCCCAGTCATTTTTTGGCTTTTTAATAAAAGCTGTTCTGACTGATGTGAGATGGTATCTCACTGTGGTTTTAATTTGCGTTTCTCTAGTGATCAGAGATACTGAGCTTTTTTTCATATGCTTGTTGGCTACATGTATGTCTTCTTTTGAAAAGTGCCTGTTCATGTCCTTTGCTCACTTTTTAATGGGGTTGTTTGTTTGTTTTTTTCTTGTGAATTTGTTTAAGTTCTTTATAGATGCTCTATTATGAGACCTTTGCCAGATGCATAGTTTGCAAACATTTTTTCCCATTCTGTAAGTTGTCTGTTTACTCTGTTGATAGTTTCTTTTGCTCTGCAGAAGCTCTTAAGTTTAATTCCATCTCATATATCAATTTTTCCTTTTGTTGTGTTTGCTTTTGGCATCTTCGTCATGAAATCTTTGCTGGTTCCTATGTCCAGAATGGTGTTGTCTAGGTTGTCTTCCAGGGTTTTATAGTTTTGGATTTTACATTTAAGTCTTTTATCCATCTTAATCAACCAAATAATTAAGAGGTAAATTATACAAATTCTCTATAATCTCTTCCAGAAAACAGAAGCAGTGGGGAACCTCCTAATTCATTCTATGAGGCCAAAATTACCCTAATACCAAAACCAGACAAGGCATTACAAGAAAAGAAAGCCATAGACCAGTATCTGTAATGAATATAAATGTAAAAATTCTCCAAAATATTGACAAATAAAATGCAACAATATATACAAAGAGTTTCTACATTAGAACCAGTGGGATTTATTCCAGGTTTACAAGAGTAGTTCAACATTCAAAATCAATTAGTACAATCACATCAGCAGGCTAAAGAAGAAAAAAAACACATGATTATACCAGTAGATGCAGTAAAAATATCGACAAAATTCAACATCTGTTAGTGATAAGTACTCTCAGAAAACTAAGTATATAAGGGAACTTTCTCAACTTGATAAAGAAGATCTACACAAACGGCTAACATCATATCTAAGGTGAGAAGCCATAAATTTTCCTGCTAACAATAGGAAAAGGCCAACGATTTCCCTTCTTAGCAATTCTGTTTAACATTGCACTGAAATCCTAGGTAATACAAGAAGCAAGAAAAGAAAAAAAAAAGGTATATAGATTGGGAAGGAAGACATAAAACTTTGTTTGCATATGACATCACTGTCTATGTAATAAATGCCAAAGAATCAACTACAATAAAAACTCCTGGAACTATTAAATGATTATATCAAGATTGTAGGATATAAGGTTATTATACAAAAGTCAATTGGTTTTCTATATACCAGCAATGAACAATTAGAATTTACATTAAAAACATACTATTGTTTATGTTAATACCAAAAAAATAGATATAAATCTAACAGAATATGTATAAAATCTATGTGAGGAAACCTACAATTCCCTGTGCACAAAATCAAAGAAGATCTAAATATATGGAAAGCCTTGGTGCAGTGGCTCATGCCTGTAATCCCAGAGGCTGAGGCAGGTGGATAGCTTGAGTCAAGGAGCTTGAGACCAGCCTGGGCAACGTGGCGAAATCTCATCTCTACAAAAAAATACAAAAAATTAGCTGGGTTGGGGGGCATGCACCTGTAGTCCCAGCTGCAAAGGTGGCTGAGGTGGGAGGATTGCTTGAGTCTGGGAGACAGAGGTTGCAGTGAGCCATGATTGTCAGCCTGGGTGACAGAGTGAAAAAAAAATTATATATATACTTGTATGTGTAGTTATATATATTAGCATATATACATATATAATATATATACATATACATGTATTATATATATAAGATACATACACACATACATACACACACACATATATATATAAAATTGTATATGTAACAAATCCCAGAGAATCATCAACATTAAAATCTCCTGGAACTATTAAATGATTATATCAAGATTGTAGGATATAAGATTATTATACAAAAGTCAGTTGCTTTTGTATATACCAGCAATGAACAATTAGAATTTACATTAAAAACATACTATTATGTACCAAAAATACTTAGGTATAAATCTAACAATATATATATATGTATGGAAAGATTTTCCATGTTCATAGATAGATTGTCAAGATCTTCCTGGTTTGATCTACACATTAGATACAATCAAAATGCCAGCAAGTTGTTAGTAGATATCAACAAACTGAATCTAAAGTTTATATGGAGGGGCAAAGGAGATTTAGAATAGGCAACATGAAATTGAAGGAGAAAAACAAATTAGATACCATCTGACTTCAAAACTTACTATAGAGCTACAGTTGCCAAGACAGTGTGGTAGATAAACAAATCAAGGGAAGAGAGCAGAGAGCCCAGAAAGGAACCCACACAGATATAGTTGACATATCTTTGATAAAGGAGCAAGGACAATTCAATGTTGAAAATACAGCCTTTTCAACAAATGGTGCTGGAACAACTGGCCAACCATATGCAAAAACATAAATCTAGACACAGACCTCACATCTTTCAGAAAAATTAACCCAGAATACATCGTAGACCTACATGGAAAATGGAAAACTATAAAACTCTTTAGAATATACATAGAAGATGACTTTTTAGATACAACACCAAAAGCATGATCCATGAAAAAGATTAATTGATAAGCTGGACTTCAAAAGTAGAAAACTTCTGTTCTGTGAAAGAGACAGTCAAGAGAATGAAAAGATAAGCCAGAGACTTGTAGGAAAAAAATTGCAAAAGACACACATATGGTAAAGAACTGTTATCCAAAATATACAAAGAACTCTTAAAATCCAACAACAAGAAAACAAACAACCCAATTAAAAAGTGGGCCAAAGATCATAAGAGACACCTCACCAAAGAAAATGTACCCATGGTAAATAAGCATGTGAAAAGGTGCTCCACATCATACGTCATCAGGGAACTGCAAATTAAAACAATCAGAACGGGCACGGTGGCTTATGCCTGTAATCCCAGAACTTTGGGAGGCGAGGTAAGCAGATCATCTGAGGCCAGGAGTTTTGAGACCAGTCTGGCCAATATGGCAAAACCCTGTCTCTACTGAAAATACAAAAACAAACAAAAAAAAGAAATAGCCAGGCCTTGTGACACATGCCTGTAATCCCAGCTACTCAGGAGGCTGAGGCAAGAGAATCGTTTGAACCTGGGCAGTGGCGGTTACAGTGAGCCAAGATCACACCACTGCACTCCAGTCTGGGTAACAAAGCAAGACTCTGTCTAAAACAAACAAACAAACCCCACAACAATGAGATACTGCTACACACCTGTTAGGATGGCCAAAATTCATCCTGGATTTTCGTGTGTAGTGGCATCTCATTGCATCGTCACCAGCAATGAATGAGAGTTCCTGTTGCTCCACATCCTAACACCAAATGCTGGTGAGGATGTGAGCAACAGGAACTCATTCATTGCTGGCAGAAAAGCAAAATGGTGCAGCCACTTTGGAAGACAGTTTGGCAGTGTATTACAAAACTAAATATTATCTTACCATATGATCCTGCAATCGTGCTCCTTGGTATTTATTCAAAGGACATGAACACTTATGTCTAACAAAAACCTCTACAGAAATGTTTATAGCAGCTTTATTCATGATTACAAGAACTAGAAATCTACCAAGATGTCCTTGAGTAGGTGAATGGATAAACAACCTGTGGCACATTCAGACAATGGAATATTACTTGGTGATAAAAAGAAATGAGCTACAAGTCATGAAAAGGAACAAAAGAACCTTAAGCGTTTATTACTGAGAGAAAGAAGCCAATCTGAAAAGGCTACATAATGTGATTCCAACTCTATGACATTCTGCTAAAGCAAAACTGTGGAGTCAGTAAAAAGATCAGTGTTTGCCATGGGCTTGGGGAAGGGGTGAGTGGAAGAGAGCAATAGTAGGTAGAGCACAGGGGATTTTTAGACAGTGAAACTCTTCTACAAGATACTGTGGTGGTGGATACGTCTTATTACCTTTTTAAAACCATAGAATATACAAACACCCAAGAGTGAGCCCTAATGTAAACTGTGGATGTCAGTGAATAATAATGTAACTGTATTGGCTCATCACTTGTAACATATGTATCATCACACTAATGCAAGATGTTAATATATTAGTAATAGGAGAAACGGTGTTTGCCTTGTGGTGGGGGGAGAAAAGGATATATGGGAATCTTGTTACTTTCTGCTCTTTTTCTGTAAACCTAAACTGCTCTAAAAAATAAAGTCTGTTAATTTAAAAAGATGGGATCCTAATGTATAAACTCTGTTGTATCTTGCTCTTTGTATTTAATAATATGTTGCCCACTAAAAAAATAGTCATATGGTTAGATATACCATGAATTTCAGCAATTCTCCATTGTTTTGACTATTTTTAAAACTATTTATTTATTTATTTAGACAGAGTGTTGCTCTGTCTTCCAGGCTGGAGTGCAGTGGCGCCATCTCAGCTCACTGCAACCTCCGCCTCCTGGGTTCAAGAAATTCTCCAGCCTCAGCCTCCCGAGTAGCTGGGACTACAAGCGCACGCCGCCATGCCTGGCTAATTTTTTGTATTTTAGTAGAGTCGAGGTTTCACCATGTTGCCCAGGCTGGTCTCGAACTCCTCAGCTTAGGCAATCCGCTCGCCTGGGCCTCCCAAAGTGCTAGGATTACAAGTATGAGCCACTACGCCCAGTTTAAACTATTTCTAGTAGTGCTAGGAAGAACTTTCATAAACATGAATATTTGCCCATTATTTCCTTACAATAAATTTACAGAAAAGAAACTTCTGTATCAAGGGTTATGGACATTAAACATTTTAATCATATTTCCTTCCACAGAGATTGTACCAATTTACATTCCTGTGAAAGAAATGAGAGAGCTCATTGCTTCACACTTTGGTTAACATTTAGTACAGTATTTTCAATCTTTTCAGGCTCCATCTATTTAACATCTAAAATACAAGATCTCAATTTTTAAAAATTGTCCTTTAGTAAAGTTAAACCTATTTTCTTGCCGGGCGTGGTGGCTCACGCCTGTAATCCCAGCACTTTGGGAGGCCGAGGCGGGCGGATCACGAGGTCAGGAGATCGAGACCATCCTGGCTAATACGGTGAAACCCTGTCTCTACTAAAAAATACAAAAAATTAGCCGGGCGTGGTGGCGGGTGCCTGTAGTCCCAGCTACTCCGGAGGCTGAGGCAGGAGAATGGCGTGAACTCGGGAGGCGGAGCTTGCAGTGAGCTGAGATAGGGCCACTGCACTCCAGCCTGGGAAACAGAGTGAGACTCCGTCTCAAAAAAAAAAAAAAAAAACAACAACAACAAACCTATTTTCGTATATTTACTGAGCATTTAATTTCTTCTTTTATGAGTGGCTGATTCATGTGCTTTTCTTAGCTCTTGAAGCAATTTGGAATATTCATCTTTATGATTCATAAAGAGTTAATTAAGGATATTAACTCATAGGTTTCAAATATTTATTTCTTCATTTATCTACTTTTAAATTTTATGTATATTAAGACATTTAAATTTTCTATATCATCGGCTCTATTGATCTTTTCCTTGATGGTTTCTTGCTTTGATGTCAAGGTTCCCTCTACCCACCCCAAGATCTTTTATACTGTAGCTTGTATTAAATTCAGCAAGTTTCAACAGGAAGTCAGGGTTGCAGGGAGGAGTCCCCTGGGATTGCAGTCATCTGTGATGTCTCAGTAATGCCACTGCTCATTCCTAAATTCACCAACCACGCCTGGAGACCATGCTCCCATCTCAGCGTGCTGAGCTGAAACATTGCACAAAAGTCCTTCCTCCACTTTCCTTTGCCTCACATCCCAGCTCTGCCATGGCTAGTCCATGGGAGATAATCTGGTATGCTAAGCAGAGTTGGTTCATCAAAAGACAGGGTGTAATCATTAATCAGGAGCAGACACACCTATGCCCGACGGCCTTGGCAGCTCATTCTGCCTGACCTGAACCTGGGTGGCAGGGGCTGTGTGTTTAGAACTTTCACAAAACAGGGTATATTTCCATTCTCCAGGTCAGGCCTTCCGTGGATTATTTACAGGTGAGGAAAAGACAAGCCTTAGGATACTTTTAGACAGAGCCCAATCAAAGGATTTATTTTCACTTTATTCTCTATTTAAGATCACATTTAGCTTTTATTCACAATGATTGCAGCCCTCTGCTGGTGGGATGCACCTATCTGCAGGCCTGGGAAGTTCTGGACCTCCATTTACTTGATGTTGAAGGCAGACATAAATGAGTCTGTTCACAGCTCACAGCTCACAGCTCACAGCCAGGTTCTGTGGGCTGCTCCCCATGAGAACTTCTAGGGGAAGGATTCGAGGGCTTCCTCTCTGCCAAGCAGCAAGAATGGGTGTTGGTGATACCCAATATCTCACTTGAGCCAGGTTCATCTCTATGCTTTAACAGAAACATTAAAACAGTAAGCAGCCATCATTTTTGGGCAGATGGAGATTTCCTACTGGTATTCTCCAAATGTTAACATCCTCTGTCTCTGCAATACGTATAATTTTATCCTTTTAATATAGGTGCATGCGGACTTTAGTATGATCTATGTAAATATAATCACCAGCAGTTACAATGTGCTGATTCCGCCCATTTTCCAACCAGAAAGGAAAGAAACATCATTAATCATATGATGAGTGTTTGTCAGGCCTCCAAGTCTACAGAAGAATTTAAATTGAGCTAGAGGAAGGGAAGTTGTAAGAGAGCAGCTGTCCACAGTTATTAATGGTACCTTACACTACACAGTTGCTGCCACATCCATTACCTCACCCTCCGCCTGCCCTCAGCAGCCTTGAAAGAAGCAGGGGGAGGGATGGGGGGGGTGAGAATGAGAAATGCATGACTCTACTAGAGTTGATCATTGGGCATTTCTGAGTTGATGCCCATGGGATGTGGGAGTGGTTATATTGCCTCTCAGCAGCCTTAGCCAACCACTCCTGCTTTCTTGAAATACCCTCCATTCTTGGTGTCCAATACTCTGCCTCTCTCTGGCCACTCTTTCTGAGTCTTCTTTGCAGACCACCCTCTCTTTAGTTGAATCAGAGGTATCAGGACTGACCCTCTTCTCTCCACCATTACCTCCTCCTCAGCTGGTGTCACACAATTCTTTGACTTAATTACCATCTGTGAGTGGATGTTCCTAAATACACATCTTAAGCCCCCACTTCTCACTTGAGTGCCTTATGATTTCCACTTGGATGTCTGAAAGGCATCTCAAATTACCATGGCCCCAGTGGAAACCATCCCCCTAATCAAGTGGAAATCCTGATCAGCTCCCCCATAATCCCACCCCCCCCCCCACTTTACCCCACTCATCACTTGGTCTTTCTTACATCCGTTAATACAGCAGTCCCCAACCTTTTTGGCATCATGGACCAGTTTCACAGAAGACAGTTCTTCCATGGAAAGAGGGACTGGGGGATGGTTTTGGGATGACATGATCCCCAGATCATTAGGGCATTCGTCAGATTCTCATAAAGAGCACACAACCTAGATCCCTCCCATGTGCAGTTCACAATAGGGTTCGAGCTTCTGTGAGAATCCACTGGCTGGCTGATCTGACAGGAGGTGGAGCTCAGGTGGTAGTGCTGGCTCACTTGCTGCTCACCTCCTGCTGTGAGGTCCAGTTCCTAACAGGCCACAGACCGGTACTGGGCTGCAGCCCAGGGGTTGGGGACCCCTGTGTTAATGTACGACCATTCACATTTGAATCAATTTCTAAATCTAGAGTTCACACTTGATATGATAGTTTTATTTATATACCACCACTCACTTTGATTCAATACCCAAATCTAGAGTTCACACTCGATATGATAGTTTTATTTATATACCACCATTCACTTTGATTCAATACCCAAATCTAGAGTTCACACTCGATATGATAGTTTTATTTATATACCACCATTCACTTTGATTCAATACCCAAATCTAGAGTTCACACTTGATAGTTTTCTCCTACTTACTCCACATCCAATCTATTGGTGACTTTTACTGGCAGCAGAAACAAGAGTGGATAAGAGGAAGGACACACGCTGGTCAGACTGCAGAGCTTGATTCCTGGCTCTGCCACGTGTGAGTTTTGGGTCTTGAGAAAAGTTCCTTAATCTCACTTTGTTTCCACTCTACCTCACAGAGTTGTTGTCAGGATTATATGTATTCTGAGGCTTAACCAGAGTTAATACTTGCAAAGCACTGAGAACAGTGCCTGGCCCAGTAATTACTGCAAAAGTGGTAACTTATTATTGCCTCCAACATAGATGACACATCTGTCCATTTATCTCAAGTGCCCTTGCCCTGGTCTTAGCCACAATCCACTCTCACCTTCTTACTGGTTGCCTCTCTGTGACCCTCGTACCACCACATTACAGCTGGAATAGTATGTAAAAAGTATGAGTCAGATTTTGTTGTTCCTGATTAGAATGCTTAAATGGTTTCCTTTTAAACATAAAATAAAATCCGGCTGGGTGCGGTGGCTCACGCCTGTAATCTCAGCACTTTGGGAGGCCCAGGTGGGCGGATCACGAGGTCAGGAGATCAAGACCATCCTGTGAATGGTGAAACACCGTCTCTACTAAAAATACAAAAATTAGCCGGGCGTGGCGGCACCTATAGTCCCTGCTACTCAGGAGGCTGAGGCGGGAGAATGGCGTGAACCCAGGAGGCAGAGCTTGCAGTGAGCCGAGATCGCACCACTGCACTCCAGCCTGGGCGACAGAGTGAGACTCTGTCTCAAAAAAAAAAAAAAAAAAAAAAAAAAGCATAGAATAAAATCTGAATTTGTTTCCATGGCCCACAGTCCTGTAGATGTGGTCCCTGCCTGCTGCTGTAACTTCAGTTGTACAAAGCAGATGTTACTGTGCAACAAATAGCCCCAAAATGTAGTGGCAAAGGCCAACAACAGTCTTACTGTACTCATGGATCTTGTGGATCAGGAGTTTGAACACAGTAGAGCAGGGATACATTGTCTCTGCTCCACGATGTCTAGGCCCTTATCTGGGAAAACTTGAATGGCTTTGGGCAACTTGAACAACTGGGGTGGAGTCCTCCAGAGTCTTTCTTACTCATACGTCTATCACCTTGGCACCATGGCAGGAAGGCTGGGCTGGGGGGGACTCTCTGCTGGAATTCCTACATTGGTCTCTCCATGGCTTGAGCTTCTTTACAGCAGGGTGGCCTTAGGGTAGCTGGATTTCCCACACCTGTGTCCGAACTCAGACCATGCTTTCTGTGACCTGTCCTTGGGAGGCATCTCTTCTGTCATACTCTACTGGTCAAAGCAGCCAGAAGCCCGCCCAAATTCAAAGGAAGGGCATGTAGACCCCACCTTTCATAAGGAGGATGCCAAAGAATTTGTGGCACGGTTTTTAAAGGGCCACACTCATGTCTATCACTCTCTCTTGCTCACAGTTCTCCAGTCACACTAGACTCCTTTCTGTTCCCAAAACACTCCACCTCATCCTAATCTCAGTCTTTCATGTTTTTGTTTCCTCTTACATAAACTCTCTTCTCCCAGATGGCTTCCTCCTTCTCATCTTAGTCCAAAGACTAAGTCTTCCTTTTTAATTAACACATTGAGTCAGAAACTTTGCTGCAAAAAATGAATTGAAGCCACAATATCTTTTTCCAGACATGAAGTCCTGAACTCAGCTCCCAGATACCACATTCTGCTAATTCCTTCAGAGGCTAAGTCTAGAACTCTGCTGCCTGAGGCTAAGTCCAGAATTTTCACTCCAGAGGCAAAGTCTGATGTTTGCTCTTGGGACTAAATCCCCACTTAAATATCAGATCCCCAGAAAGACCTTCCTAGACCACCCTGTCTAAAGTACCTTTCCACCTCTCTACCCTCCGTTTATTTCCTTGATGGCACTGACCACAATCTGAAGTTATCCTGTGTGTTTGTTTCTTTACCCATTAATTAAATGGTTATCCCCTTGTAGAAGGTAACTTCCATGAGGGCAGAGGTGTTGTAGGTTTTTTCACTATCATATCCCTTGGCACATAGAAGTCACTTAATGTAACCCTGCTGAATGAATGAATGAATGAGTGAGTGAATGAATGAATTAAGTGTGGAAAGGGTCAGGAATAAAGCTTTGGAAGTCAGAAACATTTAGGTAATTGTTGAAACTATGGCAGAGAAAGAGGCTTAGGAGACAACCTCAGGGATCACTGATATTTAAGATTGGGTAAGAGGAACTCAATGAACATTTGGAAAGAAGAGTCATAAAAGCATGAAGAGAGCCAGAAAAAAAGGCATCACAGAAGCAAGGGACGGGAAGTTGGAAGAAAAAAGGTAGAGGCAATAATGTTAAGTATCACAATGAGCTCAGTTAAAATAAAGATCACAAAGTGTGCATTAGTTTCCAATTAGCATGCTGTTTGCCCAGCATTTCTAATGGAGTCAGGGGAAGAGGCCAACTGTAGTGGGTTGAGAAGCAAATGGAAGTTGAAGTTGAGGAAGTGGAGGTCAGGAGTGTACGCTAACCATTCCTGAAGCTTAACCATGTAGGAACAGCAAGGGAGGGCAATCGTGGTGAGGAGCACAGGGCCAGGGAGATGGGAATGGCTGCGGGAGGTTTCCAAGCTCAACGGACTGAGGGATGGAGAGGAAGACTTCGAGATCGGGGAGTAGGGCGGGGTGGGAAACAGCATGGATTTGGGAATAATCCTTGAATGGGCTGACCTTTTCCTATGAGACCTAGGGAAGGAGAAAAGAGGGTTGTGCGTGATGCTCTCCTACAAATCCTTATTCCATTTGTGATTCCTCGTTCAGCACTGGGCTCTCCAGCTAGACTGAGCTCATAAGAACATGATTGAGGATGACCCAGGAAACATGGCAAAGGTGGTGACAGCTGCTGAGAGGTGTGAGAGGGTGGCCAGGTCGAGGACCAGTGGGAAGTCTTCAGGGGAAGCTCTTCTGGAGTGATCTGTCCCAGTTCCTTTTTAAAAGAATTAAAAAAAAAAAATTTCAATAGCTTTTGGGGTACAAGTGGTTTTTGGTTACGTAGATGAATTGTATAGTGGTGAAGTCTGAGATTTTAGTGCACCCATCACCCAAGGAGTGTACATTGCACCTAGTGTGTAGTGTTTTTTTATGCCTAGCCCCCTTCCCACCCTCCTTCTTCTGAGTTTCTGAAGTCCATTATATCACCCTGTATGCCTCTGTGTATTCATAGCTTAGTTCCCACTTATAAGTGAGAACATACAGTGTTTGGTTTTCCATTCTTGTGTTACTTCACTTAGAATAATGGCTTCCAGCTCCATCCAAGTTACTTCAAAAGATATTATATCATTCTTTATCATTCTGTTTTATGGCTGAGTAGTACTCCATGGTGTATATGTACCACATTTTCTTTATCCACTCAATGGTCAGTGGGCTCCTAGGTTGGTTCCATATTTTTGCAACTGTGACTTGTGCTGCAGTAAACATATGAGTGCAGATGTCTTTTTGATATCATGACTTCTTTTTGTGCCAATCTTTAACGCAGTATGAGTGTTCTGTAGCTGCTCCCACAGAAGTGGTGAAGGAATAGTGAATTTTAGGGCTGCACCAGGATTGGGAGGTTGCAGGGTAAGAGTAGTGGAATGATGCTGCTGGTGACAGTGGTCCAGGCAATGAATGAAGAGGGTGGCTCATCACGTCTTGATGATGTGGTGAAGGGATGAGGACTCAGATAGCCCTGGGAGTTAATGGCTAAAGATAAGGGCAGGCCAAAGTCACAGGGGTCAGCAAAGTGAAGGAACTGAGAGTGGGTGTATTTCACACAAATTTTAAATTCAAACAGGATTAAGTTAGGAGTTATGGTAGAAAGAATACTGCTGCTATAATAAATCGACTCCACTATATATAATGACTCGAGCACAAAAGGAGTTTATTTGTATATCACATAATAGTTCAAGGTAGGTGTTTCTGTTGAGTGGGCAGAGAAAGGTGCAGGGTCCCTGCTCCATGCAATTAACTGGAAAGTCAAGCTGCTGGTGGTTCTAACATCTTCAACACACAGCTCCCAAAGTTGTCTGGGCAACCGTCATCCTGTCAGCTTGGAGAAAAAGCCTGGAGGAGGAAGAGGGAGTTGTCTATGTTCCAGGCCTTGAAGAGATGCACTGCGTTGGCTAGAACTCTGTCACATCCCACTGCCGAGGAGGGTGGGAAATGCAGTCCAGTTGTGTGTCCTGGAAAAAGAGGAGAGCCTTCATGGATTTCATGAAGAGCTAGTGGCCTCTGCCACATCTCAGTGCCAGATAAACATGGAAAAACCCAGCTGATTATGTCCTGAATAAATGTGCAGAAGTGTCCTGGAGACAGAGATGACGGTACACAGAAGGGCAGGGCTTCTGCAAGCTGATGAGAGAGTGATGGTCTGGAAATGACCTTGCTGGGTGGACAGATGGAGTACAGAGAAGTCAGACAAATCTTAGGGGAGGACCTGGGGGATGAGCAGGCTCTGGTTGATGACTCTTGGAAGGGGCCTGGGCTCAGACACAAAAATCACAGGATCCCCCTCCCCCAAAGGGGCCCTGCAGGAGAAAGGAGGGGATTGTAAACCTGAGGGAATTATCCGGTTGCTTACTGTGAAATGCTGAATATTTTCTCAAAGAGAGAATACCTAATACTAACTCTTGGACGATAGGGCCTTGTGACACACATATCCTCTTTGGACTTGATTACAAACTGAACAGAGGGTGGTTGACAAAGCAGTGGGGCTCATAGGACTGAAGGGCAGGTAAGGACACTGACAACAGCCTCAAGGTAAACCTCTCACAGGCTTGACAGGAGGGAAAGGAGTAGATGATGAGAAGAAAGAGAATAGAAAAGAAGCCACCCACAGTCCTCCTAGAAACTTTAACTAAATGGATGAGGCCTAAGACAGGACCTGGTTGTAAATTTTGTGCTTCAGAAGGTTATGTTAGACTCAAGTCCCAGTGTGACTGCATTTTATAATGGGGACATTTGTGTAATGTATTTATTCATCTATCCATTGTGCACCCGCCTACCCACCCATCCGTCCATCCATTCACCCATCATCTATCCATCTACCTGAGTGTCCATCCTTCCATCATCCATCTGTTCCATCCACTCTTCTATCCATCCACTTTTCCATCCATCCATCCACCCATCATCTGTCTATCCATCTATTCAACCATCATCCATCTATTCATCCACCCACCCCTCCATCTATCCACCTACCCACTCACCCATCCGTCCATCCATTTGTCCACTCACACATCCATCCATCCATCCGTTCATCCATCCATCCACCCACCCACCCACTTATCCATCCATGCATACAAACATCCATCCATCCATCCATCCATCCATCCATCCATCCATCCATCCTTTCAGAATTTGTTTGCCTATTACATGCAAGGCCTTATGGTGGGTGCTGAAGAGAGAGAAAGTATAGTCTTTGTCTTCAAGATGCTCACTGTCTAAGAGAAGGAGACATTGCAGGAAATAGTCCAGGAGACTGCTTTGGCACTCTGCCAAGAGTCTGTATAGACCCCACTGGGGGCATAAGAGAAGGAGTGGCCAGCTGGACCTGAGGGCTAAGGAATGGTTGCACAGAGGAGTGATGGTGTGAGGGGTCCAAGAGGGTCTGGGCACGCTTGGAGAGGCAGGCATGTGAGCCCAAGTGTGGAGCTGCAAACAGCCCGGCACACGCAGGGAATGCAAAGATGGTGCCCCCAGTGAGGTAGTGGCCTTAGATGAGAGGAGGAGAGATGAAGGGCATCAATTCCCACTTAGTCTCTCCAGGCTCCAGTATTATTTTCTTCCATCAGTGCCTTGTCCCCTTAAAGTGGCTTTTTTTTTTTTTTTTTTGACAGAGTCTAGCTCTGTTGCCCAGGCTGGAGTGTGGAGTGCAGTGGCGCGACCTCAGCTCACTGCAAGCTCCGCCTCCCAGGTTCATGCCATTCTCCTGCCTCAGCCTCCCAGCAACTGGGACTACAGGCGCCCGCCACTACGCCTGGCTAATTTTTTTTGTATTTTTTAGTAGAGACAGGGTTTCACTGTGTTAGCCAGGATGGTCTTGATCTCCTGACCTTGTGATCAGCCCGTCTTGGCCTCCCAGAGTGCTGAGATTACAAGTGTGAGCTACTGCACCTGGCCAAAGTGGCCTTTTTACTATTCTACCTCCATTTCTAATTCTCTGAAGAAACAGAGAGAACTCCTGAGCCCCAAGGGACATATGCAGGCACTCATTCCTCCATTGGTTTGGCAGTGCCCACAGGAGTTAAACACTGTCCACAGATGTAGAATTTAGTTTAAAGCCCACAAATGAGACTGATGGTTATTCACAGCACAACTGCATTTGACTGCTTATTCTTTCAGTGATTTCCTTATCTGCTTGATAGGAAGATAGGAAGAGTTCTATCTGGTTTCTTGAGACAGTGGATGTGCCCAGAAACTGGAGAGAGATCAGTTGTTGGGTTGATGACATTGTGCAGGTGGAGAGCCCCCAGCCCAAGCCTAGCTAGAGGGGCACAGTTTGCCTGGAGCTGGTAAAGCATTGGTAAAGCATTACGTGCCATTCATCTGTGCCCTCTCTTTCTACAGCATTGTACTACAAGAAGGGGACTGTGTATGGGGAACGTGTAAACACCTCCTGATCCCCCTTGGTCTCCTGAGGGCTGGCACATAAGGTCGGTAATAAATTCTCACTCCTTTGAAACAAACAGGGTGGAGGAGTAAGGAGGGCAGAAAGAGGACCAATTTATTTACGGGAAAGGTCAGCATTTTGTTAAATCTTTACAATATCCAAATGGACTACTTTCAAGCATTCACAGACTAAGCTAATAAATCGCCCCAAAGTGGCCTCTAGGGAACCGAAATGGACAAATGGCCAAGAGCTATGGCGTGTTTTTGGATGAGTGAGCAGTTTTCAGTACATTGATTGTGGCGGGTTCTTTTAAGGGATGGAAACTCCTGAAATGTTATTTACACTTTCAGAGTTCATAGTTACCCCTTTTGCTTGGCCCTTTTCAGAATCGGCACAGATTCTGAATCAAGGAGGGCTCAGTTGAGGGGGATCTGCAATATTTTCTGGCTGCGGTGAGTACAAGCCTGAGTGCTGGATTGAAAAGAGGAACCCAGCTGCAGTTATCATGATTGGACCTCCAGGCACAGCTGAGCTTTGTGAATGTGAGGGTTGATGCCTCCCAAGGACAGATCCCAGTAGAAAAGGAATCTGCACGCTCTGCCATGGATCATTAGAACCTAGGCCATGAGACCTTATCCAGTGAGGTGAATCCTCACCATCTGGTCTTTTAAAAACCTGGGGTGAACGCTAGGTGTGAGGGCTCACAACTGTAATCCCACTGCTTTGGGAGGCCAAGATGGGAGGATTGCTTTAGCCCAAGAGTTCCAGACCAGCTTGGGCAACATAGCGAGACCCTGTCTATACAAAAGATAAAAAGACTTAGCCAGGCATGGTGACGCATGCCTGTAGTCCCAGTTACAAGGGGGGGCTGAGGCAGATCGCTTGAGCCCAGGAGTTTGAGGCTGCAGTGAGCTATGCTCATGCCACTGCACTCCAACCTGGGTGACAGGGCAAGAACCTGTCTCAAACAAAACAGAACAAAACAAAACAAAAAAACAAAAACAAAAAACACCCAAAGCCTGGGATGAATCAGGATTAGAGAATGGCAGGTACATATCTGGGAGGCAACAGGTGGAAAATGAAGCCTCGGTCACCTGGGCTGAAGAACAGATGTCCTTAGCAAGGTTCTCCTGTTCATTTGTCATTTAACTCTTGTTTGTTGAGTGTTGTGTGGTCACTGCGAGGTGGAGTGGAGAACTAGGTGGCTTAGGGGCTTTGCAATTGAGAAGTAGAGACAGACTGGAAATACCCAAGTAAACAAATGCACAAACATACTTCCAAATTATAATTGTTGCTATTAAAGAGATAGTGTTGAGACAGGGAAGAGTAGGAATACATGGGCTGGCATCAGGAGGGAGGTCACGGAGGGCCTCCCTGAAGCAGGGATGCATGGGCAAGGAGAGATGGGAGAAGAGAGAACAGCAGCAACAAAGGGCCCCTGCAGGCAAAGGAAGGAGATCAGTGTGCTGTGGTGTGAGAGAGCTTGGGGACATAGCACAGGATAGGGCTGGAAAAGGACAGAAGGGTAAGATCAGCCGGCTGCGGTGGCTCACGCCTGTAATCCCAGCACTTTGGGAGGATCATTTGAGGCCAGGAGTTTGAGGCCAATGTGGGTTACATAGTGAGACTCTTGTCTCTACTAAAAATAAAAGTAAAAAATTAAAAAAAGAAGGACAAGATCACACGCAGCAGACTTGATAAACAGTTTGCATTTTATTTATGCAAGCAGCCTGGCTTGGTGTCTGAAATTCTACTAACCAGGGTCTTCTCTTTTTAGCAGAGTAGCACATTGAGCGTTTATCATTCATTAAACCTTTATGTTCGTCTGTCACGTTTCCTATGAGGGGAGGGCCAGGGCCACTGAGTGAAACTGAGTTACATTGGGTGGTGAGGAAAGAAAGAGATGGATAATTGATTTCAGGAGAAGGGGAAACATCTAAGGAATGTGGACTGGGGACAGTGGAAGGAGTAAAGAAAGACAGCGGATCACATGTGCCCACTTCTTGCACAAGGGGGGGTCCCAGTTTGTACTAAACAAGCACTTTACCATTAAAAGAACTAGCCTCGGCCAGGCGCGGTGGTTAATGCCTGCAATCCCAACACTTTGGGAGGCCGAGGCAGGCAGATCACGAGGTCAGGATCTGTGACCTGGCCTGATCTTGAGACCAGCCTGGCCGACATAGTGAAACCCCATCTCTACCAAAAATACAAAAATTAGCCTGGCGTGGTAGTGGGCACCTGTAATCGCAGCTACTTGAGAGGCTGAGGCATGAGAATCACTTGAACCCAGGAGGCAGAGGTTGCAGTGAGCTGAGATCACGCCACTGCACTCCAGCCTGGGCAACAGAGTGAGATTCAGTCTCAGAAAAGGAAAAAAAAAAAAAGAACTAGCCCCTTGGGCTTTGGGGTCACACAGACCCAAATTAGAATCTGGGCCTGGAATAAGAGGTTTCTTTGTGCTTTTCTCTCCTCGTCTGTAAAATGAGGATCTGAAGATTTACCCAGTAGGATTTTGGAGAAGATTAAAGCAGATGTATTTAAAGCACTCAATGCCATGCCTAGAGCATGGTAGGTGCTCAATAAATGTTAATTTCCTCTTCACTGACAGCATAACAATATTTTAGAAGATTGTACTGTTTCCAGAAGGCAGACAAGGGGAGCGAGAGTGATAATATTCACCACTCTTTCACAATGTTCCCACTGGACAAACAGCAGACCAGTGATGCCCTGTGGTGAGTGGAGCCCTTGCTGGGTAGGGAGTGAGCCCTTCCTCCTAGTCCATGTTTTCCTCCTTTTATAAATAGAGGGTGGAGTGGGCTGGATCTGTCGCTAAGTGTCCAGACGTAGACCAGTTTAAAAACCTCTCTGGACCTTACCTCCGGATATTCTGTTAAGGTTGTCTGTACTGTTCAGGGTGATTCTGACGGAGGGGGGTACTTGGGCACTCCAACGGAAACAAGTGATCTCCAAGGCCCTGCGCTGGCTTGGAGACCAGCACGCAGGTGACCACGTGCACACTCCTCGTTCGCCACCAGAGGGCGGGCCTGAGGCACGATGGCTGAGCAAAGTGCCCATTGTCCCCGTCAGGGATAGAAAGACCCCGGGGAAAATCTGTAGTCACCCAGAGAACGAGGTGCAGGGTGGGCATTGCAGGAGTTCTTCAGGAGGTGTGTGCGCTAACTAGGGATAAGAGGAGAAAGCCCGAGTCGACTAGATTCTGTGAAGTCATGCTTCCTCTGCCCTCTTGTCCAGCAGGATTTGGACAGATGAGCCCCTTGTCTTCCTGCAGGGAGGACGTGTCCTCAGGATTCTAGCAGAGCCCCCATGCTGGCCGGCAGTCTGTCCAGTTCTAGCCAAAGCAGCATCTGTTTCAGAGGGCCAGTCACTGCTGACCCTCATTTGTCACCACCATCACCCCTGCTAAAAGGATGCAGCCACAGGGGAAGGCAGTGGGCAGGTTCTGATCTGATCCGCAGTCTCTACCCCTTCAGGGCTACACACACAAAGAAAACGATCATCATTGCCTGATTCCATCTGCAGTGAAGAAGGCATCACTTCCAGCTCAAGTGTCCTAGTCAATGCCCTTTGTTTTTGGCAAAGAAGGATTCCAGTACCTTCTCTTTACTGCCGCATTCATTTCAACCTTCTCTGCAGGCTGCATTAGAGGCCACAGCCCTTGACATCCAATTGCAGCACTCTGGGCATTGGGGATTTTCTTTGCCACCTCTGGGCTCTGTTTTGTCAGCAGTTTCTGCTTTGGAGTTCCCCTGCGCTGTAACATTCTGAACATTGCACTAACGCAGAAACTCAGGGCGCCACAGAAGCAGAAATGGCTACTGTAGCTCCCTAAAGGGGAACATGAAACCAAGAGCACCGGTGAGCTAGTCAGGGAGGGAACACGTTCCGGGCAGACGCTGAGGAACTGAGAGCAGCACAGTCGCCCGGGGCACTGGAGTTATGTCTGCATCTCCCCAGCCCCACTTTCCTGGAGCTTGGATGATGTGAACACATGCAAAGGGCTGACTGGGTGCCTCCACTCATACCTCCCTCTCTGCATTCAGTCCTGCTTGAGCCCCCAGCCTTGTCAGGCCCTCTGTAAGGATAAGGAATGAGTAAGATGTTTTTGTTTGTTTTTGGGAAGGAGTCTCGCTCTTTTGCCTACACTGGAGTACAGTGGCGCAATCTCGGCTCACTGCAACCTCTGTTTCCAGGGTTCAAGTGGTTCTCCAGCCTCAGCCTCCTGAGTAGCTGGGATTACAGGTGTCCCCTACCACTCTCGGCTAGTTTTTGTATTTTTAGTAGAGACGGGGTTTCGCAATGTTGGCCAGGCTGGTCTCGAACTCCTGATCTCAGGTGATCTGCCCACCTCAGCCTCCCAAGTGTTGGGATTACAGGCATGAGCTACTGCGCCTGGCCAGGAGTGAGTAAGATTTTGAACGTTTTTCTTCACCGTGAGCTCAAACCTTGAATGGAAGAAAAATCACACTCACTTAGTTACGGTGTCAGTGAGGATCGTATCATGTAGATGGTTTACTGCGATGAATGGGATCACACAGGGATGTACAAAGAATAATGGAGGACGGAGTAAAGGGCAGTTTCAGAAATGGAGAAAAAATTACTAGAGACATCTTGTATGACTCTGACATTCATTTAGGATTGGGTGCTGTCTCCCCATGTTCTACCAGGCTGGGCAGTACACAGCAGTTTTGTTAATAAGCTGTTAATAATAACATTAGGTCCTCCTGGAGTTTCAGGGGCTTGGAGAAGGGGAGGCTGCCAAGAAGGAAGGCCTGGCAAAGTGATATTCCTGACTGGGTGCGGTGGCTCACGCCTGTAATCCCAGCACTTTGGGAGGCCGAGGCAGGCGGATCACCTGAGGTCAGGAGTTTGAGACCAGCCCAGCCAACATGGTGAAACCCCGGCTCTATTAAAATTACAAATATTAGCGGGGTGTGGTGGTGGATACCTGTAATCCCAGCTACTTTGGAGGCTGAGGCAGGAGAATCACTTGAACCTGGGAGGCAGAGGTTGCAATGAGCCAAGATCATGCAACTGCACTCCAGCCTGGGTGACAGAGTGAGACTCCACCTCAAAAAAAAAAAAAAAAAAAAAAAAAAAAAAAAAAAAAAAAAAGTGATAGTCCTAAGGGAAAGGCTTGCTTGCGTTGGGGATTTTTTATTTTTTGACATTAAAACTCACCTTGGTGTAAGCACCTTTTGTCCTCGTCATAGCAATGATGGCACTTATTTATGCACCAAATGTTAAGGCACCTGCCAGAGACCAGGCAGTGTGCTGGTGGCTGGAAGAAGAGGGGGCTCTTTGCTTCTAGGAGTCATGGCCTGATGGAAGAAATGGGCAAGTCATCACAGAGTGATGGTGTTATAGTAGGGCTGAACACAGGAAGGAGTGCTCAAGGCTGCAGGGGGCAGGATGAGGAAAACTTCATAGACAAGGTGACATTTCAGTTGTTTTAGAGGGAGGGAGGGGGAAAAGAACAGCTTAGGGCAAGACATAGATTAGGGACGGCACACTGTTTTCAGGGGCAGTGAGAAGTTTGCTCTGACATTGTGTGCGTGCACCCACTGAGCATGGGGACAGAGTAAGTGCCCAGGGAGAGGAATTGAAGCTGCAGAGAAGACAGGGGTCAGACTCTGATACAGCACCTGGTTAAAACACATTCTTCCCACTCATGGACCTGCTCAGGCAGGTCCTCCCTTCCTGCAGACCCTGCAGAATGCTCTGGATGTTACCATTTCACTAAACCATTGTCTCATTTAAGTACCACATCTGGCTCTTTCCGGCTGCTGGGAGAAAAGTACGGGAAAGCGGAGGTTTGGGAAGGGGCTGTGATTGCGCAACAGGCAATTTTACATTGCTTTCTCATGTTTGGCTTGCATTCAATGTTTAAAAATTCAGAAAAGTCATGCTTGAGAAAAGGTACGAATATTAGATTCACAAATAATGATTCGTAATTTTACAGGAAATTTTCATTGAGTGTTTTTCTAGAGAAAGTATAAGAAACTATTTATTTATTTATTTATTTATTTATTTATTTAGACAAGGTCTCACTCTGTCACCCAAGCTGGAGTGCAGTGGCACGATCATGGCTTATTGCAGCCTCGGCCTCCCAGGCTCAACTGATCTTTCTGCCTCAGCCCAACCTTCCCCTGCCCCCAGTAGCTGGGACCACAGGTGCCCATCACCACGCCTGGCTAATTTAGTTCTTGTTTTTGAGATGGAGTTTTGCTCTTGTTGCCCAGGCTGAAGTGCAATGGCGCAATCTTGGCTCACTGCAACCTCCGCTTCCCGGATTCAAGTGATTCTCCTGCCTCAGCCACCCGAATGGCTGGGATTACAGGCCCCTGCTACCATGCCCGACTGATTTTTGTATTTTTAGTAGAGACGGGGTTTCTCCATGTTGGCCAGGCTAGTCTCTAATATTTGTGTTTTTTGTAGAGACGGGGTTTCTCCATGTTGCTGAGGCTGGTCTCCAACTCCTGGGCTCAACTGATCTGCCTGCCTTGGCGTCCCAAAGTGCGGGATTACAGGTGTGAGCTACTGTGCCCAGCCTCTCATTTAATTCTTACAAAGATCTCTGAAGTAAAAGTGTGAGGCCTGTTTATCTGTGGTTTTTTTTTTTTCCACCTTCATCAGTGCAAAGCAGGTGGAAAATTCTCCCCGGCCCTTTTTTACTTTTCCTCATTGCATTGAACAGTAAATATGGTTAAGAAATGCAGGTTGCAGACAGTTCTCTTCCTTGGTCATTTTAAACCATTTGTTTGGTATCTTTTATGTGCCAAATACTCTCTTAGGCTCTAGTCAGAACAGACAAATCAGTTTATACCTTACATTTTTGGATATTTACGAGTGGAAACGTCAATTATCATGGACTAAGAACCTCATAGCAATGGCTATAGAACTGAAGCCAATGAGACAGACACAGAAGCTCTTGGAAGCTTTTATCACAAAACAAATGATTCAATGGTAAACTGGTAAATAACAAGATATATTTAAATCCATTAAGCTTAACGCGGATGGCGGTAGGGAATACAAGAATACAAACAATATAATTAGAGGTTACTTTGTTTTAAATTAATTTGAGTCTCGTTATTTACTCCCTTGCCAAGTAGTAGTTTTGTGAGCTAACAGGACACTCCTCTCCACTGCCGTCCGCCGCAAAGCAGGGACTGACTGTTGGTTTTTGAAAAGTAGAAAGGCATATTTTAAGCTTTCTCAGACACTTGACTTTAACCATTACCAATTGACAGCAATACTTGCCGACATCATCTCACCTTGCTTGCGGCATATCAGATTGCTGGAGGGGGAAGTGCTTCACTTTCTCCTTCAGATGCACAGCTAAATTGAACTTGAATTAACCAGCGGTGAAACTTTCTGCGTGCCCTACAGCTCCTTTCTGGGACTTAAGATTTTTAGAGATACAGGACTGAAAAGGAGAATTTTATACCTTCTCTGAGTCGGGAAGGATGGACATTCCCCTAAGGTGGCTAAGGTGGTGAAGGGCATAAAGATTGGAAGTCAGGCCCACAGCAGTCCGAATTATTCCGGATTTTTCTAGCTAAGCTTTGCTGAGCAGGTGTGAGCCAATTACATATTCTTTCTCCCCCCACCTCCCCCGCCCATGGCTTGGATTACGTAGGGATTCTATGTATCCTTTGACCTCAAGCAGAGAAGCCTCAGAGCTACGAGGGCTGGTCCAGATGTTGTACTTATTCTACCCGCCAGGGCAACCTCCCACGGGGGTTGGCCCTGGTAGATTCCTGAGGATCAATTGGATCAGCGTTTTTCTTTCCCAGGGACCCTAAAGTTAGAGCATCCCAGCATGGCTTGGACAGGCAAAGCTAAGGGGTCCCAGGCCTGCTCAACTGCTAGGGCCACGAAGGGGCCTTGAGTGCCGTTTAAAGTGACTAGGCTCTGCCTGGGCAGTCAGGACACTCTTGGTTTTAACTCCAATTCAGTAGGTTTTCCCCAAGACTCAGTTTCCCTTTCCTGTGGGATATAAAATCTTCCTTTCTTGCGCCTCCACAGCTCATCTCCTACTGTCTGCCTCACGGTGCGGTGTGGGGCCCATCCATTCGCCCGGCAAACCCTCAGGCCCCCGGGGCGCTGGGATGCCAGCAGCTGCCCCCGACAGCGCTGCAGGCACCAGCGAAATGCGCTGCGCCCCCACGCACCCCGCCGGGGGCCGAGCTGGGCGTGACTGTCAAGCGGGCGCACAGGGCCCACATCGGGCTACCTCGGCCTCGGCGGGCTGCGGTTGCTCCCCACTCCTCCGCCCCACTAAGTTCCTCGCGGCCGGAAGGCACAAAAGGATGTTTCAGGGCGGAGTTTCCCATACCCCGCAGCCTTCCCCGGATGCCTCCTTCCCGGCTCGGAGTTGGAAGGGTTTCCTCAGGGCTCTCATTTCCTGCAGCCCGGCGCCTCCACGCGGGCCAGATCCCGTCTCTGCATCCTCCCCTCGGCCCGCGCCCATTCCCCGCCCCCAGGAGCCGGGCCCGTAGGCTCCCGGGTGCAGCCGCCCTCTCCAGGGCCGGGCGTGGCCTGGCCCTCCCCGCCTGGTTCCCGCCCGCCGCCGTTCGAGTCCTCAGCCGAGCCAGGGCGGGGGCCAGGGGAGCTCAGCGCCAGCAACGGCGGGGGAGGAGGGCCCGGGCGCCCTCTCGGGCCGCGCGGCGCCGGCCGGCGGTGCAGTCGCGCGCTTGCCGCCAGCGAAGCCATTGGCTCGGCGCAGTCACCCCACGCGGGGCTGCCGCGGATTGGCGCGCGGGCACCGGGGCGCGCGCGGGCGAGTGCGTGCCGCCCCCAAGCCCCGCCGTCTCCGGGTCCCACCCCTCCCCCCGGCCGCGACGACCATCCCTCCATTGTCCCCGCGTGGCCCAGGCCGCGTCTGGGGCCGACGCCAAACCCGGTCCACACCGCCCCGGCCCGAAGAAAGCGCGCGAAAGGCGCGCTCCCCGCGCGGGCGCCCGCGCCGCCTGCCGCCCCCGGCCGCTCACTGCCGCATTTCGCGCTCTCGCGCCGCGCCCCGCCCCACCGGCCTAAATTTGCATATTCCAGGTCGCAGCCAATCGCTGCTCGTCTCTCTCGAAGCGGATGGCTTTTGCCTGAGAGGAAAGGGAGTGGCTGGCGGCGCATGCGCCACGGTGGCCGACTTGAACCGAGGCTTTTATTGCTGTAGTTTATTTCCACCCCCTTCCCTCCTGTTTCTCTCTCTCCCTCTCTCTCTCTCTTTTTTTTTTTCCGCCCTAGCTGGGGCTGTGTTGGAGGAGAGGAAGAAAGAGAGACAGAGGATTGCATTCATCCCTTACGTTCTTGAAATTTCCTAATAGCAAGACCAGCTAAGCGGTTGCACCTTTTTCAATCTTGCAAAGGAAAAAAACAAAAAAACAAAAAAAATAAACCCGAGTCCCCTTCCCGGCAGTTTTTGCCTTAAAGCTGCCCTCTTGAAATTAATTTTTTCCCAGGAGAGAGATGTCTTATCAGGGGAAGAAAAATATTCCACGCATCACGGTGAGTTTGGTACTTGGGAAATCTGCGGTCGGCCAGTCACCTTTTTGTAGCACAGAAGGTCTAAGGAATTTTTAAAAAGGGGGAAAGAAGAGGGACCGAACTTTTTTTTCTTTCTGTTGCTAACGGAGGCGATGGTGATGGTGGTGGTGGTTGTGGGAGATGCAGTGATCCAGGATTAGAAGTCGCATCTTTTGTAAGGCATTAAACAGGAGCGCGAGTGCACGAAGGTAGCCTTAGGTAGCGCGCCAGACCCGGTGTATCTTTTATTGTCAGTGAGAGATGCTGCAGCGCCGGCCTGCGGGGTGCGAGCAAATGGATGCCAGATTGAATATGCATGCTTGGAGCTCGGATATTGTTCTCTAGGCTGCGTGCTGCGAGGCTGGACTCCTCCAGCAGCGGTGGGGAGATGGGGACTTGGATCCTCTCGGGGTCTTCCGCCCCCTCCCAAAAAGGGCTTTCTGGAGCCTTCTCCGGGTCCTTGGAAAAAGGAGCGGGTTTGAGCCCGAAGACGTAATGACAGCAGAGGGATGCTGAAAAGGGCAGGGTGTACCGGAATGGTGTGGAAACGGCAAGGATAAACAGGGACGAAGTGATGAGCAGAGGAGGAAGGCGGGGGGCCAGGCGGGGGCTTCTTGTTGGCCAGGAACCGGTTTTGGGTGCCGTCCCCGGTTTTCTCGCTCTGTAGTTCGGGGCCGGGGCCCTGGCGGGGATTCGGGCTCGTTTTCTCGTCCCTTTTCCGCCCCTTCTGCCGCCCAGGAGGCGTCCGTGTTGGCGCATACAAAGCGGGCTGCAGGGTGGGCGCGGGGACCGCGGCGAGCGGCCGGGCGCTAATGGCGCTGCGCGACGCGGGAGCAGATGGCCCGGCCCCGGCCAGACAATGATCGCTGCGGCCGGAGGGCTCGGCGCGGTGCTGGGGCCTGGACTTGTTGGTTTGCAAACCACAGGGAAAACGTCTGTGCCGTTAGCGATGCCTCAGAGATCAGCACCGGTCTTGCTCCCACCTCTCCCCTGCTCCCGCCCTCTCCCCATATTTTCCTGGAAAAATTCGTTCCTCCTATTCTTTCCATCCCCAGTGAAATCCCAGGGACGGGGGAACGCCAGGGAAATTCATTGTTATATAAGGATGTGCAGTCGCAACCGGCCAGCTGATTCCCGGGTAGAACCCAGGACTGAGGCAGAGATCGAAAGAGTCTTTTAAAACAGTCAGGATGTGTTTTTAGGGCTGGATATAGGGACGCGCTTTGGCTCTGGTTTTCTTTTTAGCCATGGGCACCCCGGCTTCCTTTTCGTGTACAAGGGCACACCCATCCGCAGGAGAGAGAAGGAGAGCAAATGCATAGGGGAGGGGGCGTGTGCTTGGAGGATTTTCTAGGATGAGCTGAAGGGCGCTAGCTTCTTCTTGAAGGTAAAAGACCCAAGATCCCAAAGGGCCGGGCACGGGGCACCCACCCTTGTGTGTTCACTGCGCTGGAGGAAGGAGTGGTGACTCTGGGGAGGGAGGATAGAGAGCAGATTTGCAGCAAGTCTCAAATAATTTGCTGTCTTCGTGAATGAACAGGCAGCTTCATTTTGACAGTGTGGGGAGAAAAAAAAAATAAAATCAAACAATCAACAAGACTTTTTTTTTTTTTTTCTTAAGAGCGCCCCCCCATCCTTTAAAAAATCTGGTTGCATTATCATAGGATCTATAGCATGGTATTCCTCCCTCCCTCACCACTGGCAGCCTCTTATGTAAGAGCCTTCTGGAAGGCACTAGAGTGAACGGGGGTGTGGTGTTTCACTTTTTTTCTTGGCATCATGTTGGCTCGGGGTATTCGCAGTGATGACTGGGGCAGGTACCACAGTGACTGTGGAGGCAGGAGGTGAAGGGCGAGGCCTCTCCTTGCCTTCCAGGTGATATTTATTCCATGGATGCTTAGAGGTCTGGGAGGGAGGTGGAGATCATTGTAAACAGAGGACGAGTGCACTGGTTTGGGTGACCTGGGCAAGTGGCCTAACCTCTCTGAGCCTCAGTTTCCTTATGTGTCATGGGAATAGACACATACACCTCACAGATTTCTTTCGAGGCTCTGATGGCATGATGTGTATGGCAGGGCTTTGTAAAGGTCTTTACACTTACCTTATACAGGTGCAGGAATTACTGTTGGCTGTTCTCCCTTGGCTTTCCAAAGTCTACGTCAGGATCAAGGACCCTGCAGTGTACAAAATTAAAGTGATCTTATTGGTTTTCAGTATGTTAGAGAGACAATAAATACTTTATGAACTAAGGTGTGTGTATTTGTGTAAAATTATCTTTTCCCCTTGCTCTCTAGTAGCTTATCTCTTTTTTAAAGATTTTCTATGATTTCCTTTTCTTGGTAACTGCTAAAGAGAGATAGCACTTGCTGAGCATATTGTTTCGTAACTGAATTTTGAGTTAACTATTGCCAAAAGAATTAAATTCTTTAATTAAATTAAAAGGGCAATGTATGGTTCAGCTTGCAAGGTTTAAGCCCATTCTGAATAATACAGGTGCATATTTACTGAACACGTGATGCTAGCATTCCCTTCCATTTGCTAGCATTGGCAATAACGGTGAGTCATAATGTAGCATTTCTGTCACATTCTCAGCCTTTATCTGCTGCTTGTCCTTTATTTTTTTTTTGCATAAGTATCACCGGTTAAAATATAAGTGCATCAGCAATCTGTAGTGCATTGCATCTTAGAATTTGCTATCTCATGTACTTATTCATGGGAGTTTACCTTTTTCTTAACAGCCTAGTTAAAATGGCATAAATGGCGTATTTTTTGTAGTCTTTTCCCTCCCTTTTTGCTATACTTGCTGTGATTTACCTCAAAGATAAATGCAAATATAAAGGACATACTGAATGGAAACCTTGCTATGGTTGAATCCAGTGTTTGTGTGGTATATCCTGTGACAACAGACTTTTTGGTCAATTGTGCTTGACGCAGTCTTTCTAAGACATGGCCTTCCTATATGTGGGTGTTTTTTGTTTGTTTGTTTGTTTTTAAATTGAGGTTTAGCCAAAAGCCATTTTATTTTAAAAAGTACTTTTTTTTTTTTTTTTTTTTTTTTTTTTTTTGAGCTGGAGTCTTGCTGTGTAACCCAGGGTGGAGTGCAGTGATGTGATCTCGGTTCACTACAACCTCCGCCTGCTGCTTCAAGCAATTCTCCTGCCTCAGCCTCCCAAGTAGCTGGGATTACAGGTGCCCACCACCGCGTCCAGCCCAGTTTTTGTATTTTTAGTAGAGATGGGGTTTCACCATGTTGGCCAGACTGGTCTCAAACTCCTGACCTCAGGTGATCCGCCCGCCTCGGCCTTTCCAAGTGCTGGGATTACAGGCGTGAGCCACTGCGCCCAGCCCTATCTTCTTTATATGAAATAATTTTCACTGCTTTTTTTTTTCTTTGGAGTTCAATGTGTAATTGAAAGAGATGGTTCGTTTATCTAGGATAAGCTTTCCCTGTGTGTTCTGACTCATCAGGTGATGAATACGTTGCCACATACAGGCTTACCTTTGTCATTGAACCTTTCCAAAATGGGCTTATTTTGAACATCACCTTTGAATAGTGAAAATGTATCCTTAACTCACATATCTTAGTACCTGTTTCTCACAGGTCAGTTACGTGTTGTGACCTTACTGCCTCTTTGTTTCAGAGCGATCGTCTTCTGATCAAAGGAGGTAAAATTGTTAATGATGACCAGTCGTTCTATGCAGACATATACATGGAAGATGGGTTGATCAAGTAAGTGTAACTCATGATATACAGATGTATTTGAATACTTTCCAGGCTTTCCAAGTATTAGCTACCATTAGCATCCATAGTATCAAACTTTAGGAACATCAGAGAGTGACCAACTTAGTATCTGTTTTTAAATGGGTTTTGATTGGTGGTAATTAGTGAATTTGAAAACTCAAATTTAGGGAATTCAAAGCAACAATTAATGTACACTCGTTGCATTATGTATTATGTAATTTACTATTTTTAACTGAGGCGATATGATATCTTTTTGTTGCCAGCTCAAATACTTGGTTTGTGATATGTTGAATGTATTAAAGCTTTTCCTAGAATGTAGTTGTTTGGGTTGGATTGCCCAAAGAATGCAAACGTGAAAGACAGTCTCCTTTATTAAGACAGCACATCTGCTTTCTTCATCAAGAGTCCAAGTTGGAGGCGCCAAAGAAAGACACCGAGTTAATTACCAAGTAATACAGACAAATTACTGCCTAAATCCTGAGGGAATTTTAGGTTTTATTCTACGTGGCAACTAGTGCAAATAAGACTGCCCTTGTGTTTATTGTGTTAGTGTTACAAAGGAGAAGCAACAGGGCAGTTCCTGAGTTTGGGTATTTTTGGACGCCAGAGGGTTAAGGAAGCTGAGTTCATCCCAGTATCCTCCTGCCCTTCCTACTGGGGCAGCTCCCTGGGCTCTGGAGAAATAGCACATCTGTTTAAAGACAAACACTGCAGCCAGTGACAGCTTTTAAATAAGCAGCATTCATCAAGGGATAGCTTTAAACCAGTCCAGAGGAGTGGAAAACTGGAGTGGCCTGGGAGCTCACACCCAGATTTACGAACCTAAAATAGATTTTAACATTTCCACATTTAATGTTTTCTCCATGTGTGTTTGCTGTGACAGTCTCAGCTGCAGGCTCTCAAATGCCATGACTTTCATGTTCCATTTTCCCCCAATTATAAGATGGCACGATCTGGTCTGGTAGAACGACACTGGCCCAGAAGTGTGCAGGCCTGTGTGCTATTTTTACTCATCACTAATTTGTTCTAGAACTTTATCGACTTCTCCTAGATTAATATTCCTTTTAAAAAATTTGGTAGAATGATGTAAAAATATTTTTTAAAAATTGGAACTGAATCATGTCCCCCAACATAATGAATATTCATTTTTCTGCCTTTTTAAATTATATTTCAGCTGTTAGCTTTTTCATTATCTGAATAACTGAACACATGCTTCCAAAATTTTAAATCATTGCAATCATAGTGTTCACTTTTTTTTTTTTTTTTTTTTTTTTGCTTTGTTTTGTTCTACCTCACCCTTCCACCCCTATTTTCCCTCTGGTGAAAAGGATATGATAAAAATAAATGTTTGCAAAGTACAGGCAGGTCTGGAGAAACTTGCTATAGGATAATTAGCTCAATTGCAGGTGTTGTAAAGAAAGTTTAATGACAGTTTTTAGAAATACCCTGGGGCCTTGTTATCATTTGATGTTGGGGGTTTTCTTGGGAACAAAATGTCTTTGAGTGGGGCCTCTGGTGCCTTATTTAACTTTTGCTTTCTAGTATACTCTGCATTGCCTCTTGCTGGGGGATAGGAGTATATAGTGTTTTTATTATGAATCATGACAATGATCTGAAAAGCTCACAGCACAGAGTGGAGGATAGTTTATAGGTTAGTGAAAGTAGCTGTCAGATTGCATTTGAGTCCACGTTTCATTTACAACCCTTATCACCAACCCTGTTTATTTAGGCAAATAGGAGAAAATCTGATTGTGCCAGGAGGGGTGAAGACCATCGAGGCCCACTCCCGGATGGTGATCCCCGGAGGAATTGACGTCCACACTCGTTTCCAGATGCCTGACCAGGGAATGACGTCTGCTGATGATTTCTTCCAAGGAACCAAGGCGGCCCTGGCTGGGGGAACCACCATGATTAGTAAGAAGTTTAATAATCATCACTGCAGTGCTTAGGAAGTGTGAGAGTTTGCAAATAAGTCTGTGCTGTTTGATTCTCTTCTTCCAAAGCTTGCTGTCCTGAGCCACAGTTCAATCTACCAAATAAGGGGGTGAGGATGTGTTAGTCATTTGTCTTATTTATTTATGCTCATTTTCTGTCAAATTGTAAGTTCTCCCATTGAACTGGAGAGTATGGTTCTAAGGAGTTTTGATAAGATGAATGGCTTCTTGCTTTCTCTCCGTGTGGACTTTTGTCTTTCTTGACCCCAAAACGTGGTTTTGAAAACATGGCATTTGAAGTCATCTTCAGCGCCACCAACTTTAAGCCATTGAGCATAAGTATTTGATGGTGATTTTTAGAAAAATTCCTAAGAGCGCTTCTTTCTAGAATGAGGATGGGATGCAAATAATGAAATGTTGAAGCAGGAACTCCTATTCCTCTGATATGAAAATCAAATGGAGGCGACACACTCTAGGCTGGGTTTAACATAAAAGGAATTGGGCAGCCCTGCCTGGAGGGGAACCCCCAGATAATAATTGTCTTTTAGATATGAAAATTGCTGGCACCCACAGTTGGGTGCCCCTTACATATTGCTCCAAGGACTTTGTGCTTTTTTTTTTTTTTTTTTTTTTTTGATACGGAGTTTCGCTCTTGTTGCCCATGCTGGAGTACAATGGCACAATCTGGGCTCACTGCAACCTCCCCGTCCCAGGTTCAAGTGATTCTTCTGCCTCAGCCACCCGAGTAGCTGGGACTATAGGCATGCACCACTACGCCTGGATAATTTTGTATTTTTAGTAGAAGCGGGGTTTCTCCATGTTGGTCAGCTGATCTCGAACTCCCGACCTCAGGTGATCTGCCCGCCTTGGGCTCCCAAAGTGCTGAGATTACAGGCGTGAGCCACCGTGCCTGGCTGCTTTGTGCTTTTTGTTTAACCAAATCTGAACTGTATTCGCAGCGCTGTGACACAGCACACATAGTATTAAGGGTTTGCTTGTGAACTGCCAGATTCCAGCATGCCCACTGATTGTCCTTTTGACAACTGTCATTTTGTTTTCGAGGAGGTGGACAAGCTGCACAGTGGCCTGTCAGATACATATTTTTTTAAAAAAAGGATTGCATCCAAGAGTGAAAGTCAGCATGGAGTCTGTCATATATGAAAAGCTAGCAGTTCAGTTCAGAAGAGGGTCTGAGTAGAAAGAACTTAGCTATTTCTGGTATAGAAAAACCTTTCTTACTGGTTATTTTTCCGAGTGGTGGTTTTTTAGCTTGTGGTTTTGGGGTCTATCTGGAAGCTTCTTTTCTATCTTGCCTGAGCTAGAGGAATGTTGCCCTGCCATCCCCTCCTAGTCTGAGTTCCCCTGCATTTTAAACCACAACTCACCCTCTGGTGTTCTCTCTGTCCTGGTCTTCAGGGTCTGAAGCATCAGGAACAGCCCTCTCCTGTTTCAGCTTTCTTGGCACCACTGAGAAAAACCTCCAAGTGTAAGCCTTGCGACTTGTGTCTTGCTGCACATGTTGCCCTCTAACCTGGTGGGTGCCATTTTCCAGGGATGTTGGGGGGACCTTTCGTTCTCACCTCGGGAGAGCAGAGCCTGCACCTTGTCATTTGCTGGGGAATCACTGGCACCTGTGGGCATTTCTGCCTCTCCTCCAGGGCAGGCTGTGGAGAAACACTTGAACTTAGAGAAGCTTAGACTGTTTGGGTGTCAGCTGGGAAGGCCTAATCAGGGTGCTCATCTCCCTCGGTTTGGAGTTCACAGGGAGACCCTACAGGCCCCTGGATTGGTCACAGAGAGTCAATAAGCCATTAAAAACAGTATTTCTCTGGCTGGACGCTGTGGTTCATGCCTGTGATTCCAGCACTTTGGGAGGCCGAGGCAGGTGGATCACTTGAGGTCAGGAATTTGAGACTAGCCTAGCCAATATGGCGAATCTACTACAAATACAAAAATTAGCCAGGCATGGTGGCGTGCTCCTGGAGTCCTAGCTACTTGGGAGGCTGAGGCAGGAGAATCTTTGAACCCGGGAGGCAGAGGTTGCAGTGAGCTGAGATTGCACCGCTGCACTCTATCCTGAGCAATAGAATGAGACTCCATCTCAAAAAAAACCAAACAAAAAAATTCTCGCGTGAATGGTCAGTGTCATCTATCATTGGAGAGGGAAATGCCCCCAGCCAGGAGTTAGGAGTCTGGAGTGCTGGCCCCCTTCCGACACTGACTTGCTGTGTAACCTTGAGTCACTACCCTACTCCATGCTCTAGCTGTGCGTCTACAGTGAGGGATTTGCACTAGGTAACCCTGGAAGTCCTTTCCAGCCCCCTACATTCGACCATTCACTGAAACTCATTCACTGAAACTCAGAGAGATTTTGCCTCTAATCAGGTACACTTTGCTCAGCAGATACAGAAAAGCCCTGTTTTCTCTCACACTTGCTGGAAACAACCCCTCAGCCCACCATCTCTTGTCCTGCGTTCCTGGATCTGCCTCTTCCCTCCACACGCTCGCCCTGTGCTTTGGCCCCCGCTCTTGTTTTTGACTCTTTCCTGCCTTCCCTTCCCCACCATTGGAGCATCGCCTTCTTGCCACCACCCTGAATTTCTCTTCCCCCTCAGCATCTGTGGCCTTCTTTCCATTCATCCAGATGGGTTCCTTCTGTTTAGGGACGAGGGACATCCCCCTCTGAGTGCCGCACCTGGCCCAGGGAGCTCCGAAGAGTCAGCAGATGGCCTTATGGGCAGGTGGTCTGGAAGGGGGAGTGAAGAGTCTGACCACCTGCTCTGCTTCCTTGGCCGGAATGCTATGGCATTTGCACGGAGGCTGTGTGATGCAATCCGGCGATAGAGTGGGGCATCCAATGAGCGAACCTCAAGGAATAAAAGTTATCAGAGGGGGCAGTGTATGGTTACCATTGTGACCCCCAAATGCCATTGCTTCTATAGTCTGGGAAAAGTACTAACTACTCTTGCAAATAACCACCTATGGTTACTGACCCCTGTAGAATTTCTACTAGCCTGCCTTTCCCTGGGGGAGGGAATGGTAATAATACAGATGAGGAACTGAGGAATTGTTTTCCTTTTTCTGTTTGCTGGTCATACGTTCCACATTGCTTTAAGTGAGTGAGTCCTGAGATTTGCTTCACAGAGAAGGAGGCCTTGCAAAGAGAATAGCTTAATGCTACTTCATTGGCACATATGACCTGCTGCTTTCTTTGACTTAATGTATTGAGTCCAGAAAGAAATGCTTGGGGCGCTTTGGAAACTTCACAGGCCCACTGCTGCTTGCTGAAATAAACAATCGAAGTGAATTGGCACAAGAATCTCCCTCTTCCTCCCAACTCCCCCCAGCCCCACCCCTGGGCACTCCACCCTCCTGGCTTTCTGGGCTTCTCCAGACCATGTCAGCATGTCACTTGCCCTCACAGGTAAATCCTTACCTACCTCCCTGCTGGCTCTGCATTTCCCAGGTCACAGGCCCTGGAGGCTCCTTTCTGTCTGAAATGGTGCTGCATGTAGAGGAAAACACAGCCAAATACTCTCAGTTTAAAAAAGGAGATGGCATGTCAGCAGCAGAAGATAATATTATTGCCATTAAACAGAGCCTGCTATTGAGAATCGCACAATGAGATCTTTATGAGGAGGACTCAGTGTGGAGCAGGGGGAACGTCCTTTGCCCTTTCCACCCAGTGGTGGGTGGGCAGAGACGGCAGACATACCCTGCAGGCGGCATCCAGACCGGCTGAGGGGTTGCGGGGGCAGCTTCATTGCTGCTTGGGGAAAACCCTACGGACTTCCCAGGGCCTTCATGGTCATTTGAGTTTAGGATCCCAGAGTTTCTAGCAAGCAGCTGGGAACAGTTACCTCTATTTTATAGAGGGGAAGACTGAGGCCAGAGGGACAGACGCGACTTACCACCACTTACCCTGTGCGTCGGTGCAGTTGGCCAGGTGTGGAACATACACCTGTAGCTCTGGCCTCGCTGTTTGCCATGGGCCACCTTTGCTCAGTGGCCTCATCTGCAAAATGGGGCAAGTTTTGACAGAGGTGGACTGTGGTGGCACCACAACAGCATCTGCCCAGTAGTGAGCACTCCCACGTGGTAGCTATTGTCATTCCATCCTTGCTGGGTACTGGCACCCTCCCATCTCTTGTACACTGAGCTCTACTCTTCCCCGCACAGCCCGAGAAATAGGCCTCAGCTGCTGGAGGGCTTGACCTGAGCATTCACTGAGAGCGGGTGCTGTCCAGGCATGGCTGGCGGACTGTGTGCTTGGTGTGTTGCCTCTATGGGCTGCATCTTGAAACATTACACTTCCTGGGTCTCACCTTACCTGGTTAAAGTAGCAAATCTGCTGGTGGGGCCTGTGACTCTGTATTTGAATCTGGTGCTTGGGGAGCTGTTTGAAAGCATGACTTTTAGGGGTCCATGCTGGATCTGCACACTTTGGACCGCCAGGGCTTGGGAACCACTGCTCTAAATGTCATTTCTGTTCATCTGAACTCCAGGCTTTTCCTAGAGGATGTGCTCCCTCAGGCACAACACACCCAGCAGGCTTCCTGGTCCCTGGGCAGCACCACACAGCAGAGATGGGGATTGGACTCTAGCAGGGAGGAGGAGGGGAGGTGCTGCTGCTGCAGGGCTGGAAGGGACCCTCCCTCCTGAGCACCACCTTGTCACTTCTCCTTTGGCTGTGGCTCCCTGGATGTGCATCAGGCACCTCCATCCAACTGTCCCTAGTCGGACTCCCTGTCTGCTTCCTGCCGCTTTTCCAGTGCCCAGTCCTGGAGAGGGCTCCTTCGAGGTCGTGCTGGCGGTATCTGCAGAGTCACCCTGGCATCTTCATGCCCTCGTGCTGCCTCAAGTTGCTTTCATCTCTGTGTAACCTCTTGCACTCATTCTCCTACCCACACAGATTTGACTTTTGTCACCTCTTCCTGGATTTTGGCCCTGATCCTCTGAGGAGTCTCGCTGTCTATCCCCCACCTCCTGCCTCTCACCGGGCTGTGTTTCTGGCGCAGCTTTCATTGTGCTGCCTTCTTCCTGTGAAGCCTTTAGTGGCTCCCTCTTGCTCAGAGAATCAGCCCACGTATCAGAGCCCTCCACGACATGGCCTATTCCTGCTGCCCCAGCCCAGACTTGCGTTGTCATCTCAGCCAGGGATGCCCTCCCTTTCTTTCCCTGCCTCTAGAAGCTTCGTCACCGTTGGTGGCCCAGCCTGGGTGCTCCCCATTCACTGATCTCCTCCTGTGATGTGTGGCTGCTGTGTAGCCCCCTCGCAAATGTTGGGCTTTTATTCCACAGCCCAGGTGGCATTCAGCCTTGCATGTGGTTCAATCAAGGGCCCCTCTGTCTCTTACATTTTCCTATTCCCTGCCGTCTGGGCAGCCTCACTCCTCAGAGTCACTCTGCTAATGCCCATGGGTGAATGAATGAGTGAATGAATGAATGAATGAATGAATACACTAATGAGACTTGGTTTCCTGCTTCCTCTGAGTGATGCCAAGAGACTTAGTGTCACGAGGAGGGAGGAGGGTTTAGGTATCCAATGTGGACTGTGTTCACCCTGGTGGAAGCAGCCGCTTGCTCAGCAGTGGCTCCCTCTGCAGCCCCAGCTGCCTGAGTCTCTGTGGTCAGCTCTGGCCATGGTGGGGGAGGGTGGCAGGAAGGGGAGGCCCAGAGCCCAGGCATGGCCTGTGGTTCTGGATGGGACAGCTCCCTCTGTCCGGACTGTTCTTTAGAAGGGGGTGGGAACAGTAGCTCTCTCATTGGTCCTCTTGCGAGAGAGCCTGCTCTCCAAGTACAGAGGGTCACAACATGGAGAAATCACATGATCCCGACACCACGGTGGACCCAGCTGTCATTCCCCCAAGGGCCTTGGGCTTGTCCCAGCGCTTCCCAGTGAGCCTCCCCATGGAGGCAGGAGGGCTGGGAGGAAGGCGAGGTGGCTTCCTGAAGGGACGTGGCTCCTGAGTGTCACTGCGGTACATCCACGGCTTGTCATTTGTTCATCCATGTGGCATTTGGGTTGCTCCCTCCTTATGGCGAGTACACATGTGTGAAGCCATGCACACACTGTAATATGGATGTGTCTGTAATTGATACTTTGATTATTCCCTTTGCAGCACTCATTTGACTTGGGTTAGAAAGTGTTTACAAAAACGCCTGACCACATCAGACCCAAGTTTCAAAGTCCAGGACCAAAGTTGTTGCCACAAAATCCGCCTGTGGCCTGGCGATTAGAAAGCCACGTTATCCAGTGGGCCATTGGTGTGGGCTGGTTCTCCGGGCTCTTCCCCTCATCCCGTCAGTCCCCACATGGTTGAGGTCACACATTTCTCCTAAGGACACGGGTGCCCTCTGCAAGTAGACGCTGGGGGCCTGGGTCCACTCAGGTGTCACTGTGTGAATCTCGGCCTTGAATGGCTGGACTGGAAGAATCCATCAGCCCCCTTGGCATAGTTTGGGCTGATCTAATGCCTGGCACTGAGCAGAGCGGAGGGATCTCCTAATGCCTGGTGCAGTGCAGAGGAGGAATGACGGAGCATCCTGAGAGACAGCACAGCTCTTCCCGAAGGTCCAGCACGCACACTTTACCAAATGCTTTTCTCATGAAGGGAGTCATTGGGTTGGGCTAGCCAGGTAGGCTGGGTAGGCCTGTGGGGGTTAGGGACTTCTAGGCCCTTCCAGAAGCAAGGGCATCCCCGAGTGGGTGTCTAGACCCTGTTTCATGGACATTGTGGCAGTTTTCGTAATATCCCAGGATTTCTTGCCCCTACCGGGCCCTGGGAGCTGGCAGTTACAGTGCTGGAAATGAGCCTGACTCATTGGGGTGGTGATCTTCCACCCCTTCAGGTGCCCTCATCCCAGTTCTGACTCTGCCTATGGGTGTTGCACATGGAGGCTGGAGAGTCGCAGCACTGGGTGTTTCCCAGTGCTTGGGTCGTCTGACTTGCCCTAGAGCTGGGTCGTACAGACTATTGGGAACTTCCTATTGATCCTGCTGGCCTGATTGACAGCTGGAGCCAGGAGTGGAGGTGGGGCCCGTGGGAATGCCAAGCTCTAGGAAGGTCTGCCTGACCTTTAGATGTGAGGATCAGGCATTCAGTGGTTGGATCTCAGGGTTCCTCATTGCTAGATGAGAGCTTCCATGACACACGTATCCGAGGGTGCCCTTGTCCTGTGTCCTGGCTGAGTGAGCTGGGCAGAGACTTCTGAGGACAGCGATTGTGTCCTCTCCATTTTTCTAAGGCCCCCACATGCCCGGAGCTGGCTGTGTGGGCAGCCGGAGAAGCTGCCCAGTGAGTCTGATGGGAGCCAGATCCGTTACTCCTTCTACTCACGATAGCTTTAGCGTCGTTTTCCCCGTTCTCATGTGAAACCTTGTGTGGAACCCCCTCCACCTGAGACATGAGACTGATGAATGCAGAACTGCTCTGGTTGGAATGGTGGGTGGTGGGTGGGCTGTGGGGGAGCCCAGATCCTCTCCGCTTTCTCTTTGTCATCCCCCCATGGCAGCCCCTCTGCCTCTGGAGAATCCCAGAGCTTGGGGAAGCACAGGATGGAAACCACCCCATCCTGCCACTGCCTCCCCCTCTGCCCACCTTCCCTGCAAAGCTTGCAGTGCGACTGGTCCTGGTATAGCCTCCATGTTGAGTTGTAGGGGAAAGGGTGTTCAGTAAGCAGGTATATACCCACAGAGTTGCTTAAGAAAACATCTAACCACACTGTAAGTTTTCAGTAGTTTTGTTTAATATCGCTCTCTCTCTGTTCAAGACAAGAACGAGGGTAGAGCGCCTGTTTCATTTTCCCTGCCTAGGTTTGGATTGGTTTTCTTAGCTTTTTATGACAGCCCATAATAGGTGAGCATTCTGCCCTTCTTTAAAAAATTAATGGTGGAGAGAGTTTTATTTATTTATTTTTTAGAAATGGTGTCTCACTCTGTCACCTAGGCTGTAGTTCAGTGTTGTGATCATAGCTCACTGCAGCTTTGAACTTCTAGGTTCAGACAATCCTCTTGCCCCAGTAGTTGGGACTGCAGGTGGGCACCACTACACCCTGCTAATTTTTTATTTGTTAGTAGAGATGGGGTCTTGCTATGTTGCCCAGGCTGGTCATGAATGCCTGGCCTCAGTTGATCCTCCTGCCTTGGCCTCCCAAAGTGCTGGGATTATAGGCGTGAGCCACTGTGCCTGTTCGGTACATTAGCTTTTTTTTTTTTTTTTTTGAGACAGAGTTTCACTCTTGTTCCCCAGGCTAGAGTGCAATGGCGCAATCTCGGCTCACTGCAACCTCCACCTCCCAGGTACAAGCCCTTCTCCTGTCTCAGTCTCCCAAGTAGCTCAGATTACAGGCATGCACCAACATGCCCAGCTAATGTTTTTGTATTTAGTAGAGATGGTGTTTCACCATGTTAGGCTGGTCACAAACTCCTGACCTCAGGTGATCTCTCTGCTCGGCCTCCCAAAGTGCTGGGATTACAGGCGTGCGCCACCATGCCCGGCCGGTACATTAGTTTTAAAGGGAAAATTGACTGTGGGTGGCCGAGGGATTTGTGTTTTCTGACTTAACCATCCATGGCTCTGACCCCAAGTCACCCATTAAGGGCTGTTTCTCTCTTTTTTTTCCTCTTCCTCCCCAAGCTGACCTTTCTCTTTCTTCTTAAGAAGTGATTACTGATTTCTTTGGGTTTTGAGGGTTCTGACTTTGACTCTCTGTGATTGTTGGGTGAAGCCATTTGCTCAAATTCTTTGCTTTTAGAGCGTCTTAACTGCCATGGTAATGATAAAGGGGAGTGACAGTGAGTAGAAATTAGAGTTCTTTCTGGTTAACCCATTTGGGAGGTAGCTTTCTTTGAATATGACTAAGTGTTCCCCTAATGACAGAGGGGATGTTGCTGGGGGTTGGGTCGCGGCGGCTGAGGCTGCTGTCCAGTTAAGGGAATTTTGCAATGAGCTGGGGCAGTGGTTTAAAAACCATGACTGCACATTAGAATCCCCTGGGGAGTTGTAACAAAATGCAGAGACCAGACCTTCTGACTTAATTGTTCTAGGTGGGCTTGGCATTGGTCGTTTTAAAAGCCTCAAGGTGATAGCTGGGATTAAGGATCATGGATCTCAGTTCTTGTTCTGATAGTTGGACTTCTGTTGAAACCGAATGAATGTCTGCCAAGATTTTCCAAAACTCAGAGCTGCCCTCTGCTCCCTGTTCCCTGCTCCGTCCTGTCCTCTTCATGGAGGGAGTGGGCTAACACTGTTGCGATCTGGCCAGGGTGGATTCTACAGCCAGATGCTCCCCAGAAGCTTAACCATGGAGGGGCTGAGCTAATTGTCACTAGAAAGAGCCTCCTCCTTCAGTTGCTGTCCTTGGTGTTCAGGAAGGTTTTACTTGGATAATTCCCTACAAGGGCACTGGTTAGGACTTGGAGTAAGTGGTGGTGAGCAGCAGCAGGGCTGGCTGCTGGGATGGGGTGGGTGCGAGGGGCAGAGAGGAATTGGAATGTGGACTGCTGTCCGCGGCCTGTGGCCACCTGCTGTGCTGGTTTCCCTGAGAAAACCCTACTGTCTTTAGGTTGAATCTGTAGTGTTTATGACCTAATGACTCTCTAATGATAGGTCAGGACTGGAATCTTTCCTTGTGGGGAGCCTGTGAGACAAAAATCAAAAGGGCCTGATGATAACATAGAATCACAGACTCTTAAGGCAGCCATTCACCTCCTTCCCAGCCTCCCTCCCACAGCCAGGCACAGTTTATTGGACCAGGCTTCAGAGGATGGGATTGTAGGTAACTCAACAGGACAGGGATGGGAGCGCTCCAAGAATCAGATCTAAATTTAACTTCTCTTTCTAGAGCTTTCTGTTTGAGCGTGATCATCCTAATGTGTTTCTAGATGGCTATTTCCACATCTGTAAAATGGAGATAACCAATTCTTATTTCTTAGGGCTATGGAAAACGTGAGTTTTTTGTGCCATACTGTTTAAAAGTAATCATATGACACCTTTGGAACACGTGTGAAAAGATCTCCCTCTCTCTGTCTCACATCTGTCTATATCCATCTTTATCTTTCTATCATCTTCTCTATCTATCTATCTATCATGTCTGTCTATCTATCTATCTATCTATCTGTCTATCTATCTATCTATCTATTCATATATATCTATCTAGCATGACCTGGGATAGGCGAATTCTATAGCCAGGTGGCCTCCACAAGCTTACGAAATGATCATCTACCAAATCTACCATCTATCTATTTCCCTACCCTCCTATCATTTATCTAATCTATCTATACGATGATATATATCTATGTAGGCTATATCTATCTTGATATGACATCTGTCTGTACCTATGATCTATCATCTCTATTTAATCCATCATCTCTATATCTATTGATTATCACTTACCTGTTTTATTTATCCTAATCTATCATTAGTCTATTATCTTTCTAATCTACCTGTAGATATCTATTGTCTGTCTAATCTATCAGTTGGCCATTTGTGTGTTCATCTTTCCTATACCAAAGATGCAGTTGCATGCCACCTGATTCCAGATGGGTTATCTCACTTCACTGTCACTTGGTGAGATCAGGAAGAGGTCTCCATGATTGTTTCAACTTCAAGCCCATGTACATGAGTTTGTGTTTTGAACACAGCGGGAAAAAACAGCGACGTATAAGAAGCTTTCCTATTGGTGGGCATAGTGACTTATGCCTGTAATCCCAGCACTTTGGGAGATGGAGGTGGGAGGATCACTTGAAGCCACCAGGAGTTCAAGTCCAACCTGGGCGGCAAAGTGAAGCCTTGTCTCTACCAAATACATACATAAATAAATAAAAATAATAAAAATTAAAAATTAGCTGGGCATGATGGTACATACCTGTAGTCCCAGCTGCTCAGGAGGCTGAGGTAGGAGGATTGCTTGAGCCCCAGAATTTTGAGGGTATCGTGAGCTATGATTGTGCCACTGCACTTCAGCCTGGGAGACAGTGAGACCTCATCTTAAAAAGAAAGGTATAATGTAGCTTATAGGGCTTATAATCCTGTAAGAAGACTTCTTATGCAAGAAAATAAAAAATTTACTTTCCCCTTTTTTTTCCTCCTCCAAATAATCTCTGGAGAATTTGGAGCCTAATTTTTTTGACAACACATCTGGCCCTGCAAATGTAAAGCAGTGTTCCCAGAAAACAGCCCATCAAATCAATAACTCTTGCTGTCTTTGAATTTTCAGCCTTTTTTGGAATTCAAATGAGGCCAATTTTATAAGTGTCCATTGCTGTGCTGTTGAATTCAAGCTCCCCCATTTTTCATGGTGGATTCCTTGCATTGTCTACTAGGGGGGTTGCATTCCTTGCTGAACGAGACCTCCGCCCTCTTCCCCCCTGCC
Source organism: Rhinopithecus roxellana (assembly GCF_007565055.1). Classification (NCBI taxonomy): domain Eukaryota; kingdom Metazoa; phylum Chordata; class Mammalia; order Primates; family Cercopithecidae; genus Rhinopithecus; species Rhinopithecus roxellana. Next base: position 113,618,054 of record NC_044557.1, read on the forward strand.
CTGCAGTTTGCTGAGCTTCCAGGCAGGGCTGCAGGGTCGTGCTGCTGGAAGTATTGGTGACAAATTCTTCCCCAGTGGGTGTTTCGGCTAAGGAAGCATTTAGTCATGTAGGGCCTACCATGCCTAGCAGTGCAGCGTGGGAGAGGCCTGGCAGAGGGCAGAGCTCTCTCCTCTCCAGCCGGGTGTGGCTGGTGACTCCTTCCTCTTTTGTGGTGTCAAACCAAGGGATAGTGTGGACCCAGCAGAACTGAAAGCAAAGGGAGGACCCGTTATTAGCCAGTTCTGGCAGAGGCCAACAGCGTCTTTGTGTGGACAGGCACATCTCATGCCTTTTTGCTTCAGCTGGGAGTTTTTTTTTTTTTTTTTTTTTTTTTTACTGTTATTTATTTATTTTGTGCCTTAGCTCATTAGCTGCAGAAATCATAGGGGATAAAAAAGCAGGTAGGACGGGTCCATCCTTAAGGCAAGGAGAGAGTTGAGTGAGGAAACTGTCCCTGAGGCCTTGACAGATATTTTGGAGCCAACTCTGAGCCCAGTGAGGGAGGACCTAATCTTTTGGAGGAAATGCAACTTTAGCTTCAGAGTTTTAAATGGAAACCGGGCAGAAAGCCACAGGTTGGGCACAGCATTGGTGGCGTGTTGTTGTGTCACTTTACACAGTTAGAAGGGGGTTCAGCCTTCCTTGTAGGATGAATGTTTAGGTTCTTGTCCAAATGAATACACTTCTATATCCTACTAATAATGATTCCAGGACAGCAGTGCAAACCAGGGCTGTCCTAGGCAAACCCAGGCATCCATCATGCTAAAGGACACGTGTTGAATCCTCTTGTCCTCCAATGAGCTCGGGCAGGGGGTGACCCTAGCAGTTGCTCTCTGGACCTCTCCATAGGCCTGCCAGCAGTCATGGGCAGGAGTTGTGTGATTCTGTCCTTTTCGCAAGAGGTGGATGGAAGAAAGTGAGGAGTTAAGAGGGAGCAGATAATTGATATCATTTATCAGGAATTTGCGCGATGCAAGTCCTGCATACACCATTTCTAATGCTTCCATCAACCCTGAAGATAGGTAGGCTTATCCTCCTGTTATAAATGAAGTAATGGGAAGTCCAGAGAAGTGAAATGACTTGCCTGAAGCCACAGAGCCTGCCAGTGCGAGGGCTGGGATTCCAATCCAAGCTCTGGGCCAATGCAGATCCTGGAATGTAAGAGGAACGTTTGCTTTGTAGCAGTTAGACAGCCTGCTCGTAAAAGCTGCTTTGTGCCCAGCCTTGTGCCAGGTGCTTTACAACAATCCCAGACACAGCACCCACCTTGAGTTTACCCTCAGGTACAGGGCTCCTATCCATCCTGGAAGAACAGAAAGATTTTGATGTTCAAGTTTTATCCTGCCCTTCTATCCACCTGTTACTTAAAAGTAGTTTTTCTGTAATATATGGGGAGAAAATGATCAGATATCATATATCTCCTACTAAGTGGGAGGCTGCACCCAGCATGGAAGATGCTCACCAAGATGGTGGTATATTGGGTGTCTCTTGTCTATTACAGAAGCCCTGGATTGATGCCCTAGATCTCCCCTTGCATCCCAGAGAGGGATTTGGAGAGCAATCAAGAGGAGTAACTGATGCCATGCGTTCATCAACTGAACTTAATCCCTCTTCTGGGAGGCCCGGGAGCCTTCTTCCACACAGGGGCAGATTGAGCTGATTTCTGTCACGTAGGCTGCTCCGAAGTTGCCTTTGCCTGGCTCTTCTCTTCTGCATTTCTCTGAATCGCTTTGGCATGGGCTTCTGTGAGGTTCATTAGGCTTAGCACCTCCCATGTCTGCTTGGGAAACACCACGGCAGATGACATTTTTCTTTTCTTTTCTTTTCTTTTTTTCTGAGACAGAGTCTTGCTCTGTCACCCAGGCTGGAGTGCAGTGGTGCGATCTCGGCTCACTGCAAGCTCCCCCTCCCAGGTTCATGCCTTTCTCCTGCCTCACCCTCCCGAGTAGCTGGGACTACAGGTGCCTGCCACCACGCTTGGCTAATTTTTTGTATTTTTAGTAGAGATGGGGTTTCACCGTGTTAGCCAGGATGGTTTCGATCTCCTGACCTTGTGATCCACCCACCTCGATCTCCTAAAGTGCTGGGATTACAGAGCCATCGCGCCCGGCCTGTTTTTTTGGTGGTGGTGGTTTTTTTGTTTTGTTTTGTTTTGTTTTGAGGAAGGGCAGAGACAAGGAGGAAGATCAGACAATTTCTCAGAGTTGGAATTGTGTTCTGAGTATTGTTGTTCTCCTTTATGGAGATAATCCAGGGAGAAACATGAGGTGTAATGGAAAGAATTTGAGGCCCAACCTTCTTGATGATGCATCTTCACGGAGCTGGGAGACCTTCACGCCAGTGTCGGCTCTGCTGCTTATTAGCTCAGGCTCGGTGCCCCACAGCTTGGTCCTGGTTTTCTCAATCGTCAGAAGTGCCTGGATCAGCGTGTCTTGCATAATAGGGTTGCTTTGAGGATCCAGGGAGGTGGTGGCCATGGCAGAGCTTGGACAAGTTACATGTATGGGGGAGTGGCCCCTTCACCCCAGTGTTGCTCCTGACAGTTGAAGCTTTTTATAATGACGTGTGGCCACTGGGGTATTCGAAGGGCTAAATTTGTTTTGTGGCAGTTGCCTTCAGCAGCCATCACATTACATCATCTACCTCTTCTCGTGTTCTTCTGTCATTGAGAATCAATTAAAATGGTCAGCATTGCTATGAAATGTTTTTTTTTTGTGTGGATATTTTAGAGCTCCTCCTCTCCATCTCCTGAATTTCTTTTCTTGCTAAGCCTATTCAGCTCTGTTTTTTAGAGAGTTCTTTCCCCCCTGCTTTATGAAAACATATTTTCCATCTTAAAAAAGGAAGATTCATGTTGCTGTACTTAATGCTTCATGTTTTAGAATGTTAGTGCCAGCAGAAAGCACCAGGAGACACCCGATGTGCCCCCACCTTGGTGAGCACCTTTCACCCCAGGCACAGCTCCTGCTTAGGGGAGATTCGAGGCATTTGATCATTTTCTCCCTTTAGCTTATAGCACAAAGTACTTAGAAATAAAGATTGGCTCGCAGGGCAGGTTGAAGCTTTAACACCAAAATCTCTCCGTTCCTTGTGGGTGGATGGGAGCCCGACACCTGATTCCAAGCTCTAGGTGAGGGGCGGATTTGAGACTTACACCTTGTTTATTGCAATCTTTCTTTCATTTTGCAGGAGGTGGGGGTGGGGGAATGAACACCCAGAAAGGGATGTGGCACTGGGGCAGGACGGGGCTGCTTCTGTGCCTTTTCCCCACTGTGCGCATTTTTAGCTGGGCAAGTGTCGTGCATGTGTGTTTAGCTCACACCCAGTGGGAGTTCCTTTCTTGTGAAGGAAGCTGTTTCTCTGTGGAAAAGCTCACTTTTCAGAGGAGAGCTGGAGAAGGCCTATTGTCCATCTTAGTGCTCAAATGGGAGTTTCCATTCCATGGCAAGTGTTTTTTAATGAAAGATGGACCGGAGAATCTGATGTGTAGAAAAGAAATAGGTTCTTTTATGTAGAGAGGGAAAGTTCCCACTCTGCTATATTTCCTGGGTCCTGTGGCTTGTAGGCATTTGGACTGTTTTGTCTTGGTTCTGAGAGACTCGGATGATTCAGAAGCTGTGTTCTGCTGAACATTTCTGCCTTCTTGACAGAAATCCCCTATTTTTTGTTGTCCCCCTGGCAGGTAAAGGTGGCCTCTACTGACTCATAGGATTTCTGTCCATGATTGTGTCTGAAATGTCATTTTTTCTGGTTGTTTTCTCTCTTCATGTATTAGCTTGGCTCTTTCTTCTCCTTTTTGTCTTTAAGGTAATTTGCAAAGTACACTTTATTCTTGCTTCTCCTTAGAAATGTCATAAGGGGTTTTCAAAGAAAGAAAATTTCTGAGTAAGAATATCTCCCTCCTCTCCCCTTCTCTCCCTTCCCTTCCCTTCCCTTCCCTCCCTTCCCCTCCCGTCCCTTCCCTCCATTCCTCTCTCCTCTTTTCCCCTTCTCCCTTCCTCCTTTCCTCTTTCTTTTTCTTGCTCTCTCTCTTTCTCATTTATGTTAGCTTACATGAGTATACTGACTCTAAAAATTCTTGATTGCACTACTGCACTCCAGCGTGGGTAATAGAGCAAGACCCTGTCTCAAAAAATAAATAAATAAATATTTTAAAAATCTTTAAAAAATTTAGATACGATTTGTATACCCTCAGATTCACTCTCTGAAAGTATATAACTCAGTGCTTTTTAGTATATTCACAGAATTGTGGAAGTATCACTACTATCTAATTTCAGAACATTCTTACCACCCCAGAAAGAAACTCTACCAATTACCAGCTACTCCCCATTTCCCACCTCTCCCCTTGCACCCGTAGCCCATGGTAACCACTACTTCATTTCTATAGAGTTGCCTGGACATTTCGTATAAATGGAATAATACAATATGTGGCCTTTTATATCTGGCTTCTTTCGCTTAGCATTATGTTTTCAAGGTTTATCCATGTTGTAATATGTATCAATACTTCATGCCTTTTTATGGTCGAATAATACTACGTTTATGGGTAGACCACATTTTGTTTGCCCATTCATCGATGGATGGCATTTGGGTTGTGTCCACTGTTTTGGCTGTTGTGCATGAATAATGTACATTTGTGGACAAGCATTTGTGTGGATGTATGTTTTCTGTTCTCTTTGTTGTATACCCAGGAGTGGAATTGTGGGGTCATGTGGTCACTCTATGTTTAATTTTTTTTTTGGCCATGTTACTGGCAAATATATTCAACTTTCTGAGCAACAGCCAGACCGTTTCCCAAAGCGGTTGTGCTATTTTACACTCCCACCAGCAGTGTGGGAGGGCCCCGGTTTCTTCGCATCCTTGCCAACATTTGCTATTGTCCGTCGTTTTGATTATAGCCATGCGAGTGGGTGTGAGGCGCTGTGTCATTGTGGTTTTGATTTTAGGCTTTATTTTGAGGCCCGTGTACTCATTCACTGACTCCTAGTCACATTTATCTTGACCTGTGATGTGAGAACTTGGTTTGAGTGTGTTTTCCCCACCCTGCCCTGGCATATCTGGTGTGGCCAGTGCAAAGATGTTCGCAGAGATGAGAAAGAGTACCTGCAACCAGGGGTCCCCAGAAAGGCAGGCCTCTCTGCTATCTCCACTGAGGACCCTTGAGCCCTCCCTCTAGGGCTCACCATTTGTGGCTGGTTGGAATGGCTACCTCCATTCCCTTGAGCCTGGCACCACTTCTCCAGATTCGCTCTGATCTCACCACGTGGCTGAGAGTAAGTCCTGTTTTGCTCCCTTTTGTGAGCCTTCTTCTTTCTGCTTCCTGATGGGGTGGGCGGGGAGGTGGTTCCATGCTGAGGAGGGAACTTGGCAGAGGCCCTGTTAGCCTCTTCCTCCAGTGTCACCCTTCTGACAGCACACAGCCTGTGGGGTCCAGGCACTCTCAGCCATGACGTGGACCATCTCCAGGGCCAGTCCATTGCTGCCGCTGATGGAGACTCCCTACTGACCTCCAGACGGCAGAGGAATCAGAATAGTTTCCTTCTACATTTGTAGTTTGCAGGACTCATTGCTCACAGCTGCTCCCTCCTTGGATGCTATACCCTCACTCTATAAAATAGGGTGGGAAATGTCCCCTACTTTACCCATGAGAGTATCACAGAAGGGAGGGACTGAAGGACTTACTCAACTAGCATGAGGCTGAATGAGGACTCATCCTGGTCATCTGGCTCTGGGGCCGGCACTTAATCCTGCTTGGTATGTTCCTGGGCCCTCTCTTACAGGAACTTCAGGTGCTCATGTTGCGGGATTTAGGAGGACGAGAGAGACCTTGGGTTGAAACAGCAGAATTTTTATTGAGTGTACTCAGGCCTAGCTGACTTAGGTTTAAAAGACTGGGCCCGGAACAAAGATAGTACTTGACTTTTATATATATTTTATAAAAGGGGATGGGCTAGCTTGAAGTAAGCTTATAGTGGTGTGAAAGCAGGGATATAGAGGCAGGACAAAGACAGAATTATGTATGACTGTTGCCAAGCAACCTGATGTTTGTTATTTAGGTTTGCCTGGGCATGGGCTTATTTTGTAACCTTTATTATGGTGCCCAAGCAGCTGTAGTTTAGGCTTATTTAGGCTTTTTATGACTTTTGTTGTATTTTTTAGATAAAACAGAACACCTGAAGTTACTAGTTATAGAGAACAGGAATTTTTAAATTTATTTTATAAAACAAAGGAAAATTTGTTGTTTTTTTTATGTTGAGGAAGTGCTGTAAGAGTTTTAAAGAGCCTATTAGATAATATTATTAAGACTTTTTTTGGGTCTGGGCTGTGCTTGTTACTGCTTCTGGGACAAGTTAGCTTAATACAGGAAAACTTATATTTTTTAAAATTTTATATAAAAATTCTCCTGTTTCAACCCAAGGTCTCTCTCATCCTCCTAAATCCCGCAGCACTAAGCATGGTTCCCGTAAGTGCACTGGATTCAAGGTGACTTCCTCCTTGTTTTTGGATGTTTTGGATGTAACAGCGATGAGATGGCCCCTCCCAGAACTGAGAACGGAGAGAGTATTGTGCTAGACAGCTGAGGCTGCAGCAATGTGGGCTGATGGAGGGGTGTCAAGGAGAAAGGATGTGGTCACCTTCACGGCACCATCACAGCCTTCGGTTTGTTTAAACAAAGTGAATTAGTGTTGTGGTTTCTGCTGCTAAGAAAACCCTGTTCGTTTATTCATTCACCTATTCATTCATCCATCCATTCAGCTGACATTTATTGGCTATCTGGCAGGTGGCTGATCTGGGCATTAGAAGTACAGATAAGGACGATCTTTGCAAAAATCTTCTTGTCTATTGGGGAGACCTACAAAGAAAAGATGAAAATGAAGTGTGAAGATTGTTGTACTAAGGTTCCGGTGGAACAGAGAAGAGAAATCTTTAAAATCGGCCTGGGAGAGCCAGGAGAAGCTTCAGCCAGTAGGTCCTATGTGAGCTGACCCTTGAAAGCTGGCTCAAATTTTACCGTGGGGTGGATTTCACCCATGGGGTGGGCAGGAGAAGGAAGTGTCCGCCCAAGAGAGAGATGTGTGTGTGGAAGAATTTGGTAGAAGAGAGTCTGGTGTATTTTAGAATTTAGACTCTGGATTTGGCTATAGGGTGTTTGAGTTCTACCTTCATGGCTTGCTCGCTGGGCAAGTGGCTTTTCATTTCTCGGAGCCACAGTTTTCTTTCTTCTTTATTTTATAGTGAACATACATAACAGAAATTTTACCACTCGAATTATTATGAAGCGGGCAGTTCAGTGGCATTAAGTGTATTCACATTGTTGTTGTACAGTCATCACCATGGTCCATTTCCAGAACTTTATCATCGTCCCTAACTGATCATCATCCCTAAACTATTCCCATTAAACACTAACTCCCCATTCCCACCTTTCTCTAGCCCCTGGTGACCCCCATTCTATTATCCATTTCTATGGATTTGACTGTTCTAGGAACCTCATATAAGTACATATGCATATGATATCACAGAATGACCTCAAGGTTCACCCATGTGATAGCCTGTGTCAGAATTTCCTTTTTTTCAATGGATAATATTTCATTGTATATATAGACCATATTCTGTTTATCCATTCATCCATTGATTGATGGGCTGCTTCCACCTTTTGGCTATTGTAAATAATACTGCTGTGAACATAAGTGTGCAAATATCTATTCAAGTCCCTGCCTTCAACTCTTGGATGTGTGCCCAAAAGTGGAATTGCTGCATCATGCAGTAATTCTGCACCACAGTTTTCTGATTTGTAATACAATTTCAGGGTTACTGTGCAGCTTAAATTTGATTGAATGTGCAAAGTACTGAGCATTGCTTGGCACATAATCAGTATTAAGTCACATCCTGAAGGGCCCCTTCTAGCCTCTCCTGAAAAGTGAACCCTTTAAAGCAAAAGCACTTTTAGCTATTGGATGAAAAAATACCTCTTCAAATGTAGTGCATGGTTTTTAAGTGGAGGTTCTTTTTGGCACTTTTGTGGAGTTTGGGTGAGGAGTCAGATGGCCAGATTTGCATAGTGAGGTGTGATTGGGTTCTGGGAAGTCATGCCAGGGAGCAGGTGAAAGCCAGTGAGTATTCTGCCAGGTCCAAAGGCCCAGTGGCCAGTTTCCATCTGGATGGGCCTGGAAGGCTTCCTGGAGGAGGGGGTAGTGAACCCAGCTGGGGAAAAAGGAGGTAAAGGAATGGATGAGAACCTGCCTGCTTCATCTTGAGAGAGGCTGAGGAAGCACAGACCTGGGAAGGTAGCCACTGGCTGCCCGTTGGTCTCCATGGCTGCCACACTTTGAACATGCCTTTGCTGCAGGGCCAATGAAAAGTTGGACATTAGCTATCTTCATCTCAACCTACTCCTTGTCAAGTCTTGCTTTTTTTTTTTTTTTTGACACAAGAGTCTTGCTCTGTCAACCAGGCTGGAGTGCAGTGGCGCCATCTCAGGTCACTGCAACCTCCAGTTGCGGAGTTCAAGTGATTCTCCTGCCTCAGCCTCCCAAGTAGCTGGGATTACAAGCACATGCCACCACGCCCGGCTAATTTTTGCATTTTTTTAGTAGAGACGGGGTTCACCATGTTGGCCAGGCTTGTCTCCTGACTTCAAGTGATTCATCCCCCTTGGCCTCCCAAAGTGCTGGGATTACAGGTGTGAGCCACTCTGTCTGGCCAAGTCTTGCATTTACCACGGGAAATTGTTAGCATGGTCATCACTTGGTCTGCTTTAGTAGAGAATATCTTTTATGTTTCTCAAAGGCATTATGTTCTGTTGTAAATGTGTGGAATCAGTCACCCAGTCACCTGAACTTCCATTTAGCATCAGGTCCCTGGCCATGGGACTTGGGCAGGAGCACCAGGGCTGGCCCATCAAGTACCTCAATATATTCCTCCCTGATGAGGGAGGGGCCAGAGTACATGTTATAACTACTTTTTAACATGGTTCCGGATATGTTAGCCAGTGTAATAAGATAAGAAAAATAAGAAATAACAATAATGAGGAGAAAAGATAAGATTATCACTATTTTTTTTTTTTTTTTTGAGACAGAGTCTCACTCCATTGCCCAGTCTGGAGTGCAGTGGTGTGATCTCGGCTCAATGCAAACTCCGCCTCCCAGGTTCAAGAGATTCTCCTGCTTCAGCCTCCTAAGTAGAGTAGCCAGGATTACAGGCACCCGCTACCATGCCTGACTAATTTTGTTTATATTTCTAGTAGAGATGGGGTTTCACCATGTTGGCCAAGCTGGTCTCGAACTCCTGACCTCAAGTAATCTACCCACCTCAGCCTCCCTAAGTGATTATTACTATTTTTAGATAGTTTAACTTTAGCCATTCAAAGAAATTAAATGAAGAAATATTTGATCTAAGAAGAAAGTTTATTAAGATGACTGATTTAAAAATAATGTATTAAAAATTAATAGCTTTCCTGTATGTCATAAATAACTAATCGGAAAATATAATTTAAAAAATCCATACACAATAGCAACATAAAATATAAAATTACTAGGATTTACAAGAATACATTCTTATATATGGAATCCAAGAAGAGTCTTAAATAAATTAAAAGAAATGCTATGTTAGTGAACAGAAAAACCCAATACTGTAAAGAAGTGTATACTTTAGATTAGTTTTAAAATTCAAAACCTCAGAAGGTAGTTGAGTTTTTGTTTTGTTTTGTTTTGTTTTCCATTTGACCGAATGATTTTTAAGTTCAGGTGAAAGATTAAACAGGTGATAAGAACCAAAAAGTATTCAAAAAGGTTATAATGAATAAGGCTGGGAGACCACTGCTGGCTAGATATTAAACCAAACTGTAAAAATGTAATAATTAAAGCTATATGGTACTAGCTCCAGAAGAGACAGCTACACAAGCAGGTTAAAGTAGAAAATCTGCAAGTGTGACTGACTGTATCTAGGTGTTTATTATATTAAAAAGGCAACATTTCACACTCATGGTAAAATTGTAAAATATTCATAGTATTATGCTAGAAGTTAGCTATTTGAAAACCAAAGTAAACATCTTACCTTAGTTCATATACCAAAATATATCCCAGATGGATTAAAGAATTACATTTAAACAGTAAAGTCAGAAGAGACCAGAAGAAAATATAGATGAAAAGCCATATAATTTAGATATTTCAACAAAGGCAGAAATCAGAAAAGATGGAGATGCTTGACTACATAGCAATTAAAAATATTGCTAACAGTAAAATAATAAAAGGATAAGAAGTAGGACATTCGACTTGCAATATATGATAAAGGGTTGATGCATTTAAAATATGAAATCTTAACATTTTAATAAAAAAGCATGCTTTAGTAGAAAAGGTCAATGGTATGAGCAAGGTATTCCCAAAAAGGAAATAATTCCACCATTGAACTTGTAAAAAATATTCAACTGAATGAGTAACAAAAGAAATACAAATTAAAGTTTCACTGAGCTAAGATTTTATCTACTAAACTTTCAAATATTAAAAGGAGTTAAGTAAACTGAAAAAAATGAAACTATGCTGGAGGATTCACTTTGATCTGTTTTATTTCATTTCTTTTATATAAATAATACTTGAGGCAAATATGATAAACTTAATAAATGTCAATTCTGAGGGGGAAAGAATAAAAGGAGTTAAATAAATAGAAGTTGTAATACCTGGTGTTGACTAGCCTGTAGTTAAATGGACACTCAAACTGCTGATAGGTGTTTACATTGGCATGACCCTTTCTGGAGGGTAATAAGATAGTATCTAATAAGAGCTGTAAAAATGTGTAAACAAAAAAATTCATACCCCTTGGCCCAGAGTAATCTATATGCAAACATTTAGCTCTAAGGATGTTCATTGTAGCATTATTTATAATGAGGAAAACAGGAAATGAGCTGAATGATGAAAATTGGTGACTGGCATAGTAAATTAAGGCCATCTCTAGAAAACAGTAATATATAGTCATTAAAATTCATTGTGGGGGCTGGGCATGGTGCCTCACGCCTGTTATCCCAGCACTTTGGGAGGCTGAGGTGGGTGAATTGCCTGAGTTCAGGAGTTCAAGACCAGCCTGGCCAATATAGTGAAACCCCATCTTTACTAAAAATACAAAAATTAACTGGTAGTCCCAGCTACTTGGGAGGCTGAGGCAGGAGAATCACTTGAACCTAAGAGGTGGAGGTTGCAGTGAACTGAGATTGCACCACTGCACTGCAGCCTGGGCAACAGAGCGAGACTCTGTCTCAAAAAAAAAAAAAAAAAAAAAAAATCCTTGTGGGGCTGGGCATGATGGCTCACACCTGTTATCCGAGCACTTTGGGAGGCTGAGATGGAAGGATCGCTTGAGCCCAGAAATTCAAGACCAGCCTGGGAAGCATAGGGAGACCCTGTCTCTACAAAAAATTTGAAAATTACCTGGACATGGTTGCGTGTGCCTGTAGTCCCAGCTACTTGGGAGGCTGAGGTGGGAGGATTGCTTGAGCCTGGCAGGTTGAGGCTGCAGTGAGTTATGATCCTGCCATGAACTTCACAAAGCAAGACCCTGTGTCAAAAAGAAAAATATAAATTGGCTGGGTGTGGTGGCTCATGCCTATAATTCCAGCACTTTGGGAGGCCAAGGTGGGCGAATCACAAGGTCAGGAGATCGAGACCATCCTGGCTAACACAGTGAAACCCCATCTCTACTAAAAACACAAAAAATTAGCTGGGCATAGTGGCACACACCTGTAGTCCTAGCTACTCAAGAGGCTGAGGCAAGAGAATCACTTAAACCTGAGAGGCAGAGGTTGCAGTGAGCTTAGATCGCGCCACTACTCTCCAACGTAGGTGACAGAGCGAGACTCCGTCTCAAAAAAAAAAAAAAAAAAAAAAATTTATTAATATGACCATGTTCACAATATATTGATGGAAATAAGCAGACCATGATTTCATTATGTCTGATTTGATACTACTTTTTTTAAAAAACAGATTTTTTAAACATAAAAACATTATGATGCTACTTTTGTAAAAAATGTGTATGTGTATAAGTAGATAGAAAAAAGATTGTCTAGACATAGGTCAACATAGTGTTTTTTTGGATGATTGGATGAGTCATGGAAGATTTTATTTTTTTCTCCATTCTTTCTGGTGTTTCAGGGTTTTGGCATTGAAGTACTTACTTTTGTACTTAGAGGAATTTTATAAAAAACAAAAGTTCCCTTTGAGGGATACTTTGCATCTGGATTATTATCTCTTACCCTCATCATTCCTGAGGACGAAGAGAAAATACCTGTGAGGAAGTATTTACATTTGTTTCCAGTGCTGCTGGGCTGCATTTGTGTGGACCCTGGACTCCCAGCTGTCCACACAGTTATAAAGAGTAATTAAAAGCTCCCTGAACAACAGGTCCCTTATCAGCCTTAAACCTTATTGTTCAGATAAATTGGCTTTTATTCATAGTCTTACTAATCAACTGGGGACAAAAAAGACCCATTGAACCATTAGCCCTCAGCCCGAGATGGGAAGCGCATGATGGTACAATGGCCGTGGTTCAGACTCAGATGTTATGCTATGTTTTGAATTCAGTCCAGGTTCCTAGGAGGAAAACACCCATCAAATTATGTTGGCTCTAGAGCAATCCCAGTCAACAGATGACATCACCGACTTTTCCTTCCCTGCTGGACTTTATTTGGAGGGGTTGCAAGAATTGTGCAACCTTGGAATAAACAGAACAGAGACCCGACTCCTCAAGCATTGTGTTTCTGAGTTTAGTTTCAATCCAGCAGCGGATCTGTTTTTTTTACTCCCTGTGACGAGATTGTTGCTGCAGCTTTTGTACAAGGGTGGAGTGGGTGTCCATTTGCTGATGAGCATCCTGTGTACACGCTAGTTGTTATTTGAACGAGGTGCTCTTGTCTTTATTATGTATTGTCTGCCCGTAAATGATGTCTTGTAATAGAGGGGTGAGCATCCCCTCATTTATTTCAATCCATGTTTGCACAGAAGGATTTTTGTAATCAGATCATGGGGTTTGTGTGTAGAACTCAGTAAGAAGTAATCATGACCCTGTCCGTTCATTTGCTCATTGTTCTTTCCTGTTATTAACAATGGCTTTTGGGCTTTTAGGGAGCATTTAGTTCTGCACGTTATGTATATAGGTATGTGTTCTGTGGGGGCTGTAAGTCCTTCAATTATAGTCAGATTCCCTTCCCAACAAGGAACCAACAGGAAGGAAAATGAAGTCAAACCCAGTCTTTGCACGTGGAAGCTTGTGGCGTGACTGTTATTTTTTTGTGATGTTCTGTACAGCCCTGTAATCTCTTATTTTTGGCAAGCCAACTCTGAATCTGTGGTCCCGTAGCCCCAGGCAACCAAAAGCTGAGACAAACAGAGGAAGTGTCATTATTCACATGTTTCTCTGGCTACCTCATCGGGCTGGACGCTGCTGGCTGCCACTCCTCGCTGAGCTGGAGCTCTCCAGAGTGCAGCCTGGCCGGGCAGGGATTGTTGACCCTGGCCCCCATAGGAAGCACCTTTGGTTTGTCCCCCCGTCCCCAGGGTCCCTGCCACTCATTACTTCTCTGCAGTCTTTCTGTAATTTGTTCATCGTCTGGAATTTATTTCTGGCAGACTTTGTGGTCAAAACTGGGAAGTGTCTATTTCCTTAAAATAGCCTTTCCTTAAACCCAGGAAGTGGAGTAGGGAACTCTCCTTCCTGACCTCCTCCCTGTCACACGCACATGGGCATACACACACGTGTACACACTCTTACCATGTGCACACACACAGGCACACACATGAGAAAGGGACCGGGAGAGCCAGGGCGTTCACCCCAGCCTGGGCTCCCAGCATCCCTAGGGGTTTTGGAAGAAGAGTTTCAGTTTTTCAAAGCCTGCTGGAGATGTAACTGTCCTGATGTATCGTGGGATCTGCAAGAGCCTGTGGCATCAGGTTTCTTTCCTTTTGAGGGATCATTTTTGTTATCTGCTCTGATAGGCAGTTTTACTTGCATTGGATTTGTGATAAAATGGGAAATGAATTGATTTGTTCCTGATACATTCCATTGGATCCAGTCCATCTGATAGGAAGGTTGTTTGCATCCCGCATCTGGGGGCTGCCCTGGGAAGTGAAAGGTCTGTGTTTATGTCTGTTGACAGAGGGTCTCTATGCTTCTTACTTACCTAGCATTTACTCTTATTTTACAATTAGTGCCTGCTTGCTGTGTGAACAGGACAGATGTGTCTTGTTTGTTTGGGTGGTATTCAGTTTCATGCAGAAGACTTAGCTAGATGAGTGACTCAAAGTTCCATGCCCGGGGCCCTCCGCCCTCCTTCCCTCAATCATGCCTTTATCCAGTCCCTTCCCACGCCCTGTTGTTCCTCATTGGAATCCTCTGTCCTAGCCTATCCCCCCTGCTCTCCCCTGACACAGAGGGATGCATCTTGTCTCCCCACAACAGCACTGGAAGATGCTAGAACACTTGGAGAATACTAGTTCTGCACCAGGGATTATGTTCAGCAGGTTTATCTCCTCAAGACACCCCTAAAGTATGTTTTTACTTACTTAGCACATGATTGTGTAGGCCCTACTGTTGTTAGCTGTTCGTAGATACTATTTCAGAACAACGCTGTGAGTAGCTACTATTATTAGGTCCATTTCACAGATAAGAAACCTGAGGCTCTGACAGGATAAGGAATCCTAAGGTTCTGTAGCTAGCCGTGGTAGAGCTGGGGTGTAAACTCAGGCTTTCTGACTCCAAAGTTCATACTTTTAATCCCTATACAGTGAAGTAGGCACTGTTGCTATTTCTATTTTGCAGATGGGGAAACTGAGGCACTGAGGAGTTAAGTACCTTTGCCCAGGGTCCTAGAACTTGTCAGTGGTAGAGCCAGGATTCCACCCAGACAGGTGAGCTCTGGAGCCAAAGCCCTGAGCCTCTGTAGTAGATTCCTTGTGGCTTTCTGTCCTGTCCTTGTTCCCAGAAAGTTCCTATGGGACAGTTACGGAATCACTGGGTGCTTGCTCTTCTCACACATGCAGTTTCTACTGGCTCTCTAGCATTTCTTTCATTAGTGAGAGAAGGTTTCAGCCCAGCTTTTCAGATGGTGGAGTTGAGGCCCCCTTGTCTGAGCTGGCTATTTGAGAACCAGCAGGCTTGAGGGCCTATGAGGTCTCTGGAGAACACAGTGGTGGTGGGGCCAGGAGAAGTCACTTCTTGGGACTTTGGAAAGCCTAGAGGAATTCTAGAAATGAAACACCACACACTTACTGGAAGCCAAGTTCGTGTTTCTCCCACTGGTGGAAGGGATATGAGGTGCTGTAAACGTGGTCTTTTTTCAGACGCAGAATGCCTGTCTAATTACAGGAAACAGAGATGTCGCCCCACACTGAGCCAAGGATTTCAACATCTCTTGGAGAAATTCGGCATGGACCTGAAGTTTGAAGCTTTGCATTGTAACCAAGTTGGCTCTCCTTGCCTTCTCCCCAGGCCACGATTTCGTCATCCTGCATTACGGATGGCATTTCCTATTAAGTGTCTGTCTGTGAACATAAACATGGAGCTGAGACAAAGCACAGCTTCTCCCTGGACCCGGAAAGAGGGACTCAGGCGCCTGGTGCTGGGGCCTGACTCCAGAGCTGCTGCTGCTGCTGCCTGGCCTGGTTCGGGGATGCCTAGCCTAACAAGGCAGCCTGAGCTGGGAATCGCTTAGGGCTCAGGTTGATGAAGCTGGGAGAATGGTTGAGAGGGCAGTAGACCTGAGATGGTGGCCAGAGCCATTTAATCATGTGGTTGTGAAATTGCCAGTAACTTCTTTGTATGGCCAGTTGATCTGATCTCTCATGTAGGACTCAGTCCCCTATTTGGATCTTGGAAGGTAGCCATTTATTTGAAACAGACAGCCTGATATAGTGAAAAGAGCTTTGTGTTTTCCCCCCTCAGATAGTAAGCAAAGAAAATGGAAAAAGCAGCACTGTCTGGGGTGACATCCTGATGCATTGCTGGTGGCAGAGTGAAGAGGTGACACATTTGGAACGTAATGTGGCCGTCTGTATGAAGAACCATAGTTCATCCAGTAATCCCAACCCTAGGACTCTCCAGAGAAAACCATTTAAAATAGAGGGAAAGTTACTTGCATGAATATGTTCATAAGAACATTATGTATAATAGAGGAAATTTGGAATAAACCTACAGGTTCTTCCACAGGGAAATAGTTAAGGAAATCATGGTAGATTCTCTGCAAGAATGGCTCCCATTAAAAATTGAATTAGGAAGACTCTAAGATAATGTGGTATTAAGAAAAAAACTCCATGATTAAAAGTGAGCATGGGTGCCGGGCGCGGTGACTCAAGCCTGTAATCCCAGCACTTTGGGAGGCTGAGACGGGCGGATCACGAGGTCAGAAGATCGAGACCATCCTGGCTAACACGGTGAAACCCCGTCTCTACTAAAAAATACAAAAAACTAGCCAGGCGAGGTGGCGGGCGCCTGTAGTCCCACATACTCGGGAGGCTGAGGCAGGAGAATGGCGTAAATCCAGGAGGCGGAGCTTGTAGTGAGCTGAGATTGCGCCACTACACTCCAGCCCGGGCGACAGAGCGAGACTCCGTCTCAAAAAAAAAAAAAAAAAAAAAAAAAGTGAGCATGGGCCAGGTGGGGTGGTTCACGCCTG
This sequence comes from Rhinopithecus roxellana, assembly GCF_007565055.1. Classification (NCBI taxonomy): domain Eukaryota; kingdom Metazoa; phylum Chordata; class Mammalia; order Primates; family Cercopithecidae; genus Rhinopithecus; species Rhinopithecus roxellana. The sequence continues at coordinate 113,634,742 of NC_044557.1, forward strand.
TAATCCTAGCACTGTGGGAGGCCGAGGCGAGTGGATCGCTCGAGCCCGGAAGTTCAAGACCAGCCTGGGCAACATGGCAAAACCCCGTCTCTGTTAAAAAATAACAAAATGAGCTGGGTGTGGCAGCACCCACCTGTAGTCCCAGCTACTTGGGAGGCCGAGGTGGGAGGATCACTTGAGCCCAGGAGGTTGAGGCTGAAGTGAGATATGATCATGTCACTGCTCTCTAGCCTGGGTGACAGAGTGATACCCTGTTTTAAAAAAAAAGAAAAAAAAAGTGAGCATGCTCTGTGATTCACCCACATCAAATATCTGCACATGACAGATCTAGAAGATAGTATAGAAAAAGATTAGCAGAGCCGGGTACGGTGACTCATGCCTGTAATCCTAGCACTTTTGGGAGGCCAAGGCGGACGGATCACTTGAGGTCAGGAGTTCAAAACCAGCCTGGCCAACATGGTGAAACCCCATTTGTACTAAAAATAGAAAAAATTAGCGGGGTATGGTGGTGCATGCCTGTAATCCCAGCTACTTGGGAGGCTGAGGCAGGAGAATCACTTGAACCCGGGAGGTGGAGGTTGCAATGAGCCGAGATTGCACCACTGCACTCCAGCCTGGGTGACAGAGCGATACCCTGTTTTAAAAAAAAAGAAAAAGAAAAAAATCAGTAGTTATTATTTGATAAGTGGGATTATAGGTAATACTTTTTCCTGTTACAGAAAAAGAATAAAGGAAACGGTACAGATTTAAGATTCAGACCTGGGGGTTTAATTCTGGTTATTGTTATATCTGATTATGTGTCTTTTAGAGATGCTTGAAACTTTTCTGAGTCTCAGATTCATCAGTAAAATGATAGAATAATTTCTAAGTGTCTTTTAGTCAACCCAATTACAGCTGCAAATCGTTTCTTCATGTGGAATCTGCCAGACTTGTTTAATATCAATATCATGGGCGATTAGTAACATCACTGTGCACAAAGTCCTCGAGACCGGGCAGGGTGGCTCACGTCTATAATCCCAACACTGTGGGAGGCCGAGGCAAGCAGATTACTTGAGCCTAGGAGTTTGAGACCAGCCTGGGTAACATAGTGAAACCCCGTCTCTACTAAAAATGCAAAATATTAGCTGGGCGTGGTGGTATGCACCTGTAGTCCCAGCTGCTAGGGAGGCTAGGGTGGGAAGAACACTTGAGCCTGGAAAGTCAAGGCTGCAGTGAGCTGAGGTCATGCCATTGCACTACAGCCTGAGTTAAAAAAAAAAAAAAAAAATGCTCCTGCAGATTCGTTTTCAGGACTCAGGGTCTAATGAAACCTTCCTTGCAGGCCGTCCTCAGACCATGCATGACCCTTCTATGTGAGTAGAGAGCAAATGACCCAGTCCTAGTTTTTAAATAAAGCCATTCCTGGCAGAGAGGGTTATTCCGGGGTTTTGCTCTCCATGCCTCATGATTGACTCTGGAGTTGGGGGCGTGCTTGGAACACTGACCCCTTGCTGCCTGCACATGGGCTGGAGGACTCTCATTCCCTCCATGTCTGCTTGCCGTGAGCCAGGGAGGGAGTTTCTGCTCAGCGCTGGGCTCATCACTCTTAAAGGATTTGCATGTCATCCTTTGGTGGTGGTGGCCCCTCATCACCACACACAGATTTTATTAGCCTGGCTTTTTTTTGGTTTTTTTTCCGAGATGGAGTCTCTCTCTGTTGCCTAGGCTGGAGTGCAGTGGCACAATCTTGGCTCACTGCACCCTCTGCCTCCTGTTGCCTCAGCCTCCCGAGTAGCTGGGACTATAGGCACATGCCACCATGCCCAGCTAATTTTTGTAATTTTAGTAGAGATGAGGGGTTTCACCATATTGGTCAGACTGGTCTCGAACTCCTGACCTCAAGTGATCCACCTACCTCGGCCTCCCCAAGTGCTGGGATTACAGGTGTGAGCCACCATGCCCGGCCTAGCATGGCCTTTGATCTTGGATGCAGGGAGCCCATGAGTAAGCTATACCACGCCTCAAAGAGAAGGGTTTTAGGAGGTGCCGAAACGCTGACAAGCTCATTATCTGATGCCCTGAATTGGCTTTCTCTCATGCACGTTGGGTTAAAATCATTAGTTACCCACTTAAATGAACTTGCATGTGTTTCCAATGACAGAAAAGGATTTAGGGATGGATTGTTGAGGTGACTGCTGTGCATAGAAATACCTAGAAGGAGGTGGTGGTTTAAACTGTAGAAGGAGGCAGGTGCCAAGCGCTCCCGGTTTGGGGTTTGAGCTCCCACATTCTGTCTGCACAGCAGCAGGCAAGTCCCGTGGCCCCCAGGGTCTGCATCTGTGATGTAAGGATCGTAAACCTGCCCTGCCTACCTTGTTTGAGCATCAGATGAGATAAGGTACGTGATAACGCTTTGTGAATCACTTAAAAACATTGTATCTATGTGAGGTTGATATTATTGCTATCAAGTACATGCAAACGTGTAGGAAATTATAAAATGGTTCAATGTTCCATTCCTGTTTTTGAAACTTTCTGAAGGGAGGTGGATATGTTTCCCTGAGGTGGGGAGCTAGGGTTGTGCCTGTGTTCATCCAGGAAAATGGGATGAAAAGCCCTAGATACCTCTGCGACATCATCTTCAGAATGTGAAATTACAGTGGGTTTGGAATCTCGGCCTTCTCTCTGCCTGCTCTCCGCCTCTCCTTCCCCACCCACAGTCTCCAGCTCTGACTCCTGGCCTCTCAGGATCCTCTCCCAGCAGCCTGGAAGGAAGGGACATCCTCATTCCAGGGCCCAGGCCATGAGAAAGGAAGCAGTGGCCAGGGGTGCAGGCTGCAGGTGTGGGCAGCTCCAGGTGCCCACTCTAGGCTTCAGGATGAGTGGCTCCCTTCGTGCAGTGGGTGCCCGTCCTGGCAGGTACAGTTGCCAGAAAGGCCCACCTGCTTCAGCTACATACCACGGGGTTTTTTCTAAGACTAAAGAAGGTCCTGCTCCTCATATCCATCGACCAGTGAGTGATGAGGAAGACTGAATGCTGAGGGACAGGAGGAAGGAGGTCAGGAGAAAGGGAGAAGGGCTGGCCAGGAGGGAGGAGAGAGGAAACAGAGAAGAGCCAGATATCAGGAGCCCCAGGCCTGCCAGCCGGGGAAGGCCCTGCTGTTGCGCTCTTCAGAACCCCAGCTCAGGACCTTTGGAGTAAATGTTAGGAGTGTGAGTGGAATCTAATGAGTAGGACAGACCTCCTGGGTGAGCATTGAATATGAGGGTGGGTGGGGCATGGTAGCTCATGCCTATAATCCCAGCATTTTGGGAGGCCAAGGTAGGATCATTTGAGCCCAGGAGTTTGAGACCTGCCTGGGCAACATGGGAGATACTTTCTCTACAGAAAATTAAAAACTAGCTGGGCATGGTGGCACAGGCCTGTGGTCCCAGCTACTCGGGAGGCTGAGGGGGGAGGATCGCTTGAGTCCTGGAGGTCAAGGCTGCAGTCAGCCGTGATTGCACCACAGCATTCCAGCTTGGGTGACAGAACGAGACCCTGTCTCAAAGAAATAAGTAAAAAATAAAAAATAAAATGGGGGTAGAGGAAGAAGAGCCAGGGGAAGATTCTTCAGAGACGTGGGAAGTAAATTTGCAAGATTGCTGTCTTGGAGCTGGGCAGACAGGAAGGGAACAGAGCTGGGATGTGGCAGGGACAGGTTCCAGGCACCGGCAGGATGGGGGCCAGTGTGCAGTGGGCCAAGAGGGAATGGGAGCGAGAAAGTGGGGCGTCAGCAATATTCAGCTCCCTCCATAGCTCGATGAGAAGAGAGGGGTGGGGACAGGTGGTAGCTGGAGGGTCCCCCAGGATCATTTTATCTGTATCCCTTTCATATCTTTCAATGACTTTTTGTTTTCCCTTACTAGATTGTTGGCATTTTAAGGGCACAGTTTATACCTTCTACCTCTTTGTTTCCTCCAGAGTTGGCTGATCACCAGATCACTTAAAGGAGGTTGTTTGTTTTATAAGCATTTTACCAGATCTTGCCTTAACACTTACTTCCCCCAGAGTTAGTCATAATCATTCTAGCAGGGCTTCTAGATCCTGAATAATGACCGATGGCGCCACTTGATTTACATGAAGATACTGGTTTAGTTTTAAAAGCAGACTTACATTGAACAAAGTTTAGGAAAGAGAAGGGAGAGGGCTACTCAAGTGCCTGAAGGTCTGAGCAGTGAAGAACACGTTTCCGTGTGCCTCCCACCCTTAGGCTCAGGACATGGTTTTCCTATCTGTTTATTGAATTGGATCACTTGCTTTAGTTATAATATATGAAGGGATAAGACTGGATTTCACTTCTCAATTAACTAGCCCTCTTGCTGTCTTTTAATCACACGTTCTGGGGTCAGATTCCAGCCCTGCCAGTCAGTGGCTGCACTGGCCAAGGCCACGTGGTTGACCACCATCCAGAGTTCTGCCAAGAGCCTTACCTGCTGGAGGCACGAGAGGTGTGGCTGTTATGCAACTTCGGTGGCGCAGGCCCTCTGCCTGGTACATTTTAAGTAATGTGAGCAGATTACTTAATCTCACTGTCTGTTCAGTTGAAAACTAGGGCCAACCCCGGCTCAGAACTCAGGGGGCTGTTGTGAGGATTAAATGAGAGAATCCATGGAAGATGCTTAGAGTAATACCAGACACATAGGACGTGATGAATAAATCAGAATGGTTTTTACTATTACTCTCATCTTCCAATGTTTGTGACTTACACTTACATTACAGTTAGTCATTTCATTGGCGTGTGCTAACCAAAGGTGGCCTGGCCCCTCCCCATCCATTAGGAGAGCTGGAGTTTAAAATCCAGGCACATGGAGGATCGATGGGGGAGCTAGGTACTCCTTCTACTTCAGTGTCCAGTGGATGCTGGGGTTCTCAGGTTGGTGTATTGAGTCACATAGTTCCATGACTGAGTTCTTGGAGGGAGAGGCTAAAGTTGGCCAGAGGCAGGTGTGATGTTTGGTCTGTCCTGTGTACACTGAGCACCTTCTGTGCTTCTTCCAGACAGAAGAAAACACGGATGGCAATTGGTTATATTAGAACACTGCCTCTTATAGTTTACAAACACCATCTTATTGAACACTCATGAAAAATGCTGGGATGTATGTTATTTCTGCTGTTTCATAGATGAAAAAACTCAGGCACAGACATTCTGAATAGTTCCAGCTCTTAGGAAAATGCTTCTTTAGCATTGCGGGAGAAATAGTTCATTTGCACAAGGCAAGTAGTTCACCATGTAAGGCAGCTCGTGCTTTAGAGGAACCTAAATACTACACAGTGTTTTATGCACGGGCATTTTTCTTACAAAGGAACATAGCTTTGTCTTCCTGGGGGTGTTTATCAAACCACGTCTATGTAGCAGATGCTCTTCAAGCATTTCCCATATTCCCTCATTTACAACACCCTGGTACCCTGAGTTAATTATTAGTCCCATTTCGTGGTTGAGGAATCTGAAGCTCTAAGAGTTTGAACTTCCTGTGTAAAGTCACATGGTGAGGAAGTGGTAGAACTGACCTGCACCCCAGGTATCTGGCTCTGGTCTTTCCAATAGTGCCTCTTCAGTGGGTACCCCTTAAATTCTCAGGGGGCAGGTGCTTTCTCCTCCTTTTCTGCCCTTCTTTTCAGAGCAAAACCACGTTATCCTAACTGCCAAGCACAACCCACAAAGGCTCTTATCTCTCCTCCAACAAAAGCCATTCCCTGCCTGGTTGATGAGGTCACCCGGCATTTTGCAGGGCATTTTGCTGGGTAGATGCCAGCTCAGAAAAGCCACGTAGATAAGCCAGTGGGTGGCTTGTGTTACTGCCTCCCCGATGGTTTGCTTTTTATTCAAGTTGATTCATTTATCTGAGATCAAAAAGGGAAAGGCTGATGTACACACATTGAAAAGCAGGGAATGGTGCTGGAGAATGAGGCTGTGACTATTTGGAATAAGATCCTGGAGATATGCAGTGCTGATAGAGTAAATATCCAGGGAGCAGGGGGAGGTGTGTACACTAACAACAGGAGTTTTAGCATCTGCCCCTCCTTGCTTCAACGGGCTAATGGGTACCCGAGGGGGGTTGGAGGGCTGAGTGATGGCCCCCCATCCTCCCTCTTCCCTCCTGCTCCATGGGTATAACCTTGAGGTGGGATCGGAGAGCTGGGTGGAGGGCACCCCATCCTCTCTCCTCCCTGGTGCTCCACGGGTATAACCCCAAGATGGGATCACAGGCTGAGTGAGGACTCCCCATCTTCTCTCCTCCCTCCTGCTCTATGTGCATAACCTCCAGCTGACTTGTAGACTGTGGTATCTACTCAACTGCTTCAATTCCAGAACAGTGAAGGTGTTTCTGACATCCCTATGCTTTAATTACAAAGGACCCCTTGAGACCTTATCAGAAATACTGCCAGCCTAGCCCTTTGAAAACTCACGATCTTGGATTCTCTATCAGTGTCACTCCCTGGCTGTAATACTGAACTAGAGTTAGGCAAGATGTTTCCTTTGGGGGAAACGGGGTGAAGGGTATAAAGGTTCTCTCTGTGTCATTTCTTAATTCTGCATGTGAGTCTACAGTGAGTTTTAAAAAGAAAAATTTCCAGCCTGGGCAGCATAGCGAGACTTATTGTCTCTACACATAATAATAATAAAAAAATTAGCCGGGTGTGGTGGTGCACGCCTGTGGTCCTAGCTGCTTGGGAGGATGAGGTGGGAGGATCGCTTGAGCCCAGGAGGTCAGGACTGCAGTGAGCTGTGATTGCGCTACTGCACTCCAGCTTGGGTGCCAGAGCGAGACCCCTTCTCAACAAAAGAAAAAGGAAAAAAGAAAAAAAAATTTTTTAAGTAGGGTCATTTAAATAAGGCCAACTCCAAAGGGGTCTTCTATCTGAAGTTTTAGGGAGCAGCTTATTTACTTTATGTCTCACACTTTGCTAATATCCAAAATCCAGAACAATAGGGAACCACTTGAGGCAGGAGGGGAATGAAGCACTGATTCCTGCTGCAGCATGGATGAACCTTGACGACATGACGCCAAGTGAAAGCAGACAGACACACAAGACCACATCTTATGTGATTTCATTGATAGGAAATGTCCCGATTAAACAAATCTATGGAGACAGGAAGTAGATTGATGGTGGCCAGGGTTTGGGAGTAGAAGGGGTAGGAAGGAATGGGGAGTGACTGTAAGTGGGTACCAGGTTTCTTTTTTGAGTCGTGTTCTAAAACTAGATTATTGCAGTGATTGTAAAGCTCTGTGAGTGAACTAAAAGCCATTGGGTTATATACCCTTTAAATGAGTGATTGCATAGCATGTGAATTATCTCAATAAAACTGTTAAAAAAAAAAACAACAGTGGTGTCCTTTGACAGTTTTAATAGAAGTCATAATGAAAGGAATAGTCCTTTTTCAGAGACTTGTAACTTGCAAATTCAGGCCACTGTCCTGGTGCATGTTCTTGGCTCTCTCATAAACCAGATTAACAGGCCTACCACGCACACCGTGAGGGTGTTTCCAGTCACTCATCCTGAGGGGAGGAAAACCCATTGTGTGCCAGGCATTTTGCCAGGTGCTTTTACCTACACTTTATTATGTAAACTTCTTGCAGCCCTGCAGGGTATGTGGCTTTATGCCTTTTTTTTTTTTTTTCTTAATAGTGTTGATCTGTTGCCCAAGCTGGAGTGCAGTGGTGTAGTCATAGCTCACGGCATCCTCAAACTCCTGGGCTCAAGTGATCTTCCTCACTTAGCCTCCCGAGTAGCTGCGACTACAGGCACATACCACCATGCCCAGGTAATTTTTTTTTTTTGGTAGAGTTGGGGTCTCGCTGTGTTGCCCAGGCTGGCCTCAAACTCCTGGCCTCAAGCAGTCTGCCCACCTCAGCCTCCCAAAGTGCTGGGATTACAGGTGTGAGTCACTGAACCTAGCTCATGCCTATGTTTTTATAGGTGAATAAATGGAGGTTCCTGGCTAGGCACAGTGGCTCATGCCCGTAATCCCAGCACTTTGGGATGCCGAGGTTGGGGGGATCATCTGAGAACAGGAATTCGAGACCAGCCTGGCCAACATGGTGAAACCCCATCTCTACTAAAAAAAAATACAAAAATTGGCCGGGCGTGGTGGTGCGCACCTGTGATCCCAGCTACTTAGGAGGCTGAGGCTGGAGAATCGCTTGAACCCAGGAGGTGGAGGTTGCAGTGAGCCGAGATCGCGCCACTGCACTCCAGCCTGGGCAACAAGAGTGATACTCCGTCTCAAAAAAAAAAAAAAGGAAAAAAGAAATGGAGGTTCCTAAAGGCTAAACCACAGTGAGGGAGAACTGCAGCAAAAACTAGAATTTGGGGGTTCCTTGACCCCCAAGCCCGTTCTCTTTTCACTACTGGTATAGCCGGATTGCCAAGGCTGCCCTCTTGCAGGGGCCGATAGCTCAGGGAGGTCACCAGAGGAAAGGCCTGTGAGATCTGTGCAAGTCATTTTCAGGCTTGTGTCCTCAGTGGGGACTCTGCTCCCTCCGGAAGTGAGTATGACATTCCTTCCTGTCCCCTTGGAGCAGCTCTTCCCAGGAGAGCTTCAGTGGAAAGAGAACTGTGGGAAAACATGTGGAAGCTTTTCGTGGACATGTTTCTGAGTGTCACGAGCTCTTGAAGGAAGCATGTTTATTTCCCCGAAGTGCTCAACTGTGTCCGGGTCCTGAGCTTTTCAAGGGTTCATAACCCCCGGAGCTAATTTGGATATGCAAGGAAGCCATGGGATTGCAGCCAGGGAACGTGCTATTTTTTGTAAGTGATGATGCTGTTGTGTAGTAAACAGGCCCCTCGTGGTAAAATGGGCAGGAAGGAAAGGAGGTGGAAGGATAAGTTTTGGGAAAAGATTTGCATTCGGTTAGTGATGCTCAAGGTGGTTCAAGGCAGACTCAGTAGCTTCCAGGTTGCTTAGTAGAAATGCAAATTACTGGGTCCCAGTCTGGACCTGCAGCATCAGAAACTCTGGGATAAGGTCTGGGAACCTGTGTTTTATATTTATATTTATTTTTATTTTTTTGAGACAGAGTCTCGCTCTGTCGCCCAGGCTGGAGTGCAATGGCGTGATCTTGGCTCACTGCAAGCTCCGCCTCCCAGGCTCATGCCATTCTCCCTCCTCAGCCTCCTGAGTAGCTGGGACTACAGGCGCCTGCCACCATGCCCGGCTAATTTTTTGTAGAGCCGGGGTTTCATTGTGTTAGCCAGGGTGGTCTCAATCTCCTGACCTCGTGATCCGTCCGCCTTGGCCTCCCAAAGTGCTGGAATTACAGGCGTGAGCCACTGCACCCGGCCTATTTTTATTTTTATTTTATTATTTTTTTGAGAAAGGGTCTTGCTGTGTTGCCCAGGCTGGTCTTGAACTCCTGGGCTCTAGCGATCCTCCTGCCTCAGCCTTCCAAAGTGCTGGGATTATAGGCATGAATCACCACACCCGGCCAGAACCTGTGTTTTAATGAACACTGGAGATCATTACTGTGCACCCTGAAATCTGAGGAGTCTACCATCAGACAATCTGATGACACATCATTGGGATATGGAGTCATGGTTCCTGTCACCGGCCTCAAGTTGTCCTTGTCTGTCACCCTCCCCACTTGGTCTAAGAGTGAGTGGAGCAGAGACAGAAAGTAGATTAATGGTTGCCAGGGGCTGGGAGTAGCAGGCTAGGAGGGAATGGGGAATGACTGCAGGTGGGTACAGCCTTTCTTTTTTGGTGATGTTCTAAATCTAGATTGTGATGGTTGTAAGGCTTTAAGATGGCTTGCTTGAGCCTTGCAATGGAAATGAGTGCCTTGGCCTAAGGAGAAGGGGAGAAAATCTTATGGAGTAAATGAGCTTTTATTTTGGTTCCTTTTTTTTTTTTTTGAGGCAGAGTCTCGCTCTATCACCCAGGCTGGAGTGCAGTGGTGCAATCTCAGCTCACTGCAACCTCCACCTCCTGGGTTCAAGTGATTCTCCTGCCTCAGCCTCCTGAGTAGCTGGGATTACAGGCACCTGCCACCACACCCAGCTAGTTTTTGTATTTTTAGTAGAGACAAGGTTTCATCATGTTGCCCAGGCTGGTCTTGAACTCCTGGCCTCAAGTGATCTTTTGCCACCAGATATTAAAATGTATTAAAAAGCTGCTCTATTTAGTACTGATTGAGATGAATGGAGCAAAATAGTCCAGGAACAGAACCTGGTATTGTCTCTCTGTAAGGTATGCATGAATTTAAAACATTATTAGATATGTTATCTAGTAGTAATAATGATAAAGTATTTTTTGAAGTCATCATAAATCAATAGAAGGAAAGGATTATTCAGTAACTATGAGCATATGGGTCTTAGTGTCACCAGTACTTATCCTTCTTCTTAGGAGGGATTTGTTTTTTCGATCTTTTTTTTTTTTTTTTTTTTTTTTTTTTTTTTTTTTTTTTTTTTTTTTTTTTTGAGACGGAGTCTCGCTCTGTCGCCCGGGCTGGAGTGCAGTGGCCGGATCTCAGCTCACTGCAAGCTCCGCCTCCCGGGTTTACGCCATTCTCCTGCCTCAGCCTCCCGAGTAGCTGGGACTACAGGCGCCCGCCACCTCACCCGGCTAGTTTTTTGTATTTTTTAGTAGAGACGGGGTTTCACCATGTTAGCCAGGATGGTCTCGATCTTCTGACCTCGTGATCCGCCCGTCTCGGCCTCCCAAAGCGCTGGTGTTTTTTCGATCTTAAAGGAAATAGATATATTGAACATATCAGGTTTCCTTATTTACATTGGCTAGAGAGCCTAACTCTAAATTTAGCCAATGTATAAGACTAAATGTCAAGTATTTATCTGTACAAACACATACATATGTACATACCCACTTGCATCCACATATACATACACGTATTTTACGTACACATATTCACATATAAATATACATGTACATACATACACATACATACATGCCTCATTTCTGATTTTATTTTATCATTATTTTTCTTCCACTGTATCTTGCATTACTCTTTCTGGTTTATCACATTTTTTTGTATTTCATGTGTCTCTATAAACCACCTTAAAACTTTTTGGGGGAAGAAAGTGGACTATAAATAAAGAAATAGAATAAGATATAATATATAGAAAAAAGGCAGTGAAAATACACCCAAATTTGAATAGTCTGATTTTGGGGTGGTGACGGTAATGGGATTATTAACTTTCCGTATAATTTTCTGTATTTTTGAAATTTTCTACTCAAAGCATCATATCATCAGAAAAAAATGATTATTTCTGCTCATTCCCCTTGCTGGCCAGTGTAAGGAATGCATTTCCATAAGTGAGGGTCTGGCAGGGCAGTGTTGAGGGGAGGGGTCTTTGCCACAGCAAAAGCTGGTCCGGTTCCCAGGAAAGCCCCTCCTTTGCTGCTTGACCTGATTGCAAGTGGAGTGTGAGAGCCGGAAGGAAACATTCCGTCACTTATTTAGAGCATTCATTTTGCTCTTTTCTGATCTAGGCATTCAGTCCCTGCTTGGAGGGAGTTTACATTCTAGTCAGCGGTCAGACAGTAAATGAGTGAAACGGATTCAGAAACGATGCCACCCTGGGATGGTGACGTGTAGCCCCAGTGAGAAGGATGAGGAGATGCCCATGTCAAGAGCGAGGGGAATGGGTTTCCAGAGAGAGAGGGCTGCTTATGCACAGGCTTGGAGTTGCCCAGGAGTTGGGCAGGTCAAACTGAAGAATGGCTCGAGGTGGCCATTGTGGGTGAGCAGGTCGGGGATAGAGAGTACCTGGGAGAGATCAGCTAGGACCGGATCTGACTGGCGAAGGGAAAGAGTTCGAATTGGGCGTTAGGGACGGTAGACAGCTACTGAAGGATTTAATAAGGGAAATGGCAGTGTCTGATGAAAGGCTTAAAATCCTTCTAGCTGCTTCTGAAGGTTAATTTGTAGGAGGGCAAGAAATGAAGCCAGGGGAGAGTGGATAGGGAGATTCTGCCCAAACTGATTGCTACACAGTGATATTTGTTTGGTTTTCTTTGTTGTGTTTTTGTTTTTGTTTTTGGGGTGTTGATGGGGGGACATACAACTTAAGAAAAATTGGAATTATTTTGTCAACTTTTCTATGTCAGCATTTTACTGATGGAATACGCTTGCATTTAAAGTGGACATCATTTTTGTTTTTATTAGATAACATTATCTATATTACAGATACCAGATATGCACGTACTCATTTAATTACAAACACTAATACTTACAAAAAGGTAAATTTGGTCAAAAGAAAATTCAGCTTAGATGGCCATATTTGTGTGTGTGTGTGTGTATATATATATATTTTTATTTATTTATTTATTTATTTTTTTTAGGACAAGGCCTTGCTCTGTTGCCCTGGCTGGAGTGCGGTGGTGCAGTCTTGGCTCACTGCAACGTCCACCTCCGGGTTCAAGCAATTCCCCTGCCTCGGCCTCCCAAGTAGCTGGGATTACAGGCACGCGCCACCACGGCCAGCTAATTGTTGTATTTTTAGTAGAGATGGTTTCACCATGTTGGCCAGGCCGGTCTCAAACTCCTGACTCATGTGATCTGTCTGCCTTGACCTCCCAAAGTGCAATGGCTATATTTCTGACATATACAAAGCCAAGCCCGGTTGATCAGAATTTAGCAGCATCTGCAAGATTTGATCCATTTCAGAAATCTGAGCTCTCTAGCGTTACATGGACTGACGTTTTCTTAGCTCAGAACTGCTTACCTAAGTGTAGAAAATCTAGTATTTAGGAAGAATGATTCATTGCTTTAAGTGTTCAGTCCTGGTTTTTATCTTTATTGTTGCACAAGTTTGATTTGACCTTGAACAAATCATTTCAGTTGTATTTTAGTGCTTGTGTGCGGAAGACAGGTAGTAGTAGTCCTGGTAATCCTCCTGCCATCATGTCAGCTGGGCGAGAGCTCTCCAAGACCTAGGAGAGATAATAGCAGCTGCAAAGGCCCTATGGTGGGAGGCAGCAGGTAGATATTTTAGTAACTGAAAAACGGCCTGTGTAGCTGGAGAGCAGGGTACCAGGGAGAGATAATTCAGGGTCATGTTATAGAGGTAGGCCAGGGCCACACTGGTCAGGATTTTGCAAACCTTATTGGGGACTTGAATCTTTATCTGAAGGGCAGGGGGAAGCCATTGGAGGATTTAAATCGGGGAATGACATAAGATTCATAGATATGCTGTCTTCTTTAATCCTCATAACAAATGTATGTGCTAGGTAATATTATCCCCATTTTAAAGCAGCACAGAAATTAGGGCAGTGGAGATTAAGGAGTTTACCCCAGGACACTATGCGGGTGAATGATGGAGCTAGGAAACCAACTCAGGTCAGCTTGCATCCAAAGTCCTCTGTCTTCCAGATCAGCCTACCTCCACAGTAATATAACAATGACTGCAGTTTAAAAACACTTTGAACTCTTAAGATGAAAGATTTCCCTTAAATTACAAAGTGGTATTAAGCTGCAGAAATGTGAGCGGTAATGAGAGAGCAGGTAATGCCCGGGAACTTTTGAAAGGCCCAGTCTGTGTGGCTCTGCTCCAGCACCTTCAAGTTCCCTGCCGTCTGGCGGGGGCGTCTTATAAGGTGCTTTCAACACAAAGAAGGGTTTGGCTGCTCCCCGGCCATTTGACACTGCCGTTGTCCATAAGGACTCGTTGTCCGTGAAATGCACCCAACGCTTGAGCTTTCAGGGGTTTTGGGAAATCAGATCTGGGCAGTGCATGTGTGGTTTCGCTGGAGACATCATCCAATGCCAAGTTTCTGCTTTCTGCTTTCTCCCTCTTGGATAATCAGCTGGGTTATGTGGATTCTTGGAAGCTGTTGGTAGAGATCACCATCTTGATTTTGAACCCAAGAAGCCTTATTCAGGGTTCGAGTGGGAAAATACCTGCTGGCCCATGGCCCTTGAGGCTCTTGCTGATGACGACACATGTCTGTTTCTTTGTAGTTGACCATGTTGTTCCTGAGCCTGGGACAAGCCTGCTCGCTGCCTTTGACCAGTGGAGGGAATGGGCCGACAGCAAGTCCTGCTGTGACTACTCTCTGCATGTGGACATCAGCGAGTGGCATAAGGGCATCCAGGAGGAGATGGAAGCGCTTGTGAAGGATCACGGTAGGTGGCACTAAGTCAATGCCCTCTGCAGATGTTTCTGCTTCAGTCCATCAACTGGCACAGCCCTGAGAAGAAAGTGATCATGCTTCCAGATCCCATTTGCGCCTCATGCCCATGCCTGCCCCTGGGAAGGAGAGAGGGCTTTGGGCTGCAGCTCGTGCTGATTGGAGGTGACCTTACCCAGTGCAGTAACATAAGCCTTCATTGATAAGAGGAGATGAGCCTTACTGCTGGGATCTGCTCTTAGGTGACAGCTGCTCGCAGCTCATTGGTTTGTGGGCACCGTGGTCTCTAGCTAGGGTAGGGAATTGAGGCTGCTGAGAGAGAGATTTACCCTCAAAAGATAACAAATACATAGGGAGGATGTGGCAGTCTCAGGAGAGTGTTGGGCAGCCCCTTCCTACAAACCTGGGTGGATCTAGGATAGATTTGAGGGCTATGAGACACTTCAAAACTGAGTAACAACCTGAGAAGTCTTTTCCATTCCCTAGAATTATTTTGGAGAACAATTTTCCAGGGATTGGGAAGATTTACAGAGAGGCGGGAGGAATCTTTACCACCTCAAGGTGCCCCTGGGACTCTTGTCAACAAGGACCTTGGGGGTTTGGGGGGAAGAGCCAGGCCACATCATCTTCCTGGGTCTCATTGGGCTTGTCTAGAGACCAAATTAACCTCACTGGATCTTAGCGTTCAGGGAAGCACCTAATGCTCTAGGGTCCTGGGACTTCCAGGCTCAGAAGCACCATGTGCTGTGAGTGACATGGCAGGAAGGAAATCTCTAGGCACTGGAATGATAGAAAATGCCCCGGAATGAAAAGCAAGAGTCTTGGGTTTATTTCTCTGATATTCTACAGACTGTATGACCCTGGATAAATTACTTAAATTTTATGGGTGTCAGTTTTTGAAACATTTCTCATATATGAGGGTCTTCGACTGGATGTCCTCTAAGATTCTTTCCAGCATGAAGCTTCCACATAAAAGAAAATAGGTAACCTTTGACTTTTCTCACTTTTGAGCATGCAGAGACTCCAAGTGGTTTAACTGTGGATACTTAGACTGAATCTGCTCCAAACCAGGCAGGAGGGTTACCGTGGTAACTGTTGCCTGGCAACGGGAGAAGGGCCGGGATGTACAGAGGCATTTAACTCAGGCAGCTCCCAGCACCTCCCAGGTGGCTTGAATTAAGCTTCAAGGCTATGAGGTTGTCAGGACAATTGTTTAAAATTGTGATGAATGTTGGGCAGGGATGTTTGGTCTGGTGCCTGGGGAGGCAAGAACTCCAAGACGCCAGGATGAGAATTGCTACATCTGCTTGTTGAACTAATGGACCCTTTCTTACTTAAAAAATCATTTTCTTAAAAATCAGCATGGAAGGCAGTCTGTCTGCCAAAGAAAAGACATTTATCACAGTTCTTCATAGGCAGAAACTTCTAATTCATTTTCTTCTTACATTCGCAACAGACTTGTTTGGTGGAGGCAGCTTAAAAAAATTAACTGTTGTAAAATAAATATAACATTAAAGTTACCATCTTAACCATTTTTAAGTGTGCGTGTAGTTCAGTGTTTTAAAATACACTCATAATGTTGTTGCAACCGTCACCATCCTCCAGCCTCAGGACTCTTTATCTTGCAAAACTAAAACACTACACTCACTCATTAAACACTAACTCTCCACTCTCCTTCACCCCAGTCCCTGGCAACCGCTGTTGTACTTTCTGTCTGTGAATTTGACTTCTAGGGACCACATACAAGTGGAATCATATAGTATTTGTCCTTTTGCAACTGGCTTATTTCACTTATCATGATGTCCTTAAGGTTTCAATGTTATAGCATGTGTCAGGGTGTCTTTCCTTTTTGAAGGCCGAATAATATTCCTTTGTATGGATAAACCACATTTGGTTTATTCATTTATCAGTTAATAGAGGCTTGATTTTTGCTTCCACCTTTTGGCTATTGTGAATAATTCTGCTATGAACATGTATGTGCAAATACTGGCAACTTTTAATTTTGATATACTTGTAAACTCACAGGAAAACTATAAGAATACTAAAAAGCATCCTTGTGCATCTTCATCCCACATTCTCCAGTTATTTATATTTTACTCTGCTTCCTTTACCATTCTGTGTCTCCATTTCTCTCCTCTCTCTTTCTCTGTACTGAAACACGCACACAAACACGTGTATACACACATACATATATCTTATTTCCTTATTTGGTTATTTGGTTTATCTATTAAAAGTCCACCTCTTTGTTTTGTCTGTACTAGGGGTAAATTCCTTCCTCGTGTACATGGCTTTCAAAGATCGCTTCCAGCTAACGGATTGCCAGGTAAGAAAGTTGGCTTTTCCGAAGAGGCACCCTGACATTTGGTACCTTCAGGCTGTGGCTGTTTGAGAAAGCAGTCTCCAGTGTGTGCATGTCTCCTAGCTTCCTGGGAAGTGGCTGGTGGATGCAGTTACTGATGTAATTGAGCCTCGAAAGAGAATGTGAACCCAGTGCCCTAGCCCCCAGTGCTGCCACTTCGCCACCCTGGATCTGAGACTCTGCCCAGCATGGCGTGTCTGGGAGTGGCACTCAGAACCTCCTTAGCAAACCTGGTGCAGAGCCAGGTGTCACCCAAGAGCTTTTCACTCCTGGTCCACGTCCTGCTAAGTTGTACTGCCTCTGTTAATTTCTGAGGGGTCTTTCTTCATCAAATGTGGTCAGAAACATTGCCCTCAGTCGTGTTGAAAAAGCCAGGCTAATAGAATTAGCCTAGGTGTCCTGTTTCTCACCCCAGAAATGCTGCTGGCAGGGAAATGATTGTCCTTGTGAACAGGAAGATAGAAGTCCCTGTCTCTGATCCCACCCTCGTCTCTCTCTCAGATTTATGAAGTACTGAGTGTGATCCGGGATATTGGCGCCATAGCCCAAGTCCATGCAGAAAATGGCGACATCATTGCAGAGGTACAGGACTTTCTTTTTCATCGTTTCTTCATCACCTGGAGGGTGAGAGGCAGGCTCAAGAAAGGGAGGCAACACCTGTAGCTTAACACCAGGGTGGAAAAGCAGAGGGACCTGGTGTTCCCTTGCTGGAGCTCTGCTCAGTCTCACCCATGGTGTGAATGCCAGTGACACACGTGCCTCTCCGTGTGTCCCACGGAACATCTAAGTCAGTTACCATTGCAGAGAGAGGCCATTTCTCTCGGTGCTGTAATGCAGCTGCCTTGGGTGGGGTACGGGAACCCTCACGTCACACACAGGCATTTTACACTGTGACTGAGGGCTGCAAATGCACCAGCCGTTAGCATCCCAGGGAACAGCTGAATGGTTTTGAGAGGCTGTAATTGATCCATCCTGCTCAGGTGGGATTGGGAACAGGGCAGCGAAGCCCTTCTCTTCATGAGGTCTTGGGATGAGGGTAGAACAATCGGCAGTGGTAATTTTCCGTCTTGCCCGAATAATTGCGTGCCCGGGTCTGTGCCATTAGAGCTGTGTGTAGTCCACTCTGCCTCACAGCCTGGCTTTCTCTGAACATTGCAGGAGCAGCAGAGGATCCTGGATCTGGGCATCACAGGCCCCGAGGGACATGTGCTGAGCCGACCGGAGGAGGTGAACGTCCACCAAGCGGAATGCGTGAATCAGTGTCCCTTGGACACTGTGCAGAGCCGCAGGGAACCCGCTTCCTACCTGCTGAGAAGGGGGCTTCTCTGATGCTGACTGTGGTCTTTCTGAGAAGCTGTGGGTCACATGTGTGTCTGTCAGTCTGTCTACATAGGCAAAGTGAAGTGTTAGATTGCTCCTGAGGGTAAGGTGGTGTGGACTGTTTGGCCAGAAGATTCCTCTTTCTGTCTGTAATTCTTCAAGCCCTTACTTGTATAGACACAAACAGTTCTTCATTGGCATCCTGCAAGCTAGATTTTAGTGGTTCACGACTTATGGTCTCCAAGATCTTACCGAAATTCACCAAAACATAGTTGGAAGGATGGAAAAGCTCTTCTAAATGCCTAGAAGGCATATGGGGAATTGTAAGTTTTTCCAAAGGTAACCCTGCACAAGCTATCACATGATACGCAGAGTTTGGTAGACAGAATCTTTTAAACTTGTGGAAGGAAGATTCACAGCAGGGGCCTGTGCTGGCTCAACGGTGGAGACTCACCGTCTTGGTGAGGTGTGTGAGTTCCAAGGGAGGGTGAGCATGTTTTAGGTGATGGAGAACCTGTGTTCATCAGTTAGAATTGGTGGCTGTGAAATGCTTTTCAGAAGTTGGCTCCTTAATGACAGACTGGATGTCGGGCTCTAGGGACCCTGACTAGGGAGCAGCCCACAGCTTTAAGTGAAGCATGCAATGGGGGAATCCCCAGGGAACCACCAGGCTTTCCCCTTTATTGGAGGAAGTGGCAGAAAAGGGACTGGCGCAGAGCAGGGGGGTCAGATCACCAAGGGCCTGAGTGGAGGGTGACAGTGAGGAAGCTCCAGAAGCCCGAGAGGGAGGAGCTTGGCAAGAGCTCCCTGCAGGGCTGTGGCCTGAGTCGCTGAGTGGCAGCACCGTGCCCCCACCCTGAGTTCGGGACGTGGTCTTGTTGGTACCAGGTTGGAAGGGGAGCCAGTCCCCGTGATGAGGCAGTGGATTCAGGAGGGCTCGGGAGCGAAGGCACCATCTGTGCACTGCCTTGGGTGCACGAGCACGGGGGGTTGGGATCTTTTCAGACTTGAGGGGAAGGGACGAGGCTAGAAGAGGAGAAAGGAATCAAGACAGGCAGAAAGAGGAGAGCGGGAGCCACTCGGAATGCTTTGCACACAGTGAGGGTCCACGCTTTGTCCTTCTTGCTGCATGCATATGCGCACGTAGACACACATGTACACACAGACATAGGCACACGCAGACAGGTAGACACACAAGAGACATAGACACACATGCATACACATAGACACACACACAGACACATAGACACCTAGACACACACAGACACAGACACCTACACATACACATAGACATACAGACACATAGACACACACTCAGACACAGACACATGGACACACACAGACACATAGACACACACACAGAGGCAGATACACAGAACTGCACGCTCCAAGACACCTTTAGTACCATTTGAGGCCCTGAGGACATTTTCCTCTCCCCAGATGACAGGACGGAAGCCATGACATTTTCAGGATTGCACATCCCTGCTCCAGGCCAGGGATGCAGGCCCTTTTGTAGCTATCAGCCTTCTCATGCATGCTAAAAGCTGAAAGGGTGGCCTGGCACTGGCCCGAGGATGAGGGAGACAGGCAGGCAACTGTGTCAGCTGAGGGAAGCCCCATGCTGAGACCGTGGCTGGTGGACAGTGATTCCAGGGGACAGCTTGCAGGTGAGAACAAGCTAACATCAGCCAATGATAAACATGCCTGAGGCTGATTTTATGCACATTTGTGTGCACACAGATACACGTGCAGAAGCACACACACATGCACACACTCACATTCACACACATATACATACACACATGTCCATAGGCACAGATATGCGCGTGCACACACATAGACACATTTTAGCATACGCACATGTGCACAGGCACAGATATGCACATACGTGTTGTACCCACGTATTTTCACATACACATATATACATGTGCAAGCACAGACATGCACAGGTGTACGTATACATTTTCACATACACATGCACATATATGCTTGCACACATCTCTGCAGGCACCATCCCACTTTTGCAGACACGTCAAGGGTTCCTTTCTGTGGCTTCACTTCTCCCTCCGGGCCGGCTTCTGTGACTGCCTTCACCAGATTCCCCAGGATCCACCGGTCGGGTGGTTTAAACCATGGCAGCATAAGCCATGGTCGCTTCAGTTCTGACCTCCCTGGAATTGGTTCTTTCTTCAGCCCTGAAACAGTCTTGGGATCGGGCCTTGGAAATGCAGAGTCCAGGAGAGGCGGAGGGCTGACACAGTTCTCATGTGAGCCCTGTTCAAAGCTGCCTTCATTTAGTGATCACGTGTGCTGGACACTGTGTTCATGGCCCACATTTCAGTTTTGTAACTGTCCTGTGCAGGAGGTACAACAGCATCTCCTTCGCACAACTCCAGGGGATGCCAGTCATGCAGTGTGCATGGCTGTATCCAGGGAGCACCATTTACTACATTCTACTCCCCACGTGTGGTGGTACCAGAGCTGTGCTGCGGTGGGCTCCTTGGTTATCTGTCTTTATATGAGGACACTCCGGAAGCATGAAGTTAAGTGATTGCCCAGTTATCAAAGCGGAGAGCTAGAAAGTACAGTGTCCTGCCTGCTACCTCAACCCCTCCCACAGTGTACACACACACAGCTTAAATCCACACCTGGGCCTGGGCTTT
This sequence comes from Rhinopithecus roxellana, assembly GCF_007565055.1. NCBI lineage: Eukaryota > Metazoa > Chordata > Mammalia > Primates > Cercopithecidae > Rhinopithecus > Rhinopithecus roxellana. Next base: position 113,655,192 of record NC_044557.1, read on the forward strand.
TTTAGAAAGTTTCCTGGTTTCTTCCCGTTTGGTGACTGGAAGCCAGTCCCTCCGCCTGCCATGTACCAGCTGTATAAGGAGGTGAGAAGATGTCTTCTGAGAAAAGCAAATGCCACTTCTGCAAATGCTACATGATGCTCCTGCTGAGACCCTCTTGTCTAAGTTTTAGAGCCTTCTGAGGGGCTTGCATTCCTTCTTTCTCCTGCTTTCTGCAGAGAACACAAACACAGACAGAAAGGCCCTGGCTTTACTGAAGACGAAAAAGCTCTCAGAGAGCTGTTATTCTGGTTGCTTGTATTCATCCATTTTCATACTGCTGTAAGGAAATACGTGAGATTGGGAAATTTATAAAGAAAAGAGATTGAATTGACTGACAGTTCTGCATGGCTGGGGAGGCCTCAGGAAACTTACAATCATGGTGGAAGGTAAACGGGAAGCAGGTCTGTCTTATGTGGTGGCAAGAGAGAGCGAGCAAGCAGAGGGCAAACTGCCACTTTTAAACCCTCAGATCTCATGAGAACTCACTCATTATCAATGAGAACAGTGTGGGGGAAACCTTCCCCATGATCCAGTCACCTCCCATCAGGTCCCTCCCTCAACGTGTGTGGATTACAATTTGAGATGAGATTTGGGTGGGGACACAGAGCCAAACCATATCATTGCTATTTCGACCAGAGAAATTGAAACCATTTTTACATGATTAGGCCCAGCAGCTATTGCACTGAGAACTTCAGAATCCCCAGCAATTGATTACGGAGTCTCCTTGAGGGCTGGCAGACCCGGGGATGCACCAGTATGGGAAGCAGTTTTTCAGCTGATTTAGAGGCCCCTCTTGTATGCCAGGCCCTGAGTCATTTTACCCATGTGACAGCCCAGTGAGGCGAGGAGGGGGATGCAGAGGGTTTTACATGGTGAATGGTGGCAGAGCGGGATTAGAACTCAAGCCCATAGGCACTTGCCACCTGACGTCTCCTCTCATGGTGAGTTTGTCAAGAGGGATCTGTTGTGTGTTAAACCCTGTGTGGGTGATAAAGAGAATACAGTATGGAACGATTTTGTGTGAATTTGAGCTTACCAGTCTACTTGGGGAGGTGCCGCTGATGGAATGAAACACACCCCAGTGTAACTTCTCTGCCGTTTGGTGACCTATCCATCACTAGCATGATGGTTCTCTTGGATTTGAACTTTCCAAACATGTTCCTAGCCCACTAGACTTTTCTTCCCAACCCACCATGTGAGACCACCCAGTAGGATTTTCCCTTGTTTTCAACCCAGAGGATTGGAAAGGACACTAGAGAGTGCAGACATCTGGAACTGAACCGTCTGTGGCTGAGAGGAGCGGCGACTGAGCCTGCATGCCGAGCCGGGCAGTGCCTGGCATTGTGGGGATGCAAAACAAATAAAAAAGGGATCCTTTCTGAAGGGACTGTGGACAAGGCAGGGAGAAAGAAGTAGACAGAAAGTGAGTGTAGAGATAGAATTTGACAGCAGCTCTGAGCTGTAGGACTGATGTCTGCGAAGAGGGTGGGGACTTGGAGATGAGGATAATGAAGAACCCTTCACAGGGATGGGCACTTTCCAGCATGCCTTGGAGAATGACAGACGTCCTGACACTGCTGTGTGTCCCTAGACAGGTCATTTCCCTCTCTGAGTTGCCTCATCATTAAAATCAAAAGATAGGCATAGTGGCTCGAATCTGTCACCCAGCACTTTGGGAGGCCGAGGTGGGAGGATCTCTTGAGCCCAGGAGTTCAAGACCAACTGGGGCAACATGGCGAAACCCCATATTGGGACAATAAACGGAGTAGTCACCTGTATCTCTGGGAGGTGCTGAGGATTTTAGTGGAGTCCATCTCACACTTCACACCCATGCAAGATGTCCCTGCCCCCGCCTGGTGCTGCTGCACCACAGGCATCTCTCTTGTAAGTGGAGAGAGAAGGCTTGTCCTTTAGCTGTCTCAGGAATGAAAAACATTTGGGTGTTTAATGAGCTTTTTCAAGAGCCCTTTGCTTGGACTCTGGATTTCTAGACATCCCTTTTCACATAGTTGATGCCTGAAAGGCCAAATGTGAATGAAGTTGTCTCAGCTCTGCTAAATTAGATTACCACTTAATGCAATTACAGAGCTTAATCTTTTGGCCAAGCTCCGTGGAGACAAGGTAGCCAATTCAGTTACAGGGGCTCCGTTATTTCTTGTGAAAAATAACAGTGTTCTGTGGAGCGGCCTAGATTGAAATACCATGAGCATAAAACGAAGTCATTTATTTGCTTAGCAAACATTTTTGAGCACCTGCTGTATACCAGGCAGGACATTGGGAGCTATTGGGGGTGGGGCATGGAAGATACTAAGCCATGAGTAAGCCCCAGTCCCTCCCCTCCAAGAGTTCAAGCCAGAGCCCTTTTGCTGGGATTTGGAGAGGGAGCCAGTGATGTTCTGAGATCTGCCTTCCACAATTTTACCAGCTCCTTCCCTTGCCGAGTGGTGATTCCTCTGTAGGATAGAACTTGATCCAGGGAGTCTTGCCTGATCAGGTATTCCATAGTCATCATGTGGGATTTGAAATATCATTCATCTGAACATCCGATTTATTTACTTATTTATTAATTTATGAGACAAAGTCTCTCACTGTCGCCCAGGCTGGAGTGCAGTGGTGCCATCTCGGCTGACTGCAACCTCCGTCTCCTGAATTCAAGTGATTCTCCTGTCTCAGCCTCCTGAGTAGCTGGAATTACAGGCACACGCCACCACACCTGGCTAATTTTTTTTTAATTTTTAGTAGAGACGGAGTTTCACCATGTTGGTCAGGCTGATCTCGAACTCCTGACCTCAGGTGATCCACCTGCCTTGACCTGCCAAAGTGCTGGGATTACAGGTGTAAGCCATCACGCCGACTGCAACATCCAATTTAAAGCGCCAGATTATTTACTCAAGCAGTTCTCCAATATTGTACTGAAGATCGTACCAGGCTGTGGCTGGCCACGTTTGTGCTTCACACACAGGGGTCCATTGGTGTAGACAAACGGGGCCTGCTCCGTTCCCAGAGCCCTGTGAGGCTACATTGTTTTGTGGGTGATGCTGACTTCGTTCATGAGCATTTAATGGGAGCCCAGCACGAACTCCCCATCACTGAACATCTTGACTCAAGATCCTGGGAGCAGAATGAATATATGGAATTGAGAGCAATCAGTGTCTGTATGTGGCGGTTCTCAAACGTTAGTAAGTGTGAAAATCACCCACATTGCTGGGTCCCACCCTCAGAGTTTCTAGCCTGTGAGTCTCTGGTCCAGGGCAGAGCCAGAGAATCTGCATTTCTTACAGACTCTGGGCCAGTGTTGATGTCACAGGCTTGCTGCCTGCACCTGGAGAAGGGTCAGAAGGGAGTTTTCTTTTTCTTTTTTTTTGAGATGGAGTTTCACTTTGTTGCCCAGGTTGGAGTATGGTGGTACAATCTCAGCTTACTGCCTCCTCTGCCTCCTGGGTTCAAGTGATTCTCCTGCCTTATACTCACAAGTAGCTGGGATTACAGGCAGCTGCTGCCATGCCCAGTTTTTTTTTTTTTTTTTTTTTTTTTGTATTTTTAGTAGATACTGGGTTTCGCCATGTTGGCCAGGCTGGTCTTGAACTCCTGACCTCAGGTAATCCACCTGCCTCGGCCTCCCAAAGTGCTGGGATTACAGGCATGAGCCACTGTGCCCAGCCACAGGAGGGAATTAGTTCAACCAAACCAATGTTAGAGACACAAGGCAAGTCGCACTTCTCCGAATTGTCCCCTGGGGTAGGACCTTGGAAACTCAGCAGCCTTGCCTTCATCCTAGCCTCTCTCTGGGGTGGAGGATAAAGGTAGGGGCTCGTGGGGTGGGCTGAGCCACTTTCTCATGCTCTGCTGCTATTTTGCAGGTCGAGGCCGAAGCCGTGAATCGTGCCATCACCATCGCCAACCAGACCAACTGCCCCCTGTATATCACCAAGGTGATGAGCAAAAGCTCTGCCGAGGTCATCGCCCAGGCACGGAAGAAGGGTGAGTGCTGTGGCCGGACTGGCTGATGGCAGGCGGGCAGGTTTGGAGGGGAGGGGGGCTCTTCACTGGGGAGGGCTCCTTTTCCAGACCCTCATGCCAAGTGGGCCACTTGCACCATGTTCCGGCATTAACCTAATTACAGCTGGGCAAGGCAGGAGCTCCAGTTTCCTCCTCTGCTCCACTGCTGCGGCCTTGTTAGTATCTATTTAAAGCTGTGTGCACGCCAAGGCGGGGTGGGCAGGCACGTGTACCCCAGCCCCCGTGGAAGAGCTGGACTTACTTTGATGTGGTTGAAATAAACTAGGCATATACACAGATGACGTCAGTTTCCATCCACCCCACAATCCTTGGTCGCATCATGCACCTCCCCTCCAAGGCTGGGAGTGGTTTCTGCCCGGGTATGTAAGGCAGCTTTGTGGGGTGTGGGGATGCATTTGCCCCAGACACTATCACATCCAGATGTTTTGGTGCGTGATAAACTCTCTTGATGCATTCGGAACTGAGGCTGGGTCTCTGGTATTACTAGGGTGTCCATTGAGAAGGGTCCTGGAAACTAATTGATTAAGTGCAGCTTCCAGTGCTTCCCCTAGAGGACGCCCCCCTGAGGCACCTCATGCATTACGCATGCATCTCAGCCCTGTTGTCACCCGCTGCTGACTGCATGAATTTCGATAATCATAAAAGACTGATTCTTTTATGATTTTATGCTTGGGAGTTCTCTCCTCATACAGAAAGCCTGAGGGCATGTCGTTCATTTTGATGGTGGATCTTAGGCTGATCTGAAATGAACATTATAAAAGGGTCCCCTTCTTCCTTCCTTCCTTTCTCCCTGTTATGTCCCCTCTTCCCCTTTGCCTGTTGGGATCTCTCCATCTCTGTGTCTCCACTTCTCTTCCCTCCTTTCCTGTTTTCTGTTTCATTTTATCTTTCATTTGACTCTTTCTCAGTCCCTCTGTCATTCTGTCTGTGTGTCTTTCTTTCCCTGTTAGGAAGGTAGCCATTTGACCTCTATGGCTGCGTGTCTGCTTCTCTGTATTATGTGATCCACATGGATCAAGGTGGGCTGTGGGATTTTTTTCACTGGTGGGTGACTTGCTGCAAGCCCTGGAACAAATTACTCAGTGATGACTGAGTCATCTTGTCCCAGAGATGATGACTTCCAGACGGACCCAGCGACTCCTGGCCCTTGTTCTTTGGAGTGCTCATGGGGCCTCTGTCCTTAGGCTGCACATCAAATGGTTGCCGCCTTTCTGTCTTCTCCTGGCACCTTGAAGGAATTGCCTTTTAGAAATAAGAAAGCATTCACCTAAAATAATGTAACTTACTGAGAATGAACTTTGAGTTGTTTTCTAGGACATATTGTGGATGACGATGGAATCGGTGGCTCTGGGTCACCCTGACACGCGTTTGCAAGAAGGCAGTGCATTTGTGGGAATCAGCCTCTGTACAGAAGGCCAGCCACAGCACTGCTGCCCCCACGTCGTGTGGGGATGGGTGGCATAGTGTCTGGAAGGGGGAAAGAATGAGACGGCTTATTTTCTGTATTTTACCACTGTGCTATACCTAGATGATGATGATACTTGAGTTAGGCTAACATTTCAACATAATTTTGGATAGAGGCCTTGTCTAAAGTTGACTCCATATTCAAACACGTACCTGTCCAAATGAGAAGAGAGAGGGGTCCTGCCTGTCCCAGACTTCAGTCGGAGAGGTGGAGTCGTGGGCCACCCCTGCTGCAGGCCTCCTCCTCTCTGTCCTTCATGGTTCTTCTCACGTGGAGTTGCAGAGCTGCAGTGTGTTGCTGCAGTGCCCCGTTTGGACCTAGCACCCCAACTCAGTGCCCGGTAACCCCCTGGTTTTTTTTTAATGTTTAATTTTGCTTTTGAGATGGAGTCTCACTCTTTCACCCAGGCTGGAGTGCAGTGGTGCCATTTCAGCTCACTGCAATCTCCGCCTCCTGGACTCAAGCGATTCTCCCGCCTCAGCCTCCTTAGTAGCTGAGATTACAGGCCCCCACTACCACGCCTGTCTAATTTTTATATTTTTAGTAGAGACGAGGTTTCACCATGTTGGCCAGGCTGGTCTGGACCTCCTAACCTCAGGTGATCCGCCCGCCCGCCTTGGCCTCCCAAAATACTGGGATTACAGGCGTGAGCCATTGCAACAGGGCACCCCTATTGTCTTTATAACCTTGACACCCTGTGTGTCTTATGGGGTGAGTAGTGGGAGGGGACTTTAGTTTGTTCCCTTCCAGAGCCTTCTGAGTGTGAGTCCAGTGGTTCCCAGGGTGCTGTTTGCATTCAAACTGTTACTCATTAATCCCTGAAAGCCTGAGCTTTAGACAAACCTGAGCTGCCAGAAAGGAATTTCCAGTGCATTCAGGTGCTAATGAGCAGGAATGAGAAGTCCTAGCTAACTTCCTAGGCTCTTAGGCTCTTTCCCATCTTGCTGGAACTTCCTAGCAACTTTGGGAGGCAGCCCTGGCAGGAATTTTTATATTTTGTTTCATTTTGCAGCTGAGTAAACTGAAGCTCAGAGCTCATGAATAGTGGAATTGGGGCTTGACTGTCAGGCCTCTAACTTCAGGCCACAAATATCCATGTTCATGTTTGACTGACTTACCTTCATGCTTTGAGATTATTTTAATATGGTGATGCTTGTGACCTGTGTCTGTTGGGGCTTAGTTCCTTAAGAATCCTGATTGAAACGGTGGCCTGACACCCAGCAGAGATATGGGTAATGTACACACAAGGATTCCCAAATGACCAAGAACGAAAGCTCTTCAAGGGAATATTAATTGTTTGCTCTCCAGGATCAGTATTCATTCTTGGATCAAACCCCAACTTCACTGTACACCAGCCACGTGATGCTGGGTGCTTCCTTATCATTTCCACATGTCTTTTCGCCATCTGCATGGGGAGGATAGTAACCATGACTCATCTCACAGGGTGATGATGACGTGTACATGAGATATTGCAGGTAAAAATGGAGACGAGAAGCGTGACCAGTTATTGTGACTACAGGATGAAGGGTCTGGTCTAACCTTGAGCTTGCGAGGAAAGCAGAGCACAGATGCCTGCTAACCCTGGGCAAGGGTTTCTGCTCATAATTGTTAGTCCACTTCAGGTGGGTTTCTCTGGCCCTCTGAGGCCAGTGTGAGCACTGCCACAGCCCCCTTTCTGATGCTCCATTTCTTCCTCTGTGAATGGAGAAATTCTGAATTCATTCAGTGAACTTTCATGATGTGATACTTCAGGCCCTGTGTTCCAGGAACAAGAAATTGTCCCAACCACAGTTAGCTCTTCCACTTGCAGGGGTAGGATGTTGAGTGGAAAGTCACGTTGGGAGGTGGTCAGGGCTGCAAAAGGGGTACAAGTCAGGAGGGGTTGAGACTCCCAGAAGGGAGTCTCAGAGGGGTCAGGCTGTGTAAACAGACTTGAAATTTTTCTACAAATGTGAGCTTTGAAAAATGATAATCCTGCCCTGGGAGGAGTAGTAATGTCTCCTTCTCTTAGTGATCCACGTGAACCTCCCCAGCCAGAGACCTGCTGGTCTAGAATCTAAGATAAGAGAAGTTCAGGGAAGCGAGGATATGAGATGAAACGAATGAGAACTGTTTTCACATGCCTGCTTGAGGCAGCACCACTGTGGCCTGCCTTCCCTGAGAGACACGCTGCTTCCATCAGCCGCTCTGAGCCGTTCCCCAGGATGGCGTGTCATCAACCCAATTTGGCAGCTGAGGCAGTGAACACAGAGCCAGGACCAGACGACCTGGGGGCAATTTCACTCTTGAAAACAACTTAGACCAACTTAATAGGCTCATTTCATGGAAGAGAAGTAGAAATGCAGAAATTGAAAATCTTGCCCTAGATCATGCAGCCTGTGGGAATTAGAAACCATGATTCCAGGCCCCTGGCCACCTCTCTTTCCATGGAGGGCCCCCTATGGGGATTTCTCCTCTAGAATGGGCTCCCTCTCTGTCTGACCACATTTTGCCCATGTGTGAAATCCAGCATGACTGCTGATGCCTTCCATGTGTGAGTGGTGGTCTGTGGGCAGTGCCTGATGACCTCATCTGGTGGACATTCTTTTCCATCCTCCTCCTCACCCCACCCCCGTAACCCGGGTGCAGAAACATTCAGGACATTAAACCCTAGGAACCTCAATTTGAGATAAGACCTCTTATGTCCTGCGGGTCAATAGGAGTGACTCAGGCATTATGAGAAGCACATGGTCATGGGGCCTGTGAGGACCACCTCAACTTGGGGATGAGTCCTTAGTGAAGCTTATGCTTGATGTTGCAATCTTGAACAGAAAAGGGGACTGAGAGAGGAGAGAGGACAGTAGAGAAAGAGGGAAGATTTATTTTAAAGAATTATATTTAAGGAATCAACTCACACGGTTGTGGGGATGGCAAGTCTGAAATCTGTAGATCAGGCCACAGACTGGAGACCCAGGGAAGAGCTGATGTTGGCATTGGGGTCCAAAGGCAGAATTGCTTCCCAATCTGTGCCCTCACTTTAACAGCAGATGCTCTGCAAGGTTGGGAATTCAGTTTGCATTGTAATTCAGCCACTGGCAGGATGAGATCCTACTTCTGGTTTTCAGCCATCTCAGCTCTGTATGTGTGAGACATAAGGGCAGACATAGAAACTTTTGATTCGTTCATGTGGTGCTTGAGCTGGGAATTTGAATCCCTGAATTCATTCTTTTTTTACCACCCACTTTGTTTAGTACAATTAGGAGCAACCGACCACTCTTGTTATACTTGTTAATTCGACAAAAATGTTTAAGGTATCGGCTACACAGTCACCTAAAACCTTGCCTCTTAGAAGCCTTTGTGAGTATTTAATAATATTTTCTGTATCTTTATTGTCCCATCATACCCTGTACTCTCCTGTTTTTACTACTGGAAGTAGACTCATTAGTGCCTTTAAATCCAATCAGATTTGAGAACGAATTTCAGAAACCTCAGAACCCATTCAGAAAACTCATTTTTAAGATGATGTTCCTCTAGAACCACTCTTGCTACGAAAACCTGACAGCACAGGCCCCAGGCTGTTAGTTAGGGTCTGGCATGAATTCTTGCAAAGGTGAAGGAGAATGGTGAGCGTATGTGTAACTGTCTGTCTGTCTGTCAATCCCAGTTGGTTTTCACTCTGCTTTAGTGGCTGCATATTGAGCTACAGATACTGGTTTTGCACAGTTCTCACTTTGGATTTGTTCTCCTGCTTCTCATCCATGGCAAGTGACTGCCAGAGCTGGGAGCTTTCAGGCAGTTTTAAACCCCAGCCTTGCGTTTATTCTTCATGAATGCACACGGGCCCCAGACTGGTTGCAAATAAGCACTAGCTCCCATCCCCTGCAGTTCTTGGCCTTACTAGAGAGCCTGCCAGAGGCTGGCTTGGTCACATCCTTCAGTTTAGACTTTCCCTGAAGACGAAAATCACGAAGGTGCCAAAAAAGCCTCAGCATTGTATTTAGAGAAGTGTAGAAGGGCCAATTAAGCCTGTTCCGTGGTTTATTATTATTAGTGGTAATTATTTCTGGCGTGCAGTTCAAGGGTGTCTGTGGCCTAGCTGAGCTCCGGAAGTGCATCCACAGCTCCCTGCTATGAATGTTTATATACCCAGGAGGGGAGCCCTGGGTTGGGGGTTCCAGACCACTGGGGATGGGAGGCAGAGACTCCACGTATAGATCATACTCTTGTGGAGGTAGAGGCCTTGTACGTGATGGCTAAACTCTTGTCCCGATTCTGGGCTAAGAAAGAAAGAAAGCCCAAAAGACAGCAAGGACCTCTGAATCCCTGAGGGAATTTGAACAGAGCGAAGTAGAAATGAGCCACAGGATGGCTCTGTCCCTCCCCTAACATCCATAACCCTGCCCCTGAATGTCCCTATCTTTGCTTGACTCTGGCCCAGAAGTCCACTTGGCCTTTGTCTAAGGAGGCAGGTTCTGCTCAGCAGTGGTGTTGAAAGCTCAGACCCTGTTTTGGGTTTTCTCGAGGCTGAAGACCAAGTTCATTCTCTTGAAGTGAGGTACATATTCCTGTGCACAGAGAGAAGAGGAATCCAGCTCCTCATAGAGCAGCTCCCCACCGCAAGCTGAGTCGTGTTTCGCAGGGAGAGATAAGCCTGTGGTCAGCAGCATTCACCCCCATGGTATTCAGGCCACTTTCCAAGAACCAGCCCCTCCTTGTACTCAAGTTTCCAGAGGCAGGGCTGAGGAGCAGGCACAGGGAGAGGATGAGCGTCGTCGGCAAGTTACAGGAAACTCAGGAAAATGTTTATGTGTGTCCAGAGATTTTCAGAGACCATCCAGCCATTCTTTATCTCCAAGTGCCTCTGCTCTCATGAACTTCTTCATGTGGACAAAAGCAGGAAGCCTTTAGGGCTGCGCATCCCTTGTTTTCCTGTGACTTACACAGCTCTCACCTTTGTGCTTAGATGGACTGTGGCCAGTGGGACCTCCAGGCCTGGCTGGGTCAGGAGAGTTTTGCTTAACCAGATCTGTTTGATGCTTGAACCAAAAGCAGGGAGCCAGAGAGATCTTTTGAGAATTGATGACTGCTGCTGGGTCCTGCCCAGCCATTTGCATTTTATAAAGGTCTTTGGCAGCGGCCAAGGCCTTCTTATTATGTGTTGTTTTTCCACTTTGGGATGAACCGGAGTGGTTTGTGCAGCCACCCTGATAGCTCTTTGCACCAGCTTCTGCATGGGAGGCTTTGAGCAGGCCAGGAGCCAAGGGGACCCTCCTAGCCCTTCCGAGCACCTAGCACTGGCCCTTTTCTTCCTCAGGGCTTCCTTCTGGAGGTTTCCCTGGGTTTGGAGTCCTCCCTCCTGCTAGGGGTGGGGGCGTGGTTGCTGGTGACCTGGAGTGAGCTGCCTGCTGTGGCCTCCAGCACTCCCTGGCTGAACAGCGAGTCCTTTGTGAAATTCCTGAGGCAGGAGGGGGCAGCTGTGCAGAGCCAGCTCTCAGAGTGGCCGACAGAGAGGGTGTTGTGGTGTATCATCAAGTGATAAGGCCTTCAGAAAGGCCGTGGAGAGGAAGGAAAACACATTCCTGACTGCGGTGTGTTTGCCCTTGAGGGCCTGTGTTTGGGGAAGTAGAGAAGCTTTGCTGCATTGTTGTGGGGTGGGAGTTAGCCCTATGCTGGGGGGAGCCAGTGAGAGATGAATTCAGCTGACCTGGGATCAAATTCCAGCTTAGATGCCTTTAATTAATAACATATTAGACCATTTAATCTATTTAACACACGTTCATGGAGTGCCGACTATGTGCAGGCAGGTAAATGATCTTCAAGATGTCTCCATCAGGTGGAAAGTCAAAAATTTACAACTGGGTAATGACTGGAGGGGAGGATGGGATTCTCAGATGGAGGGTGTGATACCCGAGTTGTGTTTTGGACAATGTTAAAGGAGAAGATCAGCTTCCAGTAGTGAAGAGCATCTGAGGCTTCGGTGAGGAGGATTTTCGTTTCAGTCCTTGAATGCAGAAGAGCTCCTTTGGATTATTTTTATGCAAGAGAATGGCATGGGAAGATTATATTTTAGTAGATGAATCTGGAAGTGTCATGCAGAATGAATGGAGAGGTAGGGAGCGGGGTTGGGAGAGCAAACATAAATCTAAGGTCCAATGGGGAGGCTCTGTTGGAATGAGCTGGCGAGAGATGATGACGGCCTGATTTAAGGAACGATTGTATTGAAAGCACTAGGGTATTGGCGTTCAGTGAATGTACATGAGTCTCAACTTTCTGGTTTTCATCTGAATGGACAGAGAAGAGGGCATGATCTGAGCATCAGGGAGTTGATGTTTGTCTTGGACATTGCATTAATAGAGTTAGGCTAGGCTTCCAGAAACTCTGAAATCCCAGTGGCATAATGTCCAGTTTGTTTCTCACTCACAGAGTCGGCTGTGGAGCTGATGGCTGTAACAGACAGCTTCTTCCAGGCAGTGACTCAGGGATCCAGGCTGTCTCTTGAGCACATCTGGGGGTTTATGTATTTGCCCTGAAATACTTCAGCCTGGTGATGTCATGGGTGATTTCCTCCCACAGACCTTTAGTCAGAGATAGACACTATGAGGGGCTAGGAATTGTGAAAAGATTGTGTGAATGAACAGGAAGGTTAAATTTGAGGTGCCATAGGCCATGCATAAAGAACAGTCCAGATGGCACCTGGGACTGGATGTTTGGACACCATCTGAGCAGGAGATTAATAGAATTGAAAATCAGCAGTGTAGGAGACAGAAGCCTTCAGGATGTCTGGGATCCTGTAGGGAGGGTGTGTTGTTTGAAGAGCAGGGGCCGAATGTGGAATCTTAGGAAGCTCATGTTTGTGGGTGACAGGCTGATGGAGGTACTGGATTTCCCCACGTCTCAGTTTCCTCATCTGTGAGACGAGCCTGGTGTTTCCCATAAAGGGATAGTGAGAGCACTAGGTGCTGCTGGGCAGGCAGTGGCTCCTCATAGGGGTGGTTCCCTTCCCCCTACATTGTGTTGGACTGAACCTTGTGTGTTCTGTTTGTCAGGAACTGTGGTATATGGCGAGCCCATAACCGCCAGCTTGGGAACGGACGGCTCCCATTACTGGAGCAAGAACTGGGCCAAGGCTGCCGCCTTTGTCACCTCCCCACCTTTGAGCCCTGATCCAACCACTCCAGACTTTCTCAACTCCTTGCTGTCCTGGTGAGTCCTGGCGACTTGTTCACACTTCACATTCTGTCTTTCTTGAGACCAGACCAACCCGTTAGGTGAAAACAACATGGTGGCCGAGAGCAGCCATAAAACCGGGAGACCCTTGTTCACCAAACTAGATTGGCTACATGAGTACAGGGAATTGTCATTCTAGCACCATTCTGGGAGGGGATTCTGGATTAAAAACCTTGGCCATCTTGAAAGTCAAGCCAAGAAGGTGGAGGAGACATCAGAAGGATTCCACTGTGGTTGGTGTGATGCCATTCATGGGACAGCCCACCAAATAGGTGTAGGCGCGCAGCATCCTGATGAATCTGCGGCACCACGTTTTGCGTTTTCTTTGCAGCGGAGACCTCCAGGTCACGGGCAGTGCCCATTGCACGTTTAACACTGCCCAGAAGGCTGTAGGAAAGGACAACTTCACCCTGATTCCGGAGGGCACCAATGGCACTGAGGAGCGGATGTCCGTCATCTGGGACAAGGCTGTGGTAAGGAGCGATGGCCTCATTCCTCGGTGGCTCTCAGCCTTCCTTGTCCTCCTCATCTGGGGGCCACAGGGCTCATGCAGGCCTTGAAATGACAGACAGTGGAGGACATTCTAGAAGCCAGTACTTATATGACAATATTTCTGAGGGTTGGAAATCTAAGACCTCTTCTAATAGGTCATTTCTTCCTAAATATTACATACGTATTTCTTTTTAAAACAATTTTTAAACTTTTTTCAGACAAGGTCTTGCTCTGTCACCCAGGCTGGAGTACAGTGGTCCAATCATAGCTCACTGCAGCCTCAAACTCCTGGGCTCAGGTTATCCTCCCACCTCAGGCTCCTGAGTAGCTAGGACCACAGGCACACACCACCATGCCTGGCTAATTCTTGGTGTGTGTGTGTGTAGATGGGGGTCTCACTATGTTGCGCAGTCTGGTCTCGAGTTCCCAGGTTTAAGCAATGCCTCAGCCTCCCAAACTGCTGGGATTACAGATGTGAGCCATCACACCTGGCCTACCTGTGTATTTCTTATCATTATCCTCAACGGAGCAGTAAAGACTGAAAACCTACACAGCTTTAGATGTGACTCTAGGTCAGTCAGGAAGAAAATTCCTTAGCAACCAGGTGACTTTTTCAGTTAATCCTCTTCTACTCTTGGAAATGGGCTCAATTTCCTTAAAAGTCTCTTTTAGGGACCTCTGGACTTAGCATGTCTTCTACTGCCAGCTTCTGGTAGGCCTGCTATGAACATACACTGACTTAGAGGATCTTTGGGCTTTTTCATTTTAATGTTTTAAAATATATTGACACAATAGGTTTTCTTTTTTTTTAGTGAATTTTTTAGATTATATGAAGAATATATCCTTATTCCAAGAGGAATAAGGAAGTAAATAAAAGTCGCCATGTTTCACATACAATGACAATTAACATTTTGGCATATGTCTTTCCATTTTTTTGCTACTACACAAGTGCACATGTGTATATGCAATATGTGTGAGTGTGTAGATAATATTGGCATCATACAGCTGGGCTCACTCCCAGGCTCATGCCTGTAATCCCAGCACTTTAGGAGGCTGAGGTGGGTGGATCAGTTAAGCCCAGGAGTTCAAGACCAGTCTGGGCAACATGGCAAAACTCTGTCTTTACTAAAAATACAAAAATTTGCCAGGCATGATGGCATGTGCCTGTAGTCCCAGCTACTCGGTGGGTGGAGGCCGGAGGATTACCTGAGCCTTGGGAGGTTGAGGCTGCAGTGAGCCATGATCGGACCACTGCACTGCAAACTGGGCGACATAGTGAGACCCTGTCTCAAAAAAAAAATTGTAACAATAATTTTGCATCATACATACTATTTTGTAGTCTGTTTTTTAAAAAATTAATGTATCATGGAAATATCTCCGCCTGCTTAAATATACTTGAAAAAATTGATTTACAATAACTGACTCTTCCATGTGAATGCTAAACTGGGACTCATTTAGTTATTTTTTTTAGATGGAGTCTCACTCTGGAGTGCAGTGGTGCCATCTCAGCTCACTGCAACCTGCGCCTCCTGGGTTCAGGTGATTCTCTTGCCTCAGCCACCTGAGTAGCTGAGATTACAGGCGTGTGCCACCACACCCAGCTGATTTTTGTATTTTTTGTAGAGACAAGGTTTCACCATGTTGGCCAGGCTGGTCTCAAACTCCTGACCTCAGGTGATCCTCCTGCCTTGACCTCCCAAAGTGCTGGAATTACAGGCATGAGCCACTGTGCCCGGCCAGGACTCATTTATAATTCTTTTTTTTCGTGGGGGGAGACAGAGTTTCACTGTCTCCCCACAGGCTGGAGTGCAGTGGCACCATCTTGGCTCACTGCAACGTCTGCCTCCCGGGTTCATGCAATTCTCTTGCTTCAGCCTCCTGAGTAGCTGGGATTACAGGCGCCTGCTACCACGCCTGGCTAATTTTGCTATTTTTAGTAGAGATGGGATTTTGCCATGTTGGCCAGGCTGGTCTCAAACTCCTGACCTCAGGTGATCCACCCGCCTTGGCCTCCCAAAGTGCTGGGATTACAGGTGTGAACCACCACGCCAAGCCACATTTATGTCTTTGGTTGAACATTTACAATGTTTCTGTTTTTTTTTTTCTTAACTGGAATGACATTTTTATAAGACACATTCTTGATTATGTTTGTAGGAGAAATTTCTACAAGTGGCATTGCCGGGTCAAAGGATGTATATATTTTTAACGGTTTTGATACATATTGTCAAAGTTCCTTCCAGAAAGTTTGTACTGCTTTATATGCCACCACCAATATCTGTCACTCCCCAGTGTCTACCACCTGGGTGTTGTCAGCAAAAATCCATTGTTTGCTGATTTGATAGGTGAACTTTGTGTCTCATTGTTTTACATTTAATGTATTCAGTTACTGGTTAGAGTGAAAATTTTTTCCTATGCTTATTGGCCATTTGTACTTTTTTCTCCCTCTTAATGCCGGTTCATTTCCTTTGCCCTGTTTTTTACTGGATTTAGAGTGGGTCTGGGAGGGGAAGCACTTGAGGAAATGTGATTGGCACCTAAAACCAGACACAGGGCTGAGACTTCTAGGTTGGCTAGACTAGAAGATGACATCTGGCCAGGCGTGGTGCCCCACGCCTGAAATCCCAGCACTTTGGGAGAGCGAGGTGGGAGGATTGCTTGAGGCCAGGACTTCGAGCCCAGCTGGGCACCATAGTGAGATCCTGTCTCTTAAAAAAAACAAAAATTAGCCTGGTACGGTAGTGCATGCCTGTCTTCCCAGCTACTTGAGAGGCTGAAACAGGAGGATTGCTTGAGCCTGAGAGCCTGAGACTGCAGTGAGCTGGGATCACTCTACTGCATTCTAACCTCAATGACAGCAAGGTCCTGTCTCAAAAAAACAGAGAGAAAAAAAGGAAGCCTAGATCTGTGGCTGTATTTTGTTGAAAAGGACAGCCAATTGGGCCAAATGATATTTCCTAGAGAGGCATTGCCACCCCTGCAAATTAAACAAAATTTTTTTTGTTTTGAAATAATTATAGATTAAGAAGTTGCAAAGATAGTACAGAGAGGTCCTGGGTACCCTTCACTCAGTTTCCCTCATGGTTACATCTTACGTGAATGTAGTACAATATCAAAACCAAGACACTGACAGTGTCACAATGTGTGGGTATAGCTCTAGGCTATGTGGCCACCTGTGGAGTCATGTGACCACCACCACACTCAAGATGCAGTCCAGCATTTCAGAGACCAACCTCTTGCTGCTCCTCCCCTCCACCCTCCCTAACCCTGGAAGAACTCATCTAGTCCCTCATCTGTTCTCCGTCTCTACCATTTTGTTATTTGGAGAACATTATGGAAATGGAGTCATACAGTGTGTGACCTTTGAGATGGTTTGTGTTTCACTTGGCACAATGCTCTTGACATCCATCTAAGCTGTTGTGTGTATCAATAGTTTGTCATTGAAAAGTAACTTTTTAACTCGTTTCTGCTGTGTGCCTCCTGTGCACACCTGTGCTGTCTCCCTCAGGTCACTGGGAAGATGGATGAGAACCAGTTTGTGGCTGTGACCAGCACCAATGCAGCCAAAGTCTTCAACCTTTACCCCCGGAAAGGCCGCATTGCTGTGGGATCCGATGCTGACCTGGTCATCTGGGACCCCGACAGTGTTAAAACCATCTCTGCCAAGACGCACAACAGCGTAAGACCTGTTAACTGTGCAGGCCCCATCCAAACGAATTACAGTCACAGAGACACGGACGGAGGGAGAGCCCCAGGGTTTCTAAAAAGAACTTGCTGTGATGGGAATGTGCTTTTCCTGAGGATGTTACGATTTGCAATTTGCTGGGAAAGGAATAGTTATTTCATTTTCTTTAGTGAGGTCAATAAGACCATTACTCTCATAATCATTTTGGAATACCACAGCCTCTCTATCTATAGACCTTTAGAGCCTCTAATGTGATGTCAAAGTGCAAAGCTTCTGGAAGTCAGACACCGCTCCATTTTCATAGTTTGGTGCAGCACCTCTCATGGCAGTACTTGGTGCAAGGGACCTCAGTGAAACAGTGAGATGTCCTCTCCTGAGATGCTCCCTGGGGACTTTGATCCTCTTAAGCCATCGTTTTCTCAGGCCAGTGTCCCTGCAGAAAACTGGATGACAGCCATTCTTATTATCTTAAAGGAATTGATTGACTGACTTCTTCCTAGTAGAAGTACCCCCCAGCCATTTGATTGTTGTTTGAGGATCTGCAGCTTTGGGTATCTCTACCCTCTGGGTCTGGGCTGCAGAGCTTAGAGATGTCCTCTCTTGTTAACAGGACCCAGGGCAAGTATGTTGACGTCTTAGGCTCCTCAGCTGAGAGTGAGGGATTCAGACGAGGTCTCCAAGTGTCCTGTGATTCTGTGAGGTTAGCAGACATTAAGCAGAGGTGTTAGACACTGCGGAGTCCTCACAAGCAATATGGTATAGGCAGAAAAACTGAAGGAATATGCACAGAGGGAGAGCTTTGGAAAAGAAATGGGCCTCGGGCAGAAGCGTTTCATGTCAGGAACTCATTTGAATCTCGAAGACAGCTCAGGCCAGCGAGCACTGACACCTCCCCCACATGCCATGACAACTCAGGGCAGGTTTCTGGCATTTCTCCAGAACAACTCTGGGACTTTGCCCTGTCCCAGTCCTCCCTCATTTGCACACACACAGGTGTTTGGGCTGCAATGAGCTCAGGCTCAGCTCTGGCTTCTGCCGCCACCTGTGAGGACCAGGATGGTGGGTGCTTCTCAGAAGACTGTTCAAGTCTGTGTTTAAAACTGATTTTCTCCCTCCCACACCACTCACTGGCTCAGCCTGGCAGCTCAGCCTTACGGTCACACCCTCTTAAAGCTCAGATCATGATTTCTTGGGTGTCCTGACTGGCTATTTTATGGTCAGGGGTCCTAGGGCCCTGCCCCATGAACCTCCCTATTCGTGTGCCTGTAACTTCACATTCTCACTGACTCTTTCATTTGACCTCAATAAAGGGACTGGTATTATTATCCCAATTTGGGAAAATAAATAAACGGAGGCTTAGAGAGCTTAAGTGACCAGTCTAATGTTACATAGCGATTTTGCGGTTGAGCCAGAATTAGAACCCAAAATTGTTCAGGACTCTTCCCTGCCAGACTGCATATGCAGCCTCTCGGTCAGACTTAGATGGGGAAAATGCTTCCCCTCTCTTGGAAGGTTGCTTCCCCCAGAAGTGCTATAAACGACTGACTGGGCTCGTGAAGACACAGATGACCTAGCTGGGGAGCTTGCATTTGGAGTTCTTAACCTAGAAGAAGAGACAGTGGGAAGGAGTG
Source organism: Rhinopithecus roxellana (assembly GCF_007565055.1). Taxonomy (NCBI): domain Eukaryota; kingdom Metazoa; phylum Chordata; class Mammalia; order Primates; family Cercopithecidae; genus Rhinopithecus; species Rhinopithecus roxellana. The sequence goes on from NC_044557.1 coordinate 113,673,727, forward strand.
AAGATTTGGGAAGATTCTGCCTTCCAGACATTTTCACCCCAACCTACCCTGCTTTTACCTCCAGGTGACCAATGGAAGAAATGTAGACTTTCAAAGTGGTGCTTTTCCAGCCTCACCTGTTTTAAAGAGCCAGTGCTAAACATGTCTGTTCATTGATCTTCTGGGGAAATGCAACTAGGAGACTTTCCCTGCATAGTACAGTGTTTCCTACCATGCGGCTAATTAGCTTTAATTCGGAGCATCTAGCTAACTATCATCGACAGCTCTGTTGCTAAGCCTTTGCTTGGATTTTCCAAGCATCTGGCCCAATGAGTAATTTTAGGGAGCCTGTGTGGATGTAGGTTAAAAATGTCTATGCATGGTGAGTGAGGAAGCCTCCCTGCATCATGGTTTGTTGGAGAGTAGGCTCTGAGTATCTGGGAATTGTGATCTGACCCTTGGACTTGTCAGTGTTAAGTCACTGAGAGTCATGGGGCTGGTTCCTCTATCTTTTAAAGATGAAAGATGGCTCCAGAGGTCTTCTAGGTGCTCATTTATAAGCAACAAGACTCAACACATGCATTGTATAAGATCTTGGATGCTGCAGGGCTGGCAAGTGTTAGCAAAGTGCAGTAAAAAGCCAGACAGTGAATGAGTGAAGATTTTCTGAATACCTGCTGTGAGCCAAGTGGTGAGCTAGGTGCTTTTGTTCATTTTATTTCATCTGATTGTCACATCAGTACTGCAAAGGGGGCCCTACTTACCCCTCACAGATGAGGAGGTGGAGGCTTAGGGGTGTGAGGGATGCGTTCAAAGTCATATAGCTGGTGAATGGCATTCCCAGGGTGTGAACCCAGGGCAGATGTCTCCATGGCTGAGGCTGTGCCCATACTCTACCCAGTAGGGCACAAGAGGAGGTTGTCAGGGCATAAACTGTTAGCTGTGGAGTGATGTGGAAGAGATGGCTCTTGATCCAGGCCTTAAAGGATGACTCACACCCTTTCAAAGGTTGTTTCTGAGACGACCAGGGATGAGGCTTTTTGTATTGTCATCTTCACATACGCCTTGGGAGGGTGGCAGATGAAGAAACTGAAGCTGAGGCAGGATTAAAGCGATCTCCCCAGAGTCACACAACTTCTGGATTTTACTGTGTCTGAGATGCCATCGATTTTAAGATATTCCGTTAGGTTATGTACCATGATGAAAGAAAACATACTCAAGACAAGGAGTCTCATGGGAGACTGGGCCACCAAGGGCCAGCATGTGCTTATTACGGCATCTCTGGGGAGTGCATCTGCTGTGCAAACAGGGTGGCAGGAAATCTCGCAGGACTCGACCCTGGCATTGGTTGCCAAGAGGGAAAAATGTCTCCCCCAAGAATTGGAACTGAAAGTGGGTGCTTGTCCAGCCTTGTGGTCTGAATGTGTGCTGCCTGTGTGGTCTAGAACAACGTCAAGCTGAGAATTTACTGTAAAATGCCCTCAGTGGGGTTGTCCTCCAACACAGTGGCACAAGCAAACCCATATTCCCCTAGAGGAACTTGGCTTTAGTCTAGGCCGGTAGTGCCTGCGTGGCTCTGGCTGCTGTAAGACACATTCTGACTTCAGGGATGAGTGTCTTAGAATTGACGAAAGACATTTTTAAGTCTTGGGTCTCGGGAATCCAAGTGCAGAGTCCTCTTCCCTCCCTGCTGGCGCCTCTCTGCTACAGTTACTTTGGTAGCTTCTGCATGACTGCTTTGAGACTCAGAGCAGTGTACTAACAGCCCTGGTGGTTGTTTTCACCCAACATTGTATGCAGGGCATTGTGCATTTCCATGCTCGATGTGAGCTGCTAAGCCGGCCGAATCCGTGTTACCAGCCGCTGCACTAAGCAGAAATGTCATCTTGAACTGCAGGGGGCTAGCACAGCTCTCTGTTCAGAGGCCAGCTCCCTGAGTGCTGAAAACCTGGTCTGAACTTTCCCAGAAGCCCAGGGTGCTCTTTATGGTTGGAGCCACCTATTAACCCTCCAGTCCAGACTCAGCCACAGTCATTGGTCCCCGTGAACCAAACAGGCAGGAAGAAGCAGGAGGCATCTGGGATCTGGGAAGTAGCACTGGGTTAGCCGAAGCTGCAGGATGGAGTTTTCGATATCAGGGTGCAATGACTCCTGTTTTCTGTTGCTTCATTACCAACCACAAATTCACATGCATATGGAGACCCCACCTATTATCCAAGAGGGCACACAGATGTGTCTCTCTTTTACCCTGAAAAACTTGAAACCAGAAGGATAGCTACATAGCTACATTGTTCTGGAAATTAACTAGCCCTCAATCATTTTATCGGAGGCATGTCTCTTCAGTGACCACAGTCCTTTCATTTAGGGACTTCATTTTAACCACACCGCAAACAGACTGGAAAACCAGGCTAGCCAGTGGGAAAACCTACTTGTGGATGGCTCATTTCAAGATTAAATTTAGAACTTGGTCAGAGAAGGCCTTTGGAATTCAATCAGAATGGAGCTGGAGATGGTGGGAACACAGTCCCTGTTAATAGGAGGAATCATTTTCTTTATATGTGTGTAGCATTTACAGACAAGCACACTTTCCACACAATTATTCTGTTTAATTATCTTTCTTTCTAATGTGGAGAGGTAGGAAAATTCTTTCATATTCTAGACAGGGAAATGGACACGCAGCGAGTAAGTGCCTGCTGGGGTGCCCAGTTGGGACAGAATCCCCGTCTCTGAGTCTCTCTTTTGTCTTTGTGGGGTTGGGGCAGTGGGTGCCCCACTGCTGGGTGGATTGAGTCCAGCCAGAGTGGCCTGTTCTAGAGTTTACTGTGCTCTCTTCCCAGTCTCTTGAGTACAACATCTTTGAAGGCATGGAGTGCCGCGGTTCCCCGCTGGTGGTCATCAGCCAGGGGAAGATTGTCCTGGAGGACGGCACCCTGCATGTCACCGAAGGCTCTGGACGCTACATTCCCCGGAAGCCCTTCCCTGATTTTGTTTACAAGCGTATCAAGGCAAGAAGCAGGGTGAGTAGTTTTGTTCTGATGAACTTTTTGTTAAACCATGAATTAAGTTCAAGGCCACAAACATTTATTAAGCACCTTGAGACAGAATATTAAAATGAATATAGTGGATTCCAGGGATAAGAGGGAGCCTGAATTTTTTATTCCTGGCATTTAAAATACTGGAGAAGGAGTCAGGCGTGTCCACAGACAGCCCTAGCAAAGTGAGATCATGGTATATGCTATGATGAGGAGTGTGGAGTGAGGACCCAGAGGAGGGAGCCACTGCCGTAGCCAGGGAGAATGTCATGGGGGGAGGACATTTTGAGTTGGGCTTTGAAGGTTAAGTAGGAGTTTGTCAAGTCAAAGAAGGGAGATGAGGGAATTTGATAAGAGAGTCATGAGTATAGAAAATGCACAGTGTATTCAGGGCATGTGAAGCAGGAAAGAGATGGAGCTATAAGGGAGTTAAAGGGAGAATGCAATTGGAAAGAAAGTTTGGGGCCAGAACTTGAACATGGTACCAGATCCCCCTCACAGCATATTTAGGGGATTCTTACAGGGCTTAAATTTGAAGTGCCTTTGGGGGGAAAATGGTAAAGTGTGTTAGTTTTTATAGAGTTAACCAGTTACTGGACCTTGTGGGGAGTTTTGGCCTGGCATTGTGGGAGCTGGCCCCACACAACACCTATCCACCTGTCTGTAAGGAGAGCCCTCCATCCCTAGATCTCACAGGCCCATCCTCCCTCCAGGAGGGTTTCTAAAGAGGTGTCCTCTGTGACTGTGGCCTAAGCTTGGGGGACTCTTGTGTTTTGCAGCTGGCTGAGCTGAGAGGGGTTCCTCGTGGCCTGTATGACGGACCCGTGTGTGAGGTGTCTGTGACGCCCAAGACAGTCACTCCAGCCTCCTCGGCCAAGACGTCTCCTGCCAAGCAGCAGGCCCCACCTGTCCGGAACCTGCACCAGTCTGGATTCAGTTTGTCTGGTAGGGCTGAGGCTTGGGGAGGGCACAGTTCTGCAGGGCCAGCTCACTGGTGCTGGCGAGGCTACAATTGCATTTGGAAAGGACACAGAAATGGAAGTGAATGATATTCCCTTTCTCCCCAAAGTGAGAAATACAGTGGACTCGGATCACTGGAGATGTATTTTCTTTTTCTTTTATTTGAGACAGGGTCTCGCCCTATCACCCAGACTGGAGTGCAATGGCGCGATCTTGGCTCACCGCAACCTCCACCTCCCGGTTCAAGTGATTCTCCTGACTCAGCCTCCCAAGTAGCTGGGATTACAGGCATGCACCACCATGCCTGGCTAATTTTTGTATTTTTAGTAGAGACGGGGTATCACCATGTTGGCCAGGCTGGTAGAACTCCTGACTTCAAGTGATCTGCCTGCCTCGGCCTCCCAAAGTGCTGGGATTACAGGCATGAGCCACCGTGCCCAGCCCAGCCCGACTTAGAGATGTATTTTCGTAGTTAATGACTGGTTGGGTTTCAGAATCTTGAGATCAGTTTGTGTCACACAATGCCCATACTGTGTTTTACCTAATATATTAAGAAAACATTTGTTCAATTTGTTAGATCCATTATAAGAAAGGACATTGTGGTATTTCAGGACTTCTCTCCTACAGTATATTGTAGTTTAGCTTGTGGAGTCTGGAGTTTCAACAGCCTAACTTCATAGCTAAGCTCTGGCTGTGCCTCAGTCTCCTAACCTGTAGAATGGCAAAAATAGCTGCTCCCCCGTGAGGTTGTTGTGAGGTTTAAATGGATTAATATATGTGTACAATGCTTAGAACAGGGCCATTTGAGAACTGTTAGTTGTATTTGCTTGGGTAATATGTGTGATATCCCCTTGGTGAGAGGAAAGGGTTCAGATTTTTACGTTTCCTTACTTGAAACTTCCTTCCCATCTTTCATTTGGCCCATGACTAGAACATTCCACTCTTCCTGCTCCCTGGGCTACAGATTCCTATGGCGTATTAAAGAAATTGTTAAACCAGAGAGAATTTTTTTTCTTGCTGGTTGTACAGGTTTTAAAAAGTTACCTATGTACCATATATGGATTACAAATTTTCAAAACATTTAAAAATAACGAACTTTAGTTTGTTGTAAGTAAAACGTGTATAATCATGTCTGTGTTATCTGATCTCTCCAGGCTATTCCAATATAAGGTGCCATCGTTCCTCCTATTTGTGATTATATGTGTAGGGTTAGGGGATTAGAATGCCAGAAGAAGGCTGTGTCCTCAGAAAAGCCACAGCCAGTTTGACTAATCAGAACAGGGGACAGGACAGAGTCTAAGGTGTAGTGATATTTTGTATATAGTTTTACTTTCTCCAGTAATAGATCCAACAGCCTTTATACAGTGTCTGATTCTTTGGCTACCTTAGGCTCATCTCCTTTCTAAAAAGTTTATTTGTTTTTATTTTTAGAGATATAATAGTATCTCACTGTATCACCCAGTACCCAGGCTAGAGTGCAGTGGTGCAATCACAGCTCACTGCAGCCTCGACCTCCTGGGCTCAAGTGATCCTCCCAGCTCAGCCTCCCCAGTAGTTGGTACTACCGGCTTGTGCCATCACGCCTGGCTAATTTTTAAATTTTTTTGTAGAGATAGGCTTTCACTGTGTTGCCCAGACTGTTCTCAAACTCCTGGACTCAAGCAATCCTCTCACTTCAGTAGGATTCCAGGCATGAGCCACCATGCCCAGCCTCCACCTCCTTACTGTAGTCTAAACTTCAGTGGGGTTTTAAGAGAAGAACAAAGAATGTGAGGCCGGGCAGTGTGGCTCACACCTGTTATCCCAGCACGTTGGGAAGCAGAGGTAGGAGGATTGCCTGAGCCCAGGAGTTTGAGACCAGCTTCAGCAATATAGCAAGACCTCTTTTTACAAAAAATGTAAAAATTAGCTAGGTGTGGGGGCCTGTGGCTGTGGTCCCAGCTTCTTGAGGGGGCTGAGTGGGAGGATGGCTTAAGCCCAGGAGGTTGAGGCTGTGGTGAGCTATGATGGTGCCACTGCACTCTGGTCTAGAAAACAGAGCCAGACCCTGTCTCCAAACAAAAAAAGAATGCGACTAGCACTTTTCCTCCTGAGCTGTGAGATTTCACCTTCAAGCAGGACCTTGTGTGACTGTCCTGGCCCCTAACCCATTCCTCTCTTCTCTCCCTCCAGGAGCTCAAATTGATGACAACATTCCCCGCCGCACCACCCAGCGTATCGTGGCGCCCCCCGGTGGCCGTGCCAACATCACCAGCCTGGGCTAGAGTTCCTGGGCTGTGCCGTCCACTGGGGACTGGGGATGGGACACCTGAGGACATTCTGAGACTTCTTTCTTCCTTCCCTTTTTTTTTTTTTTTAAGAGCCTGTGATAGTTACTGTGGAGCAGCCAGTTCATGGGGTCCCCCTTGGGGCCCCACACCCCATCTCTCACCGGGAGTTACTGATTTTGCTCATCCACTTCCTTACACATCTATGAGTATCACACCCAAGCCTACCCACCAAGCTCATACACGGAACCACACCCAACACTCAGACATGCGAACAAGCAGCCCCCAGCGAGGGTCTTCTTCGCCTTCAATCTCCTAGTGTCCGTTAGCATCTTCCTTTTCATGGGGGGAGGGAAGATAAAGTGAATTGCCCAGAGCTGCGTTTTTCTTTTCTTTTTAAAATTTTTAAGAAGTTTTCTTTGTGGGGCTGGGGAGGGGCCGGGGTGGGAAAGAGTCTTTTTTTTTTTTTTTTAATACTAAATTGGAACATTTAACTCCATATTAATACAAGGGGTTTGAACTGGACATCCTAATGATGCAATTACGTCATCACCCAGCTGATTCTGGGTGGTTGGCAAACTCATCGTGTCCATCCTGAGAGGCTCCAAAATGCCGACATCACCATTCCGTAGTCTTCAGGGTCAGCTATTGATAAAGGGGCAGGCTTGCTTTATTGGCCTAGATTTTGCTGCAGATTAAATCCTTTGAGGATTCTTTTCTCTTTTACCATTTTTCTGCGTGCTCTTGCGCTCTCTTTCTCTCTCTAGCTTTTTAATTCATGAATATTTTCGTGTCTGTCTCTCTCTGTGTTTCCTTCAGCCCTCGTCTCGGAGACAGTGTTTTCCTCCCCTGCCCCGTTATCTTTTCACCTCCCAGGTCTACCATTTCATGGTGGCCATGGGGTCTGCCTAAAGGATTTGAGCGTTTGCCATTGCAAGCAGAGTGCTGTGTTATCCTAGTCCATGTGGGACTGGTGCTACCCACCCGCCATCATGAGGACATGTGCTAGTGTATGGGGTCCTGGCCAAGTGCAGGAATGGGCCATGCTGTCTCACCCATAGTATCGCACGTGGAACCGCAGACAGGGCCCAGAAGCTGAAGAGGTCTGAGGCTGCAGAACCAGAGAGATTTTCCTCTGTGCAGTGCTATCTGGCTAAAGTCACGGTCAAACCTAAACACCGAGCCTCAATAACCCAAGTGAGCCAACCAAAGTCGCCAGTTTGGAAGTGCTAAGCTAATAGGAGTCTGACCCGAGGGCCTGCTGCTTCCTGGTTAAGTATTTTTTGAGATTCTAGAACACATGGAAGCTTTTCACTTTTGGGGAAAAACCAGATTTTTTTCTTCTCCAATTATTTCAGAAGACACACTACATAGAAAGAGGCCCTATAAACTCAAAAAATCCTTGGGAAACTTAAAGTCCATTCTACTTTGCAAGAGCAATGTGTTTTATGAACAATAGGTTACATCAAAACTGCAGTGGGGGGGGGGAACCTTATAAATTAAACACATGGCCCCCTTAGAGACCACAGGCGATGTCCGTCTCCATCCTTCCCTCTCCTTTTCTGTCACCTTTCCCCCTAGCTGGCTCCTTTGGACCCACCCCTGTCCTTGCTGACTTGTGTTGCATTGTATTCCAAACGTGTTTACAGGTTCTCTCAAGCAATGTTGTGTTTGCAGGCTTTTCTAAAAACCAAATCTGCTTTTTGTAAAGCGTAAAAACATCACAAAGTAGTTCATTCCATCACCACCCTTGTCTCTCTACACATTTTGCCTTTGGGGTTCTGGTTGGGGTTTTGGGTTTTTTTGTTGTTGTTGTTTATTTGTTATTTTAAAGGTAAATTGCACTTTTAAAAAAATAATTGGTTGACTTAATATATTTGCTTTTTTTTTCTCACCTGCACTTAGAGGAAATTTGAACAAGTTGGAAAAAAACAATTTTTGTTTCAATTCTAAGAAACACTTGCAGCTCTAGTATTCACTTGAGTCTTCCTGTTTTTCCTGTACCAGGTCATGGTAATTTTTGGTTGTTTTGGTTGTTTTCTTAAAAAACAATTTAAAACCTGAAGATTTCTGCAGGCTGTGTAAGCATGTTTACCTGTTGGCTTGCTTTGTGTGTCTGTTAAATGAATGTCATATGTAAATGCTAAAATAAATCGACAGTGTCTCAGAACTGAATAACTGCAGTGACTTGATGCTCTAAAACAGTGTAGGATTTAAGAATAGATGGTTTTTAATCCTTGAAATTGTGATTGTGACCCATGAGTGGAGGAACTTTCAGTTCTAAAGCTGATAAAGTGTGTAGCCAGAAGAGTACTTTTTTTTTTGTAACCACTGTCTTAATGGCAAAATAATTATGGTAAAAAACAAGTCTCGTGTTTATTATTCCTTAAGAACTCTGTGTTATATTACCATGGAACGCCTAATAAAGCAAAATGTGGTTGTTTCAGGGGTGTGTGTGTGTTGAGATGTTCGGGAGGCGGCTGTTTGGCTTGGGCCTTCAACCAGACTTTCCCTCCACAAGCATTCACGGAGCCCTCGGCTTCAGTTTCATGAATATACCAATTCAAGAGTTTTCACTCCATGTCACAGGCTGCTATGTCCAGGCCACGGGATTCTAATTCTCAGCAAAGATGCAGCCTGCGGGTGTGTGGCAAGCCAAGTGTCAGAAATTCACACACTCCATCCTGGAGAGGCCTCCAGAATCAAGCTGCATACCGAAGCTTGAAACTGAGAATGGGGTGGGACCATATGCTTTCACGTGGGTGACCCCTCTGGGCTCTCTGCTTCCTTCCAGCTTGTTTACTCTGGAAAATCCTCCAGCGTGAAAGATAAGAGGCAGGTGTGTTGGCCCTTACCCACACCTCAGTCTGGAAGCTTGTGGGAAACCAGGTTATAAAGGCTTGGTCTTCCACTTTCATGCAAGTGTCAAGAATGCACTTTGGCCAGGAGCCCCGCCCACCCCAGCAGGCCAGATGCTTGGTTTCCATGGTTACCCTGATAACTGGCACTCACATTATTGATTTTGAGAACAGTGAATGAAAGAGTGTGTGCCTTGGGCCCCCCGGGCCCATCATAGGGTTGATGAAGTCATTAACTTTTTTTCCCTTCCTCCTCTTTTCCCTTCCTCCTCCCCTCTATTTTTTTTTTTTTTTTTTTTTTTTTTTTTTGAGACAGGATTCCACTCTGTTGCCCAGGCTTCAGTGCAGTGGCACGATCTCGGCTCACTGCAGCCTTGACCACTTGGGCTCAAGCGATCCTCCCAGCTCAGCCTCCTGAGTAGCTGGGACTACAAGTTTCACACCACCATGCTCAGCAATTTTTTGTTTGTTTGTTTTGTAGAGACAGGGTTTCACCATATTGCCCAGGCTGGTTTTGAACTCCTGGGCTCAAACAGTTCACCCACCTCGGCCTCCCAAGGTGCTGGGATGATAGGTGTGAGCCACTGCAAACAGCCCATTTTTGTTTTCTGTCTAGCCCTGTCCAAACAGGATATGAGGTGACTTATACAAATATATATACAATGCCACAGTTTATCAATAAAAAGTGTTTGGGTGAAGGGAAAATAAGAGCAAGAAAAATAAGATAAGGCCTTGGTGGAGTTAGTGTGCAACACCTGCCGTGAGGTTATGAACTTGTTAGGGAACTCTGAGTGTCCTGGCAACACATACACAAGAGGGAAGTATGGCCACTTACACACTTACAGTGACCAGAAGGTAAAGAAGATAAACGAGTCCTTCATAAGGAATATAGCAAATCCTGGGTCCTCCCTGGGAACCACAGTGTTGGGCGTCTGGGGCTGGGTTTTACCTGCCTGTCACTGTCACTTCATGCTGATGGCAGAGCACTGTGAACCAGTCAAATCGAGTCTGTCCACACAGAAGGGACATAAAGTCTCACCTTTAACATTGATGGGACCTGGGACAAGAGTTAACATGAAGTCTCCAGGCCCACAGCCCATCCTCCTATTCTCATACTGGCTTTATCCCACACCAAGACGGGCCTCATGCCCAGGCCTGCGGACACTGCAGCCCACGTGCCCAAGTTCTGCCCAAGCCCAGCAAACAGCTGCTCCGTGAAGTGACCATAGCAGCTGTGAGGTCTTCCCTCCAAAGAATAGAGCCAGCACAGAGTCCGTCTTAGGTCCCTTTGAGCAGGGACCTAAGTACCAAAGCTGGCCTGAAAGGGCTCTGGTTGGGAACATCTCATTGACCCTTGGAAACTCCTCGCTCTCTGGTGAAAGGCCTGCTGGAGGGGGGCCCAGAGAGAGGGCTTCTATAGGTAGACCAGCCTGGAACTCCTGGGCTCAAGAGAGCCTCCTGCTTCAGCCTCTTAGCTTCCGGAATAGCTAGGACTATAGGTGCGTCCACCACCACGCCTGTCAATTGTTTTTTTTTTTTTTGTAGAGCTGAGGTCTCACTGTGTTACCCAGGCTGGTCTTGAACTCCTGTTCTCAAGCTATCCTCCTGCCTTGGCCTCCCGCATGTTTTTAATGACTATTCTGCTCTCTCTTAGAAAACTCCTGTCTAGAAGGGTGTGGGCAAAGGGGATGGGGAGTGTTCAAGAATAGGACTGAGCAGGTAGGCAGGCCCACCAGAGAAAAATGTGGGCAAATGAGACCTTTGCAGAAAAGAGTACAATGACCTCAGGAAGCCAACACAAATTTGGAAATAGTGAGGCTCTAGATAAGAAGAAATGAAAAAGCCTACAAAATACAGAAGAGGAGGAGTCAGGAGAAAAATGGCCTAGAGGAGGACGAGACAGGTAAAGGAAAGCAATAATCTGAGTCCTTTACATTTTTTGTTTTTTGTTGTTGTTTTTTCTTGAGATGGAGTCTTGCTCTGTCACCAGGCTGGAGTGCAGTGGCGGGATCAGCTCACTGCAACCTCTGACTCCCGGGTTCAAGCAATTCTCCTGCCTCAGCCTCCCGAGTAGCTGGGAATAGAGGCATGCACCACCATGCCCAGCTAATTTTTGTATTTTTAGTAGAGACGAGATTTCACCGTGTTGGTCAGGATGATCTCTATCTCCTGACCTCCTGTTCCGCCCGCCTCGGCCTCCCAAAGTGCTGGGATTACAGGCGTGAGCCACCGCGCCCGGCCAAGTTATAATTTATAAATAATATCTGAGAAAATTGTGTTGATTTGGCAAAAAAATTACAAATGTGTGTTTATACACAAATGTATATATGTGTAGATATGTAATTTTTATAAGTCTCAAAAGAGTAAATAAAATAATGTCTGAAAATTCTTTGGGGAGGGAAAAAGGGACCTAGGCATAACTGTGTCATCATTTTACTAAGCCTTGGTACCAGGACAGGGCTGGGGCAGACGAGAAGACAACAGGCCAGTTGTCTGGCAATGAGGGTCTTGTTGAGGCCACGAGGCGTGGGGCCTCCACTCAGGATAGAACCTGAGGGGCCCATGGGAGGAGCTCTGGGAGGTTGACAAAGACCAAACATAAGGGCTTATAAACTTTTACGATTCAAACAACTTATTACATTGAGGTTATTCATGTGATTAGCTTTGGCAGCTACACCTTGTCCCTGCCAGGGGTCACACACAGTCCCCATCCTAACAAATGTCCCTGCACCGCACAGGACCATGCAGCCAACCTGGCAGGTGAACGGGAACGGGGTTGGGGTCACAGAGGATGAAGGCGAGGTCTCCCCTAGCCATGACCTTGCCCAGTACTAGCTTTTTGCAGCTTTATCCTGTGACTCTTGGGACCCCAGGGACCCTGGAAAACCCAGTGCGGATCCCTCAGGAAGAAGTGGGCAGGGAGGGAGGAACTCCCTGTTTCACTACCCACAGCTCCTTCAGGATCAATGCCTCCTCCTCGAAGCCCAGATGTGCCGTGGCCTTGACACTGAGGTTTCCCATTACTGGCTGGCATGTCTCTGGATGTTTCCTGTCCCTCCAAAGCTGTCCCTGTAAGTCCTCGTTGAGCCTCTCCCCAGGGGCCCCAGGGAAGTGGCCCACTGGGTTCAACTTCTCCGTAGGGCTGAGCTCCCTCTGCTGGAGACACACACCTCTTACTTTTTTGTTTGTTTTGAAACAGGGTCTCTGTCGCCCAGGCTGGAGTGCAGTGGCGCGATCTCAGCTCACTGCAACCTCCGCCTCCTGAGTTCAAGCAATTCTTCTGCCTCAGCCTTCCAAGTAGCTGGGACTACAGGTGTGTGCCAACATGCCTAATTTTTTTTTTTTTTTTTTAAGGAGAGACAGGGTTTCACCATGTTGGCCAGGCTGGTTTTGAACCCCTGACCTCAGGTGATCCACCTGCCTCAGCCTCCTAAAGTGCTGGGATTACAGGCATGAGCCACTGCCCCTGGCCTCGCCTCTCACCTTTTATTATGGATTCCAGCAGTCAGTGAGGAAAGCACCACATGTTAATCCAGGACTGCAACATCTTTTGGTTCCATCCAACACCCCATCTCTCAGGAGAACAAAGAGAAACTACGAGAATTCATGACCAGGCCCAACTGCCTAGAGACAGAGAGAAGGGCTCTCAGCCCAGTCCCCAACTCTGGCCACTTTTCTCACCCACTCCCTCCCACTGCGCCCACTTTTGACATCCTGCACCGCCAGTCCCTTGTCCTCTCGGTTTTCTGGCCTAAGCCTCCCACTAGCCTGTCCTCTGCACCCCACCAGGACCCCATGGCAGGTGCTTCAACTCTCTCGCGAGTTCCCTCAGTTTCCTCGAACCCGCGTCTTCCCACTGTGAAACCAAGAGGTGAATCTGATGAGGTGCCCCGCAGTCAGCCTGCCCTGCTTGATTCGGTCACTTGCATATTGTTCCTTTTTTCCACAGGTAGCTGAAGGCTGCACTGCAGAATGCTGGAACTTAATCCTGCTGGCTTCCTTAAGGATAACATTTATATGTCACCATGGTAACGGCCGCTGAAGTTATTTTTCAGGAATCTGAGGCTGCTCCTGTACAGTTCAAACCAGCCGAAATCACCTACTGACCCTTCAACTGGGCCTCTGCAAGTGCCCGAGAGGTGGCTTTTTGATGTCAGAAGGATAAAAACTCTATCCTCAGATATGCTAACGCCACCATTTTCTGAACATGCGTTCAGTGAAGTGCCATGAACCCCAACGACACTTGTGCAGAGCACTAATTATTTCATCTCCCCCACTACCAGTCACCTCTGCCTGTGCCTTAGACCAGCACACTTCGCTAACCCACACACCCACACATATCCCTAAGCCTTATTTTGGTGAAGTGGATTTGAGAGCTATTCTCCCGCCTCCTGACCAGGCTGCCTTGTGAATAAATCTTTTCTCCTTTGCCAAACCTGCTGTCACAGTGATTGGTTAACTGCTCAAGGGCAGAACCAACCTGGTCAGTGTCAACTGTACCTGTAGAAAAACTCCCCCAGCCATAGTAAGTTGCAGCTCCTGTCTGCTCTGTCTTAATCCAAAGCACTAACTCCAAAGGACAGGGACAGCCCGTACAGCAAAGAACCTTCCAACTCTTGCTGGATTACTCCCTGGTGCTAGACCTGTTGTGCCAGACCATCAGGAATGGGAATTCATGACCCAGCCCCAGGCCCTAGCCTCCCTCCTGGCCATGGCTACATTCTGTGAGGCCCCATTGCCACTGTGCAAAGGGGCTCTGGAAACCCAGTGATTGCACCTTGTCTTCTCAGTTGTCACCTACATATTGTCCCTCTGGGCATCTGTCCTTCTCTGTGCTCTTTCCCCTCGACAAAACCTCCCACTCTCAAACTCTCTATGTGTGTTTTATGATCAATAAATGCATTCATATTATTCCATAAACTCCCATCTTCACCGACTATTCTCTCCCACTTCTTTGCCTTAAAAATGCCCTGATCTTCTTTTCTAAGACATAATTTTGTCCTTAGTCCTCACCGTGGAGATTTCTCTGTATCTCACTGTTCACACTCTTCAGGGCAGGGGAGAATGAAGTGTTGCTCAAGCCTCCATCCTTCCTTTATCCTCTGCCGTCTGGTTATACCACTCTCACACTCTGCACCCAGCTGTTATCTACTGACGTCGAGGGAGCTGCTTCTCATTCATGGAAGACTTTGGTATCAAACCATGGCATAGGTTTCCTTTCCACCCTGCCTCTCATCATCAATAGAAGTTATTAATACTTATTAAAAGGTGGATCACCCAGCCAGTAGCCTTTCAATGTTGTGATGCATTATTTATTTATTTATTTTTTGAGATGGAGTTTTGCTCTTGTCGCCCAGATTAGAGTGCAATGGTGCGATCTTGGCTCACTGCAACCTCCGCCTCCCTGGTTCAAGCAATTCTCCTGTCTTAGCCTCTCAAGTTTACAGGGATTGCAGATGCAGTAATTACAGGTGAGTTTACAGGGAGTACAGGGAGCTGGGATTACAGGTGCCTGCCACCACGCCTGGCTAATTTTTGTAGTTTTTAGTAGAAATGGGGTTTCACCATGCTGACCAGGCTGGTCCTGAACTCCTGACTTTAGGGAATCCACCCACCTCGGCCTCCCCAAGTGCTGGGATTACAGGCATAAGCCACTGCGCCCAGCCTTTTGTTGTGATGCATTCTCTACGATGTCTCAGCTGTCCACTCCCTGGGCTGTTTTTTCCCCCGAGATGTTCGATTTGCTGAAATCACGCATGCAGGCACCTCACTCTCTGTCAACCCACCAGTCCTGGGTTTGTTTGTTCAAGCACTTCCACTATAACTGTGCTTTGGCAGCCATAGGACCTCTTCTCATTATCCCCTCCGTGTTCCCCCTGCTCACCAGCTTCCTCCTGTCTTCTCTTTCTGCCCTCCTTGGATTCCATGGGATATCATTTCATTCACTCTCTTACCAAGAGCCCAATCCCTTGGCCCTTTGTCTTTCCATTGTCTCTTTGTCAAACCACAGTCATAGATGAACCCAACTGTTCTCCACTCTAGCTTGGGCGTGAACCACAGAGTTCTGCCTGAGAAAATGGCAGAACTTGGCAGGTTGTTCTCACGACAAAATCATGGTCACTGACTTCAACTTAACACTGTGCCCTGAACACGTCCCAGGAATCCTAGTGTGTTTTCTTCATAGGTGCGGTTCTACTCTCTATATTTTGAATCTCTGTCCCTCTTTTCCTCATGTCTCCCTTGGGAGATGTCCTCGCCTCCCACTTTATGAGGCAGATGTAAACCACCAAGTAGAAATGTCTTCCATACCCATCGATCAGGGATAGAACTATCTGCAGCGACCCCCACCAAACCTGTCCTCTCCAATTCCACCTGTTATCCAAGTCAGAGCCTCTACCTGTGCCAGCTGCTCCCACCTTCTCAGAGAAACTTCTTATCTTTATCTTCAGTCCATTCAACACCTGTCTCTACTGGCTCCTGGCTAATTTTATCAACATGTAAGCATCTTTGAAAATCTTTTTTTTTTTTTTAATCTTTTTTTTTTTTTTACAAAAAGCTCTCTCCTGATACTGGTGTTTTATTTTTTAATTTTTTAATTTTATTTATTTTTTTAATCTCCTCTTCAGAGCTAGTTTTCATGGATGAGGTGTTTACATTTACTGGGTCCATTTTTCCACCTTCCGTTTACCACTTAAGCTATTCAAATCCTGAATAACCACAAAACGACCTTCCTGTTACTAAATCCAAAGAACGTTTTCCATCTTTATCTTTTTTTTTGAGACGGAGTCTCGCTCTGTCGCCCAGGCTGGAGTGCAGTGGCCGGATCTCAGCTCACCGCAAGGTCCACCTCCAGGGTTTACGCCATTCTCCTGCCTCAGCCTCCCGAGTAGCTGGGACTACAGGCGCCCGCCACCTCGCCCGGCTAGTTTTTTTGTATTTTTTAGTAGAGACAGGGTTTCACCGTGTTAGCCAGGATAGTGTTGATCTCCTGACCTCGTGATCCGCCCGTCTTGGCCTCCCAAAGTGCTGGGATTACAGGCTTGAGCCGCCGCGCCCGGCCTTCCATCTTTATCTTACCTGGCCTTTTAGGGCACTTGATACAGTTGACTTCTTGCTTCTTTTTTATTTTATTTTTTCTTCCCGTCTCTCTGATGATACGTCAGCGTTCTTTGCCAACCCTTTCCTCTCTAGTAAACTCAATATTTGGAGTCCTTTGGGGCTCTGTCCTTTGGCCCTTCTATTTCACTTCACGCTACATCTCTTCCTAAGCATTTCCTTCTACTTTCACAGCTCTTTTCATCCGTGCAAATGACTCCCAAAAGCTCACTAGGTGATAATGACCTCTCTTCCAAGGTCAAACCCACATATCCCCACCTGCTACTCAAACCTCAGTTGCGTGGTTTATGGTCACCCCGAACACATGTGAAATATGAAACTCTTTGTCTTCTTTCCTTCACCAATCTGCTTCTACTTCAGTGTTTTATAAAGTGGACAGCACAAGCCATTCAGTTATTCTAAACCAAGAATCTAGTGATCATCTTCAATCCGTAGCTATCCTTCACTCATTCTATGTAAACTATCTCCGAGGTCCATTCATTCGCCTCTTCACTAGTTCTCAAGTCTGTTATCTTTTCTCTGTCCTTACTATTATTGTTCCTTCTGCTCCTCTGCTGTTACTTTCAACTACCATTTCCTAGACAACTAAAGAATCTCCTAAACGGTTTTATTGCACCCATTTCTGTTTGTTTTCATTTTTTTTTTTTTTTTTTTTTTGAGATGGAGTCTCACTCTGTTGCCCAGGCTGGAGTGTAATGGTGCAATCTCGACTCACTGCAACCTTTGCCTCCCAGGTTCAAGCCATTCTCCTGCCTCAGCCTCCCAGGTAGCTGGGACTACAGGCAACTGCCACTATGCCCTGCTAATTTTTTTTTTGTATTTTTAGTAGAGATGGGGTTTCACCATGCTATCCAGGCTGGTCTCGAACTCCTGACCTCAAGTGATCCACCCGCCTTGGCCTCCCAAAGTGCTGGGATTACAGATGTGAGCCACCACACCTGGCCTGTTTTTTTAAGTTTTATTGGTTGAGGTATAAAGACAAAACATTGTGCAGGTTTAAGGGTACAATACAATTAACTTTCTAGATGTATGTACCCATGTAAACAGTACCCCAATTAAGATATAGAACATTTCCTTCACCTAGTAAGTTCCTTGTATGTCTTTCCAGTCAATCTCCACCACAATAATTCTAGATCCGTTCTGGGGTAACCAACTTTCTGATTGCTAGAGCCATGGTTTTGTGTTGTCAGTTCTAGAATTAGCAGTTTATTTTTCACCATGTAAATTCCAGCTCAGGAGCCTCCTCTCCCTTGTGTGTCTTTTCTCAAAGTGCTAACCATGACTCTGGCTCCTTCCATTCTCAGAAACCACTGTCCTCAACACACGGCCTTCAGCATCACCAGAGGAGGAAGAGAGAAAGAGATTTTTTTAGGACGGGTTTGGAAATACGCTCATCATTTTCGCTTACCTTCCATTGGTCAGAACTCACTTCATCATCCACCAACATGCAAATGGCTTGGGAAATACAGGCTTCCTGTGTGCCCAGGAGGAAAATGAAATTGCCTGGTTAACACTGAGCACTGTCTCTATCACAATAGTGGAGGGGTGATTCCCCAAAGGAAAATTGGTGTGAAAGAACTGTCAGAGGTGTTTGAACCAGAGCGACTTCATCTTGAATAAGGGCTGGGTAAAATGAGGCTGAGACCTACTGAGCTGCATTCCCAAGAGGTTAGGCATTCTAAGTCACAGGATGAGACAGGACGTTGGCACAAGGTACAGGTTACAAAGACCTTGCCAATGAAAGGATGTGGTGAAGAAGCCAGCCAAAACCCACCCAAACTAAGATGGCAACAAAAGTGACCTCTGGTCGTCTTTATTGCTCATTATATGCTAATTATAATGCATTTGCATGCTAGAAGACACTCTCACCAGTGCCATAACGGTTTACAAATGCCATGGCAACATCAGGAAGTTACCCTCTATGGTCTGAAAGGAGGAGGATCCATCAGTTCCAAGAATTGCCCAACCCGTTCTCGGAACTCATGAATAATCCACCCCTTGTTTAGCATATAATCAAGAAATATAAAATATAAAAATAGCCAACCAGCAGCCCGCGAGGCTTCTCTGCCTGTGGAGTAGCCATTCTTTAATCCTTTACTTTCTTTCACTTTACTCTACAGACTCTCTCCGAATTCTTTTTTTGCGAGAGGTCCAAGAACCCTGTCTTGGGGTCTGGATCGGGACCCCTGTCATAACCACTGATAGAAGGCAACCCGGAGAATAATAAAGAAAATCTTGCACGAAATGTATTTATAATGAGCCGACTCAGTAAGACTGAGTTACTTCTTAAAATAGACTGAGGCTGAGAAGACATTTGTGGGCAGGGTTACACATCTTTGTATATTTCCACGTCAGCACGCTTGGATGCTGGGCAGAAAACACTACTGATGTCACTACCTTTGTAACTGCCCAACGAGTTCCCCCTGCTCTCAGCACAAAGACCACAACACTGCAGTAAAGAGTTTAGTTGATGAAAGGCTGGCCACACTGATACGGGAGCCAGAAAGAAGTTATTTAGGCAGATACTGAGGGGAAAAGAGTCCTTGGCAGGGCTTCCTTTCTAACAAAAAGCAGCCCAAGAAATTATTTTTTCCTAACTAAAAGTAACCTGAACAATCGAGCTGTAAATACAGACAAGCAAGTTGGAAGTTTGCACAGGGGAATGCCTGCAGCTGCGTCAATATGAAAGGGCTACCTGGGAACCAGGCATATCCAACATGGAGGCGCCATCTGCCCTTTTCTTTGTTACCGCTTGTACAGTAAAGAGGGAGGCAACACGGCTGGGGCCAGGTAGAGAACCCATCTGCATAATTGAAGATTAGGGCGGAGGCAGCTAGCTTTTTTCACCCTATGCAAATGGTACACTTAACAATAATCAGTTTTCCCACCCTATGCAAATAGCACACGTGGTCTAACCAATCTTTCATGCCCTATGTAAATCAGACTCCGCCTCCTGAAGCTCATCTATAAAACCCCCTGCATTTCACCGTGGACTGGAAAACTCGTTTGGGATCTCTCTCTCTCTGCAGCAGAGAGAGCTATTCTCTTTCTTTTACCTATTAAACTTCCGCTCTCGGCTGGGCGTGGTGTCTCACGCCTGTAATCCCAGCACTTCGGGAGGCCGAGGCGGGCAGATCATGAGGTCAGGAGATACAGACCATCCTGGCCAACATGGTGAAACCCCATCTCTACTAAAAATTCAAATATTAGCCGGGCGTGGTGGCTGGCCTGTAGTCCCAGCTACTCGGGAGACTGAGGCAGAATGGCTTGAATCCGGGAGGTGGAGGTTACAGTGAGCCCAGATCGCACTACTGCATTCCAGCCTGGTGACAGAGCGAGACTCCATCTCAACAAACAAACAAACAAACAAACGGAAACACTTCCGCTGTCAACCTCACTGTGTGTCTGCCTCCCAGTTTTCTGTGGCTGTGAGAAAACGAATCTCGGGTACCACCCCAGACAACGAAGCTGCTACAGCAATATATGGGAGACAGAATTATTACTCAAATTAATCTCATTGAAGTCTTGTAGGTTAGGGGTCTTTCAAAGGCAGCTTGGGGAAAGGGGTGGGGATGGCTACACAATGGGTGCTTGCTGCTGATTGGTTGGGCTGGAGATAAAATCACAGGGACTCAAAGCTGTCCTTTCGAGCTGAGTTGCTTCTGGGTGGGACCACAGGAGCAGTTGGCAGGTCCAGGTTGAGTCGGGGTGTCAGACATACAAAATACCTGAAAAGACATCTTAAAAGGCCATTCTACAATAGTGATGCTATTTGCAGGAGTAATTGGGGAAGTTACATATCTTGTGACCTCTGGAATAATGACTGGCAATCCTTTATGTCTAGACCTTAGCAGAATTCAGACTCCTCTCCTCTTCCTAGCCCTGTGGTCTCTCATTAGCTTTACATAGGTGGCTGAGTTTTAGGGAAGGGCTATTATCATTTAAACCATAAACCAAATGTCTCCCAAAGTTATCTTGGCAGCTTGAACGCTAAAGGCAAGAGGGGGACTAGCTAGATCAGATTTCCCTCATTGCCACAGTCTTCTCACTGATATGATTTTTGAAAAGGCGGTTTCATCTTCAGATTAATTACAAGATTATATACAAGGTCCAAGTGTTCCGCCACTAGATGATGATCTTAACACTTTCATCTTATGAAAACTGGAGAATAGATTCCCAAAGTGTTGCAGTTATTTATGCCAGGCTCCATGGATGCTAGCTGCATTTGAGGACTCCCTGGCTCGTGGCCTCAGCTCCTGACTCAATTGTCCTCAGTGTTTCATTCATAAATTCATAAATTTGAGACTGTCTTTAAAAAAAATTCTGATTGGTGTTGTGATAAGCTATAAACCACAAGATACATAATTAGGAGGAGGCAGCTAACTGTGGGGATGAGAAAGACTTTCCAAAGAGTTCTCAAGCCTTCGTGAAATTGAATAAAGACAAAAACGGAAATCTGAGACTGCAGAGCAATGACCCACAGGCCCGTTCCACATGTGTCTTGGGCCCAGTTCATCTCCAAGGGCACTGATCTGGTCCTTGAACATCAGTTTTTTATATAAACTGTTGGAGGACCAAGGTGTGTGTGGACCTGCTGTTCATTCCCTGATGAGCTGATTGTGATAGTGAGTTCTATCAGTTTTTAGTGGCTTATTTGCAGATTTGATCTTACTGAAATGTTATAAAGTTCACAGAGGGCTACTCCATTGGGATTATTATTACTCTTTCTCTCCCTCATTCCTTGTTCTCCATCTTCCCCTCCACATCCCACCCTGCCATGCGGGTTCCAGCCATTCCCAAATGAGTATTCTGTCCTTCAGAGGTCCTTATTTAGAAAAATAGTCATTGGCCTGGTTGCCTTTAAATGTTTAATTCCACTTTCATAAGGGGGCCTGTCTGCTCTTGCTCCTTTCCTCCTAGATGACAGGAGTTAGGATAATATGGTCACCTAATTAATGCTAGTCTTGGCTGACAAAGTATTTGTCCCTCAGTTTGGAACGAAATCTATGAAGTCTACCTCTGGCGGCTTAGCATAGTTTTTCCAGTAGGTGGCAGCAGTGCACAAGCTGTGGGAGAGCAAGTTCACAAAACGCAGTATCTGTTCCTAAGCAAGAAGAGGACAGAATGCAGTATCTGTTCCTAAGCAAGCACCCAACCAGCTGTATCTGGATGTGAGCCTGCATTCTGTCCATGAGAAGACCAACGGGTGCCTCTGAGTTTAGACAGTTATGTATTAATACATAATGGTGTGTAGATTTAGCAAGAGGCACTAAAAAAGTTGATTATTGGGGGCCAAAATCTCAGATCCCCTTATTAAGTAAATTGGTTTTCCTGATAGAGGCGCCCTGTGTTCTGATAGCGTTTGTGTGGCAGAGCTGACTGCAAGGAGACAAAGGTTTGCTGGGGCTCTCGTAGGATGGTACTGTGCTGGAGTGGGCTATGTACAGTATGATGACGCCAAGGCTGCAGGGAGCGAACTTGCAGGTGTCTGGTGGTATAAGTCGGGCGCAGGAAGATTGTGAATTATTTACACAGGAGGGCTGTGTGTCCTGGACCATGAAGAAAGGCAGACTTGTAGCTTATTTTCTTCTTTTTGCTTTCCCTTGCTCCCACCAGCCTGACATTTTCCCTAATTAGGATTTCACAGTTTGCAGCGTTGTCAAATTAGCTAACCAGATACAATAGGAGTCAGGCTCTCATTCCCTCTTGCAGCCTGTTTTGGTGCGTCATGTTAAAATCCTGTAGTTAGAGTCTCAGTCTCTCTCTCTCTCTCTCTCTCTCTCTCTCTCTCTCTCTCTCTCTCTCTCTCTCTCTCTCTCTCTCAAAAGAGGCACTGTAAATTACCAGTGATTGGTAAAATTTGTCCCCATTCTTTATCTCCTTCCCTCCTGTCCCTGAGTTTGGCTCTCGTACCCAAGCCTGGCTTTCGTGTCACACTGGATGTACGGGGAATGAGGCTTGGCACTGTCACTGCATTTGTGTTATTTCATCTGATCAGTGTTGCGATGAACTATAAACCACAAGTACTCAAGGGATCCCCCTGCCTCAGCCTTCTGGGATTACAGGTATTATGATACCTGAAATAGGTAATATATTAGCTGCCTATATACTATTCATGCTAATTCATTTATCTGTACTAATTAAGACTTAGCACCTTAGGCGAATGGAACATAGGCCAAACAAGCTTTTAAAAATAGCTATTTAAAACAAAACAAAAGTGATGTATGTTAAATGTAAGAACATACTTAAAAAGTAAAGTGCACAAAGGAAGGAATGCATTTTGTTCATCTTTTGTTTATTTTTAGTTGGGTTGTTTGTTTTATTACTATCAATTTTGGGAAGTTTTAAAAGTGTTCTGGATTCAAGTTTCTATCGGACAAATGCCTTTTGAGTTAAATATAGGGAAAGCATTCAGTCTTTTAGTGTTAAATATGATGTTAGCTGTAGGATTTTTGTAGATAAGCTTTATAAGGCTGAAGAAGTTCCCTTCTCTTCATGGTTTACTGAGAGTTGCTTTTTTTTTTAAAATTGTGAATGAATGTTAAATTTTACAAAGTGATTTTTCTTTGTCTATTGAGATGACCATACATTTTCTATTTTTAAATTTGTTCATATGGTGATTACATAGATTGATTTAAAAAAATGTTAAACCTACTTTGCATTCCTGGGATAAACCACTGTTTTAGGAAAAACTCTCAAATGATGTTTTTTCTCTGCTCTCACACCGTAACAACAGTCATCAACACAGAAGAAGACTCCTGTGACCAAATGTATGGTGATTTTTCCACACATCCCAAGTAGTGGACACCAACTGGATGTCCTCCAATTCAGGTCTGACAATGTCTACCTGGAGATAGCATCAGATCTCACAGTTTGAGGGCTCAGTCCACAAGACTGTCCTCTCCATCCCCCAACTCATAAGTCCGAGCCTCCAGAACTTCTGACTGATGGGCTTCACGTTGGGGTTCTCATGACCCCTTCTTTGGGTTTAAGTTGATAGAGCAGCTCATAGAACTCAGGGAAACACTTACTTACATTTACTCATTTATTATGAAGGATATTTAAAAGGATACAAATAATCAGCTGAAGAGATATATAGGATGAGGTCTGGAAGGGTCCTGAGTGCAGAAGCTTCTGTCACCGTGGAGGTGGGATGTGCCACTCTCTTGGCACATGGATGAAATCTTTCTTCACCTTCCTGTCAGCCTCCATGTGTTCAGCTCTTCAGAAGCTCCCTGAGCCCTGTCCTTTGGGGCTTTGAAGGAGGCTTCTTCTGTTGTCCATGTTTGAAGCAAGGACAATCATATTGAAATGTGATTGGACAATAAGGGTATTATCTAAACCCAGCAAGACCTGTCCAGATTCTTCTTGGTCTCTTTGTGTAGCATTCCTTCCTCCAGAATATGGGCAGGACCCTCTCTGGAATGAGGGTATTACAACCCGTAACCAGATAAGAGTCCTGCCTTGGGTGGGTGAAAGTAGAAAGGAGAAGGTCAGAGAGAAAGGTTTTGTTTCCTAAGGGCTGCTTCTGAGGCCCCCCAACATTACAACAAAGGACTATAACAATCGTTATGGAAGTTATGAGCTAGGAACTGTGGATGAAAAAAAATTTATATATAATATCACAACTACCCTTGGTTACAATGTATTATCATTCTGTTATAGTCTTTGGTTCAATTGCTAAACTTTTACTTAGAATGTTTGCATCTGTGTTCATGAGGAATATTGATCTGAGTTTTCTTTACTTGTAATGTCTCAGTTTATTATCAGCATAATATTGGCTTCCTATAATGATTTGGGATGTGTTCTTTCTTTTTTAATTTAACACAAGAATGTATTCAAGGTATTATTTCCTCCTTAACTGCTTAACTGTTTGGTTGAATTCACCATTGAAACCATTTAGACCTAGAGTTCTCTCTGTGGGAATGTTTTTAAACTACAAATTCAATCTCTTTAATAGGCATAGGGCTATTTAGGTTATGTGTTTCTTCTTGAGTAAGTTTTGGTAGTTTGTGTCTTCCATGGAATTTGTCCATTTCATCTGAGTTGTTGAATTTACTGGCATAGAATTGTTAATCATATTCCCTTATTATCTTTTTAATATTAATAGAATTTTTAGTGATGTCATCCTCTCATTCCCAATGTTAGTAATTTGTGTCATCTCCCTTTTTCTCCTCATCACAACAGTTAGTTTATCAATTTCATTGATCTGAAAAAACTAGCTAATGGTTTAGTTGATTTTTTCTATTGTTTTACTGTTTTGTATTTAATTGATACTTCACTCTGATTTTCATAATTTCTTTTCTTCTATTTACCACGAATTTAATTTGCTCTCCTTTTTCTAGTTTTCTGAAGTGGAATCTGATGTATTTTTTCTTTTCCAATGAAAACATTTAGTGCTATAAGTTTCACTAAAGTTACTATATTCATTTCCTCTTTACCCATGAGTTATTGAGGAGTATGCTATTAAACTTCCAAGTATTTGAGAATGATCCAGAGATCCTTCTGTTACTGACTTCTAATTTAATTTCATTGTAGTTAGAGAACTTACATGGTGTGAACTTAAATAACCTTAAATTTATGGAGACATATTTTATGAGCATAAATATGATCCATCTTGAAAAATATTCCAAATGCACTTGAGAAAAATGAGTATTCTGCTGAGAGGGAATGGAGGGTTCTATAAATGTCAGTAGGTCAAGTTGGTTGATGGAGTTCTTGAAATATCCTACTGTCCACAGTGATTATTCATCTACTTGTTATATCAAGCCATACCAGCCTATTAGCTGAGAATGACTGGATCTGAAATTTTAGGGCAGTCTCAAAGTGGAGCCAGCAGCATCATTATTTGGTTTTCCACATTGTTGGGAGACCATCCCTGTAACATATTCCAAAGTAAATTTCTATAAAATGCCAGTCTGGGGAGATGCTCTGTGGAAACAATGTGATATAGGTCAAATGGGTATGGAGCACTTGGGGGGTTAGAATACATATATGAAAGCTTGTTTAATTTGGTTAATTATTTCTCAAATTTATTTTATCATAGCATCATTTTTTTACATGACACTAATAAAATCCTTCAGAACTAAAATTATTTGGGATAAATTTAGAGAAATATATAGATATGGCTAGCATCTATTAGGTACTAGATACATTTCTGGTTTTTGTGGTCACATAGATACTTTTTATTTATAAAAGTATTATTACATTCCTATTTTACTAACTCCTTTTTTTTTTTTGAAAATCTGTAAATTTTATTTATTCAATGAAAAAGAAAAGAAACTACTGTGTTTTTTTCTTTTTTTTTCTTTTAGGATTTTAAAAGTGGCTCTTCAACATCAACAACAACAACAGCAAAAAAATGGAATTCACAACATAACAAGACCCAGGATAGGATAGGAATATCTGCATTTTGGCTGTTGTGGATAATGCTGCTACAAACATGGGTGTACAAATATCTGTTTGAGTGCCTTCTTTTAACTCTTTTGGGTATATACTTAAATGAAATTGCTGGATCTTATGGTAATCCTACTTTCAGTTTTTTGAGGAGCCACCATACTGTTTTCCATAGCAGCTGCACCATTTAAAATTCCCACCAACAGCACATAAGGGTTCCAATTTCTCCACATTCTTGCTAACACTTGTTATCATCTTTTATTTATTTATTTATATTTGTGACAATAGCCATCCAAATGGATGGTATAGTTTATTGTAGTTTTTATTTGCATTTTGTGAATGATTAGTGATTTTGGCATCTTTTCCTGTGCTTATTGGACATTTGTATAATCTCCACATCTTAGAGATGATGTAGATTTCTACCCACTTAGAGTTGAGTAGATTTTTACCCACAATGAAACTCCAAGACCTATGCATGAGGCTCTCCAGAGATAGAAAACCCTGATCAAATCTGAAAAAAAATCTACTCTTTTTAAAAGATTTTTGAAACCTGAATAGAGAGGCAAAGAGTCTGAAAGTTATTGGAGTTCCGCGATGGTGTATAGGAAACCGTTTGGTATATTCCTGCTTCTCATGCCCCATGAATTTATTTTTCCTAATGTTTAACTCCATAATTCTTCTTTTGATTCTAAAGTTTATTTGATATTTCCCAATAAGCTTCTCTGTAGTCTCACTTTGAAAAGTTAATCAGAATGTGTTGCTCACAATAGATGAGCCTTAGCTACTCTAACCTAGGATACATTTCAGCCAGGGAGTATCACTGAGATTGATCACCACCAACAAACTAGCATCGTTGTCGTTTTTCATGGCTAACAGTAGGCTGCTGTTGTTTTTCATGGCTAAGAGTAGGCTGCTGTCCAGGTCCAGGCAGATAATTCACACCTGAAATGACTGTAAATTGAATACATGCTTCACTAAACAGTGACTTGACATAAGCAAGGAAAACTATAGTGCAAGAGGATATTACTCACGAAAAATTTTGTTGAGATGGGATATCTTTTTACACTATGATGGGCAAACACTAAACATTCAGAAATGACATAAAAATAGCTCTTAAAAGTTATGATGTTTTAAAGATTTCTTTTTCTTTTAAAGAATTGTGAGAATCAGGAAAAATGAGCAAAAGGATTTCTGAAAATATATGATTAGCAGAGAAAGACTCAGAAGAGAAAGGAGGTCAAAAGAAAGACACTAAATTATTCTAAGTGTAATGGTTTTGTTGAATAGACTGTCCCAGGGCCCAAAAAGAAAGTAGCTTTGTGTTTCCTCCAAGACCAGCTTCAGAGATAGCAGTTCTGAGGATCTCCTTCCTGCTCTTTGATGGAATCTCCTACATCAGTCGTCCTCAAACTTTTTGGCACCAGGCACTAGTTTCATGGAAGACAATTTTTCCATGGACGGGGGATGTGGAGAGATGGTTTCAGGATGAACTGTTCCACCTCAGATCATCAGGCATGAGATTCTCATAAAGAGCCTGCAACCTCGATCCCTCGCATGCATAGTTCACAATAGGGTTCATGCTCCTATGAGACTCTAATGCTGCTGCTGATCTGACAGGAGGTGGAGCTCAGGCAGTAATGCTCATCTGCCCACTGCTTACCTCCTGCTGTGTGGCCCAGTTCTTAACAGACCACAGTCCAGTACCAGTTTGTGGTCCAGGGATTAGGAACCCTTGTCCTACATGACCTGTAACATTTAGGCTGCTTTAAGTAACAAAAACAAATCCCATTTTGATGACTACCACCTAATTTTACAAATGAAAAGACCAGCCCCAAACTCCATATTCAACTCCAGATGTTAACTTCCCTCCCAATTCCAGGCTGATCTCCGGCTTGGAAACTGTCTCAGTTTGCTCTGGCTGCCATAACAGAGAGCCGCAGACTGGGTGGCTGAAAATACAGAAATTTATTTTTTCCCTGTTCTGGAGGCTGGAAGTCCAAGATCAAGGTGCCAGCAGGGTTGGTTTCCTCGAGGCCTCTGTCCTTGGCTTGCAGATGGCCTCCATGTCCCTGTGGCCTCACATGGTCATCCCTCTCTGTGTGCCTATGACTTAATCTCCACTTCTTATAAGGACAGCAGTCATATCGAATTGGGGTCCATCCTAATGCCTCCCTTTTCCATTAGTTACTTCCTTAAAGGCCTTATCTCCAAATGCAGTCACATCCTGAGATACTGGGAGTTAGGATTTCAACATAGGACTTTTGGGGGACACAATTTAGCCCCATTATAGGATTCCCAGTGAGGAAAGGGGCATGGTCACGTTCTCTATTTCTTCTTTCTTCCCTCACTTCCTTTTGTCTCTGTTGTTTTAAAGGTCAGAGGAAGGGATCA
The DNA here is from genome assembly GCF_007565055.1 of Rhinopithecus roxellana. NCBI lineage: Eukaryota > Metazoa > Chordata > Mammalia > Primates > Cercopithecidae > Rhinopithecus > Rhinopithecus roxellana. The sequence goes on from NC_044557.1 coordinate 113,701,726, forward strand.
ACAAGTATTTTATTTTTCAACTTAAATACTATAGTGCTATAGTTTGCTTTTGGCTAACACTGGCTTAGGATGGTGGAGACATTCTCTGTGGCAGGCATTTAAATTCTGGCTCATCCATGGGGTGCAGGTGTGGCTTCTTCAGAGACTGACCTGTGGGCTGGGGAAGACACCCTGTTGATGTCCCTGAATGAGGGGTGCACTGTGTGGCTGGTATCTTGCACACTCAGCACCTGTGCTCTGGAGTACACCCTACAGTCTCTTGACTTGTATATACCCATGACAACTGGCCCCTTCTTGGGCTGTGTACCTTCTGCAGTGTCCACTGGACCATAGAAAACGTATATCCCTGGGTGCTGCTCTGTCCTTCATCCTGCAGCTGTGGACTGCTCCAGAAAGCCTCCAACGTCAGAATTATTTAGGCAAGAAGTATGTGCGTCTCTATCTTTCATGGATCTCTTGAACTTTGAGAGACACACGTCAGTTACCCCAGGAGTTCCCTACTGTGCTCTGCCCTGATGCAAGCAGATGGGCATCAGATGCAAGAACTGCCAGTTCTTACAGCTTAGCAAGTATCATAGGCAGTAAGGAGAACCTGTTCTCCCCCTACAGGGCATATGATCTTTAGGAAGTGTTCTGGGCCTCTGCCTTGGTTTGGAAGGGTGCAGAAGGATGGAGCACACAGGAGGAAGGGAGGAAAAATTCTCTTGTGCTCCATTCCAGGCCAGCAGCTCACTACTGCTGGAAGCCCTTAGTCCAAGGAAGCTGATTTTAAAGCTTGTGTTCTCCTAGGCCTCCAAGGAAAGGTCATGAAATTCGGCTAGGCTTTATGAAAACTGAGACTTTTTCCTTTCCTTTCCCTTCCCTTCCCCTCTCTTCCCCTCCTTTCCCTTCCCCTCCCCTCTCCTCCCCTCTGCTCCCCTTCCCTTCCCTTCTGTTCTTCTTTTCTTTGGGTCTTGCTGGGTCACCCAGGCTGAAATGCCATGGTGCAATTATAGTTCACTGCAGCTTCAAACTCCTGGGCTCAAGCAATCCTCCCACCTCAGCCTCCTGAGTAGCTAGGACCACAGGTATGTGTCACCACACCTGGCTAAGTTTTAAACAATTTTTGGCAGAGATGTGGTCTTGCTGTGTTTCCCAGGCTACTCTCAAACTCCTGGCGCTCAAGAGATCCTCTCACCTTGGCCTCCCAAAGTGCTGGGATTCCAGGCGTGAGCCACTGCACCCGGCCTAGGACTGGGACCACTCTCCTGCTCTCAGGAATCAGGCGTCTCTGGTTCTCCTTCCCTCTCCCCAGGTAGACCATTCTCCTCTCTGAGACTGGTTTCCTCTGTGACCCCCTGGTACAGTTTGGTTTGCAGGTGGCTTTGCCTTGGTCTGACACAGACTTCAACTCTTCACAATCTGACTGTTGGATTCCCTTCAGATCAAAGTCTTACTTGATGCGTCCCTAATTCCAGATGCTAAGGCCAGGGCTTTATCTGACCTCACGCGGCCCAGCTGCTCAGCTGTCCACATGTCCTATCCTCCATGCCCAGGGATGGTGTGTACTGTGGTCCAAATGTTTGTGTCCCCAGAATCCATATGTTGGAACCTAACCCAAAAAGTGATAGTGTTAAGTGGGGCCTGTGGTGGGGGTGGGGGGGTGGGGGGCGGTGATTAGATGATGGACTCCACCGTTATGAATAGGATTAGTGCTCTTACAAAAGAGGCTTGAGGGACCCTTTTTGCCCTTCACCATGTGAGGACGCTTCAAGAAGGCGCCATCTTTGAAGCAGAGAATGAGCCCTCACCAGACACTGAATCTGCCAGTGCCTTGATCGTAGAATTCCCAGCCCCCAGAGAAATACATTTCTGTTGTTTATAAGTCACCCAGTCTAAGGTATTTGTACCCTGTTGTATAGCAGCCTGAATGAACTACGTGTGCATCACACAATACAAACTGACCACCTACCAGATGAAGGATACAGGTCACTGAAGAAAGTTCTCTGTATGCCCTCAAGTTGAGGGAGAGCAGAAGGCTTCTAATTCAAAAACCTGGACAAGGAGAGAGAGAAAAAATCGAAATACCATTGGCATATCAGAAATAGGTGTCCCTCCACCCTCTTCCCACTCCTGCCTGCTTATCCTAGGATTTGGTTGTGTTGAACATTAGTGCAGGTTCTAGGATTGAGGAAGCCCAGAATGTGAAGGAACATGGTTTCAGGTCATTAGATTGCGACCAGAGAGCCTGGAGCAAAGGGAGCAGTTCAGGTTCAGGTGAGGTCTTCACATGGAGGATCTCAGTCAGAAATACCCTTTATTCATGCAGCAACAAAGGGCAGCATAATGGTATTTAGAACGTTGATATGTGGAGGAAACGGTTTCCTTTTAAGGTCTGTAGACATACTATTTGATCTTCCATTTGCTATAATTAAGCCTTCTTATGATGAAAGTTCCTGCATATGGGGTGTTAGAAGGGCCAGTGTATTTGCCCAGATGTACTGAGAAACAGACATGTCCATTAATGTATGCTTTTCCCAAGCACAGAACTGGGGTTGTGTGGGATTAAGCCAGCATCCCCATGAGCCGAAACCAGAAAGCCCGACAGTTCTCCTTGTCATAATCCTTAAGTCACTTTGCAGAAGAGACCGTCAAGCCTTTTCCTGGTGAACCCTTTGACATTCCCCGAATGCTGGACAAGCTCTCAGTGGGCACACTGATTGCTGCCTACGACCACATTTCCATTTGCTGTATTGATTGCCCAGATCTTTGGCCCTCACGTAACTGAATATCCCCCCTACTTCCCCAGACTGTGGGTGTGAAAGAGGTCACTTTAAAACGGACACCCTCATTTTGCCAACTTCATATCCCTCGTGTGCTGGTGTGAGACTTTAGCCTCTTCCAACTCTCCCCCAGTTATTTCCGAGAGTCCCCGAGATTCCTCCCATGTGTTCTGGTGCCAGTCAGCCCCTCTGTCTCTGGTGGAGCTCCAGCACCCATACTGGAAACCACCTCTGTTTTCAGCACCTCTGTCACTGGCTGCCACCTCCAGCACTGCCTGGTGTCAAAGCCGCCCGTGATGGTGGTGGTAGTGGGGCACAGTGGGGCTGCAGGTGGAAGAATTACCTTTTTTCCCAACTCCTTCAGTCTTGCATGGTGAGAATTTATCAATGAAAATGGCTCTCCACCTCAGCTGCACATTGGAATCACACACTTTACAGATAACTGATGCCTGGGTCCTGGGAATCAGTGTTCTGACTTAGCTGGTTTGGGATGTAGCTGGACCTCGGGATTTTCAAAAGCTATCCAGATTCTGACATGGCTAGGGTTGAGAACTACTGTCTTGTGTCTTAAAGTATGGTTTGCAGTTCAGCAGTACAGGCATCCCCTGGGAACTTGTCAGAAATGCAGAGTCTCAGGCCCCACCCTGACCTACGGAATCAGAGTCTGGTGTTCACAAGCTTCCCAGGAGAGTTGCGTGCATGTGATAGTGTGAGGAACACTGGCTTCGACCACAAGGACTGTCATCCAAAGTCACAAATGAGCTGCCAGCGATCAGATGGGTCCTGTTGGAGTAACATAAACACCTTAATGTATTTATGCCTTATTGTGTTGAAAAATACCACTCCAGTCTCTCCCCTCTGGAGGAGTGGTGGCCTTCCTGAGGATTCTTGGCTCCCCTGACTCTGCACACTCTGCGCTTGTTTTGGAGTGAATTGTGTCCCCTTCCAAATTCATATGTTGAAGCCCTACCCTCTAGTACCTCAGAATGTGACTATTTGGAGATAGGCTCTTCTTAAAGGGGCAATTAAGGTAAAATGAACTCATTAGGGTGGGTCCCAATCCCATATAGCTGGTGTCCCTATAAGATGAGAAAATTTGGACACAGACACACATATAGGGAAGACCACGTGAAGAGGTAGAGAGGAGAAGACGGCTATCTACAAGCCATATGGCAACCTCAGAAGAAACTAACCCTACCAGCACCTTGATCTCGGACATCCAGCCCCAGAATAGTGAGAAAATAAACTCTTGTGGGCCAGGCGCCATGGCTCACACCTGTAATCCCAGCACTTTGGGAGGCTGAGGTGGGTGGATCACAAGGTCAGGAGCTCGAGACCAGCCTTGCCAATATGGTGAAACCCCGCCTCTACGAAAAATACAAATATCAGCCAGGCGTTGTGGCGGGCACCTGTAGTCCCAGCTACTTGGGAGGCTGAGGCAGAAGAACAGCCTGAACCTGGGAGGCGGAGGTTGCAGTGAGCTGAGATGGAGCCACTGCACTCCAGCCTGAGTGACAGAGTGAGATCATCTCAAAAAAAAAAAAAAAAAAAAAAAAAGGAAATAAACTCTTGTGGTCTAAGCTGCCCAGGCTGTGGGCCCTTTGTCATAGCAACTCTAGCAAACAAACACAGGGCCCCTCAGAGCTTCACAAACCCCTCTCTGGCTGTGGCGTGATCTCCCATGCTCCTTAACACCCACTTAATTATTATTATTATTTTACTTTAAGTTCTAGGGTACCTGTGTACAACATGCAGATTTGTTACATATGTGTACATGTGCCATGTTAGTGTGCTGCACCCGTTAACATTACATTAGTTATATCTCCTAATGCTATCCCTCCCCTCTCCCCCCAACCCCCAGCAGGCCCCAGTGTGTGATGTTCCCCATCCTGTGTCTATGTGTTCCTATTGTTCAGTTCCCACCTATGAGTGAGAACATGTGGTGTTTTGTTTTCTGTCCTTGCAATAGTTTGCTCAGAATGATGGTTTCCAGCTTCATCCATGTCCCTACAAAGGACATGAACTCATCCTTTTTTATGGCTGCATAGTATTCCATGGTGTATATATGCCATATTTTCTTAATCCAGTCTATCATTGATGGACATTTGGGTTGGTTCCAAGTCTTTGCTATTGTGAATAGTGCTGCAATAAACATACATGTGCATGTGTCGTTATAGCAGCATGATTTATAATCCTTTGGGTATATGCCCAGTAATGGGATGGCTGGGTCAAATGGTATTTTTAGTTCTAGATCCTTAAGGAATCGCCACACTGTCCTCTGCAATGGTTGAACTAGTTTACAGTCCCACCAAGAGTGTAAAAGCGTTCCTATTTCTCCACATCCTCTCTAGCACCTGTTGTTTCCTGACTTTTTAATGATCACCATTCTAACTGGTGTGAGATGGCATCTCATTGTCGTTTTGATTTGCATTTCTCTGATGGCCAGTGATGATGAACATTTTTTTCATGTGTCTGTTGGCTGCATAAATGTCTTCTTTTGAGAAGTATCTGTTCGTATCCTTTGCCCACTTTTTGATGGAGTTGTTTGATTTTTTTCTTGTAAATTTGTTAAAGGTCTTTGTAGATACTGGATATTAGCCCTTTGTCAGATGGGTAGATTGTAAAAATTTTCTCCCATTCCGTAGGTTGCCTGTTCACTCTGATGGTAGTTTCTTTTGCTGTGCAGAAGGTCTTTAGTTTAATTAGATCCCATTTGTCAATTTTGGCTTTTGTTGCCATTGCTTTTGGTGTTTTAGTCATGAAGTCCTCGCCCATGCCTATGTCCCGAATGGCATTGCCTAGGTTTTCTTCTAGGGTTTTTATGGGTTTAGGTCTAACATTTAAGTTTTTAATCCATCTTGAATTAATTTTTATAAGGTGTAAGGAAGGGATCCAGTTTCAGCTTTCTATATATGGCTAGCCAGTTTTCCCAGCACCATTTATTAAATAGGGAATCCTTTCCCCATTTCTTGTTTCTCTCAGATTTGTCAAAGATCAGATGGTTGTAGATATGTGGTATTATTTCCGAGGGCTCTATTCTGTTCCATTGGTCTATATCTCTGTTTTGGTACCAGTATCATGCTGTTTTGGTTACTGTGGCCTTGTAGTATAGTTTGAAGTCAGGTAGTGTGATGCCTCCAGCTTTGTTCTTTTGGCTTAGGATTGTCTTGGCAATGCGGGCTCTTTTTTGGTTCCATATGAACTTTAAAGTAGTTTTTTTCCAATTTTGTGAAGAAAGTCACTGGTAGCTTGATGGGGATGGCATTGAATCTATAAATAACCTTGGGCAGTATGGGCATTTTCACAATATTGATTCTTCTTATCCATGAGCATGGAATGTTCTTCCATTTGTTTGTGTCCTCTTTATTTCACTGAGCAGTGGTTTGTAGTTCTCCTTGAAGAAGTCCTTCACATCCCTTATAAGTTGGATTCCTAGGTATTTTATTCTCTTTGAAGCAATTGTGAATGGAAGTTCATTCATGATTTGGCTCTCTGTTTGTCTGTTACTGGTGTATAAGAATGCTTGTGATTTTTGCACATTGATTTTGTATCCTGAGACTTTGCTGAAGTTGCTTATCAGCTTAAGGAGATTTTGGGCTGAGATGATGGGGTTTTCTAAATATACAATCATGTCATCTGCAAACAGGGACAATTTGACTTCCTCTTTTCCTAACTTAATACCCTTTATTTCTTTCTCTTCCCTGATTGCCCTGGTCAGAACTTCCAATGCTATGTTGAATAGGAGTGGTAAGAGAGGGCATCTCTGTTTTGTGCCAGTTTTCAAAGGGAATGCTTCCAATTTTGGCCCATTCAGTATGATATTGGCTGTGGGTTTGTCATAAATAGCTCTTATTATTTTGAGATACGTCCCATCAATACCTAGTTTATTGAGAGTTTTCAGCATGAAGGGCTGTTGAATTTTGTCAAAGGCCTCTTCTGCATCTATTGAGATAATCAAGTGGTTTTGTCTTTGGTTCTGTTTATATGCTGGATTATGTTTATTGATTTGTGTATGTTGAACCAGCCTCGCATCCCAGGGATGAAGCCAACTTGATTGTGGTGGATAAGCTTTTTGATGTGCTGCTGGATTCGGTTTGCCAGTATTTTATTGAGAATTTTTGCATTGATATTCATCAGGGATATTGGTCTAAAATTCTCTTTTTTGGTTGTGTCTCTGCCAGGCTTTGGTATCAGGATGATGTTGGCCTCATAAAATGAATTACGGAGAATTCCTTCTTTTTCTATTGATTGGAATAGTTTCAGAAGGAATGGAACCAGCTCCTCTTTGTACCTCTGGTAGAATTCAGCTGTGAATCCATCTGGTCCTGGATATTTTTTGGTTGGTAGGCCATTAATTATTGCCTCAATTTCAGAGCCTGTTATTGGTCTATTCAGCGATTCAACTTCTTTCTGGTTTAGTTTTGGGAGGGTGTATGTGTCCAGGAATTTATCCATTTGTTCTAGATTTTCTGGTTTATTTGCTTGCATAGAGGTGTTTATAGTATTCTCTGATGGTAGTTTGTATTTCTGTGGGATCCGTGGTGATATCCCCTTTATCATTTTTTATTGAGTCTATTTGATTCTTCTCTCTTTTCTTCTTTATTAGTCTTGCTAGCGGTCTATCAATTTTGTTGATCTTTTCAAAAAACCAGCTCCTGGATTCACTGATTTTTTGAAGGGGTTTTTTTGTGTCTCTATCTCCTTCAGTTCTGCTCTGATCTTAGTTATTTCTTGCCTTCTGCTAGCTTTTGAATGTGTTTGCTCTTGCTTCTCTCGTTCTTTTAATTGTGATGTTAGGGTGTCAATTTTAGATCTCTCCTGCTTTCTCTTGTGGACATTTAGTACTATAAATTTCCCTCTACACACTGCTTTAAATGTGTCCCAGAGATTCTGGTGTGTTGTGTCTTTGTTCTCATTGGTTTCAAAGAACATCTTTATTTCTGCCTTCATTTATTTCTGTACATTCATTTCGTATGTACCCAGTAGTCATTCAGGAGCAGGTTGTTCAGTTTCCACGTAGTTGAGCAGTTTTGAGTGAGTTTCTTAATCCTGAATTCTAGTTTGATTGCCCTGTTGTCTGAGAGACAGATTGTTATAATTTCTATTCTTTTACATTTGCTGAGGAGTGCTTTACTTCTAACTATGTGGTCAATTTTGGAATAAGTTTGATGTGTTGCTGAGAAGAATGTATATTCAGTTGTTTTGGGGTGGAGAGTTCTGTAGATGTCTATTAGGTCCACTTGGTGCAGAGCTGAGTTCAATTACTGGATATCCTTGTTAACTTTCTGTCTCGTTGATCTGTCTAATGTTGACAGTGGGGTGTTAAAGTCTTCCATTATTATTGTGTGGGAGTCTAAGTCTCTTTTTAGGTCTGTCAGGACTTGCTTTATGAACCTGGGTGCTCCTGTTTTGGGTGCATATATATTTACGATAGTTAGCTCTCCTTTACCATTATGTAATGGCCTTCATTGTCTCTTTTGAACTTTGTTGGTTTGAAGTCTGTTTTATCAGAGACTAGGATTGCAACCCCTGCCTTTTTTTGTTTTCCATTTGCTTGGTAGGTCTTCCTCCATCCCTTTATTTTGATCCTATGTGTGTCTCTGCACGTGAGATGGGTCTCCTGAATACAGCACACTGATGGGTCTTGACTCTATCCAATTTGCCAGTCTGTGTCTTTTAATTGGAGCATTTAGCCCATTTACATTTAAGGTTAATATTGTTATGTGTGAATCTGATCCTGTCATTATGATGTTAGCTGGTTATTTTGCACATTAGTTGATGCAGTTTCTTCCTAGTACTGATGGCCTTATTTGGAATGTTTTTGCAGTGGCTGGTACCAGTTGTTCCTTTCAATGTTTAGTGCTTCCTTGAGGAGCTCTTGTAAGGCAGGCCTGGTGGTGACATAATCTCTCAGCATTTGTTTGTCTGTAAAGGATTTTATTTCTCCTTCACTTGTGAACCTTAGTTTGGCTGGATATGAAATTCTGGGTTAAAAATTCTTTTCTTTAAGAATGTTGAATATTGGTGCCCACTCTCTTCTGGCTTTTAGGGTTTCTGCTGAGAGATCCGCTGTTAGTCTGATGGGCTTCCTTTTGTGGATAACCTGACCTTTCTCTCTGGCTACCCTTAGCATTTTTTCCTTTGTTTCAACTTTGGTGAATCTGAAAATTATGTGTCTTGGAGTTGCTCTTCTCTAGGAGTATCTTGGTGGCATTCTCTGTATTTTCCAAATTTGAATGTTGGCCTGCCTCGCTGGGTTGGGGACGTTCTCCTGGATGATATCCTGAAGAGTGTTTTCCAACTGGTTCCATTCTCCCTGTCACTTTCAGGTATACCAGTCAGACGTAGATTTGGTCTATTCATGTAGTCCCATATTTCTTGGAGGCTTTGTTCATTTCTTTTTACTCTTTTTTCTCTAAACTTCTCTTCTTGCTTCATTTCATTCGTTTGATCTTCAATCACTGGTACTCTTTCTTCCATTTGATCAAATCTGCTGCTGAAGCTTGTGCACGTGTCATGTAGTTCTCGTGCCATGGTTTTCAGCTCCATCAGGTTGTTTAAGGACTTCTCTACACTGTTTATTCTAGTTAGCCATTTGTCTACTCTTTTTTCAGGATTTTTAGCTTCTTTGTGATGGGTTCGAACATCCTCCTTTAGCTCGGAGAAGTTTGTTATTACCGATCTTCTGAAGCCTTCTTCTCTCAACTCGTCAAAGTCATTCTCTGTCCAGCTTTGTTCCATTGCTGGCGAGGAGCTGTGTTCCTTGGGATGAGAAGAGGTGCTCTGATTTTTAGAATTTTCAGCTTTTCTGCTCTGGTTTCTCCCCATCTTTGTGGTTTATCTACCTTTGGTCTTTGATAATGGTGATGTACAGATGGGGTTTTGGTGTGGATGTCCTTTCTGTTTTTTAGTTTTCCTTCTAACAGTCAGTACCCTCAGCTGCAGGTCTGTTGGAGTTTGCTGGAGGTCCACTCCAGACCCTGTTTGCCTGGGTGTCACCAGCGGAGGCTGCAGAAGAGCAAATGTTGTTGCCTAAACCTTCCTCTGCAAGCTTAGTCTCAGAGGGGCACCTGGCCTTATGAGGTGTCAGTCGCCCCCTACTGGGAGGTGCCTCCCAGGTAGGCTACTCAGGGGTCAGGGACCCACTTGAGGAGGCAATCTGTCTGTTCTCAGATCTCAAACTCCGTGCTGCTCCGTGCTGGGAGAACCACTACTCTCTTCAAAGTTGTCAGACAGGGATGTTTAAGTCTGCAGAAGTTTCTGCTGCTTTTTGTTCAGCTATGCCCTGCCCCTTAGAGGTGGAGTTTACAAAGGCAGGCAGGCCTCCTTGAGCTGCGGTGGGCTCCACCCAGTTCAAGCTTCTCAGCCACTATTTATTTATTTATTTATTTTTGAGACAGAGTCTCTGTCACCCAGGCTGGAGTGCAGTGGTGCGATCTCAGCTCACTGTAAGCTCCACCTCCTGGGTTCAAGCCATTCTCCTGCCTCAGCCTCAGGAGTAGCTAGGACTACAGGAGCCTGGCACCACACCCAGCAAATTTTTTATATTTTTAGTAGAGATGGGATTTCACCTTGTTAGCCAGGACGGTCTGGATCTCCTGATCTCGTGATCCACCCACCTCTGCCTCCCAAAGTGCTGGGATTACAGGCGTGAGCCACCGAGCCCAGCCTGCCGCTCTGTTTACCTACTCAAGTCTCAGCAATGGCGGATACCGCTCCCCAAGCTTCGCTGCTGCCCTGGGGTTCGATCTCAGATTGCTGTGCTAGCAGTGAGCTAGGCTCCATGGGCAGGACCCTCCGAGCCGGGTGCGGGATATATTCTCCTGGTGCGCCGTTTGCTAAGGCTGTTGGAAAAGCGCAGTTTAGGGTGGGAGTGTCCTGATTTTCCAGGTGCCATCTGTCACGGCTTCCCTTTGCTAGGAAAGGGAGTTCCCTGACCCCTTGCACTTCCCAGGTGAGGCGATGCCCTGCCCTGCTCCCTGGACTGTACCCACTTGTCTTGCAAGCTCCAGTGAGATGAACCAGTACCTCAGTTGGGAATGCAGAAATCACTCTTCTGCGTGGTTCACGCTGGGAGCTGCAGACTGGAGCTGTTCCTATTCGGCCATCTTGGTGCCACCAATAATTTCACCACCCTCTTTTTACTTGTTTCCTTACAGCTAACGTAAGCTTTGTTGGCTCTTCTTGTGCTCTTAGGAGTTCAAGCACTTGCATCCAGTCTGACAAAAGTGCAGATTTGTTCTGCTCTGTCGCTTGGGCCCCACTTCCTCTGTCTACAAAACTTTCATATTTGGCCTTTGTGTCCAGCTTCTTTCACTTTGAAGAAAGTCTTCAGTGTTCTTCTGTGTTGCAGCATCTGTACTTTATTCTGTTTATATCTGAACAATATTTCATTGTGTGGATCTATTACATTTTGCCTGTCCATTTAGCAATCGATGGACATTTGTGTTGTTTCCATTTGGGGGCTATTATGAATGAATAATGTTTATTCATGTACAAGATTTTGTGGAGACATACATTTTCAACTCCCTTGGGGTATATTTAATAGTAGAATTGCCAGGCCATAAAATTCACAGAAACAGAAAGTAGATTAGTATCCCTCAGTGACCTGGGGTAGGCGAACATGGGGCGTGACTGCTAATGGGTGCGTGGTTTCATTTTGGAGTGATGAGCATGTTCCAGAATTAGAGGTGATGGTTGCACAGCTTTGTAAATATGTTAAAAGACAGTGAATTGTACATTTTAAGGGGTGAATTTTATGGGATGTGAATCATATCTCAAGAAAATGTATGAGAAAAAACAGATGGAGTAGTGGTGTCAGCGGCTGGGGTTTTATGAGCGTGGGAGTGGTACACACTATTGCTGGGGCCACTTTGTTTGGGAAGACAGGCAAGTGGCTGAGGCTGAGGGGGGCAGGCTATTTTAGTCTGGGCTGGCAGCTCATTTGGAAGTATCACGCAGTGTTGTATTTAGCAGTACTGTATGTGCTGATAGCCTTCCTCATGGTGCTTTTGTAGGCTCACTTTATTTGTTTGTTTATGTGTATCTATTTTCCCCATCTTTATTAGGATATAACTGACAAATTAAAGTTGTGTATATTTACAGTGTACATGTGGTATTTTGATACATGTATACATTGTGAAATGCTTAAATCAAGCTAATTACCATATCCATCATCACACACACTACTTGGTGAGAACACTTAAGATCTAATCTCTTCGCAATTTTCAAGTGTATAACACATACTTATTAACTATAGTCACCCTCCTGTACAATGGATCTCCAGAACTTATTCTTCCTAACTGGAACTTTGTACCTTTTAACCAGCACCATTTACCGTTTCTACCGCGAGCATGATAGCCATACACTTGACTTAGCCCTTGAAGTGAGTTTTAATCAACCTCAGTCACCACAGGAATTTTTAGCTTTAGCTTTACCTGTTTAAGATTGAAAAGCAATAGGTTTTTTAAAACCCTGTAAGTCCCCAATTTCTGAACTTCCTCTTTTGCCTTTCATGCTTGTAAACAGTCAAATGCTTTCTGCGAGCTCCTCTATTTCTTGCTGTCCATTGTCAGATGAAATCAGCAGAAACCAACATACACTACTGATGCTTGGGTTTCCACCTCTTCTATGCCTTAAAATCCATTAGGCTTATTGTCGGCTTTCCGAGTTATTGAGGATAATGTCATGTTTAGCTACTGCTGAACATGGATCACTTTCTTGCCACTTTCCATGAACAGTTTCCTTGGTACCAATAATTCAACTGCTAAGTTAATGCCACATATTTTTAAGTTTTTGTTATGGTAGCAACCCTCTTCTAGGTACCAATTTCTTTATTAATCAAGGGAGGTTTACTGCAGTTGCAGTCCAACATTATCAGTATTTTAATACAAAAAATGTTTATTTCTCATGCGTCTGTGAGCACCACCTATGGCAAATTGTGCCCTTCCTCTTAAAGTGAATGCCTTGAAATGACACAATCACTTCTGCTTACATTTCGCTGGGCAAAGCAGGTCATATGACCACACCTAACTTAAAGGAAGCAGAGAGGCAGCACTGCACATCACACATCTATGTCTTTACCTTGAACCAAAATATATTTATATTTTTATGTAAATAAAAATGTTATATATATATATTTTTTGAGACAGAGTCTCACTCTGTCACCCAGGCTGGAGTGCAGTGGCACGATCTCAGCTCACTGCAGCCTCCACCTCCCAAGTTCAAGTGATTCTCCTGCCTCAGCCTCCTGAGTAACTGGGATCACAGGTGCCTGCCACTATGCTAATTTTTGTGTTTTTTAGTAGAGATGAGGTTTCACCATGTTGGCCAGGCTGGTCTCTAACTCCTGACTTCAGGTGATCCACCCGCCTCGGCCTCCCAAAGTGCTGGGATCATAGGCATGAGCAACCGCACCTGGCCTCATGATTGATATTTTGACTGGTGTACTAGTTTGCTGGGCTGTGAGAACAGAGTACCACAGATCAGATGGCATAAAGGAATCTTGGGCATAGAATTCCAGTTTTAAAATGATTTTTCTTCAGCATTTTGAAGACATTGCTCCACTACCTTCTAGTTTTTAGTGTTGGTGTTTTACAGGCTCCAACGCAATGCTGATTTCAGGTAATTAATCTTAATCGATCCGTCTGGAAGCATAAGATCACTACGTGCCTGGTGTTTTGAAATTCCACAATGATGCAAATCCGTTTTCAACCATTGGTCAGGCCTTTCATTCTCGCTTCATGGTTGTAATGCCCTGAAATCTCTTTGAGGGTCTTAATGATACTTTTTCAGGCTTTCTTGTTCTTGAATAGTATCTGGTTTTTCTATATTGATCTTTCTCAGTTTGTTTTTTTGTCTTTATCTTCTACGTTAGAGGCTTTTCTCAGATGTTTAGCAATATTTGCTTTTGGTCATATTTAAGAGGTACTGGAATGTTTGCTAAAGCTCCAAGGTCATATGTGAGACTTGTCAATCTGAGTGTCCCTCCAGGATGACTGAACTGGGCTGTTTAACTGACGGTGCTCCTATGAAAGTATATTTAACCTTTTCCTCCTTAGCTGCTCAAATTCATGCCCGAAAACTAGGGCTGGCTCTTCCCTTAATCTTGCTGGCCTGAATGATGCCATGTGTCCCACAGTGCAGAAACACTGTGTCGTCTTCCTCAGTCTTTTTCTAAGGAGAGGGAGGGCCAATTGCTCTGCAATGCACAGAGAAGTAAGAAATCAGTATTTTATTGCTTCTTAAATAGATTTTCAACCAGCTCTCCTTTCTCTCTCTCTCTCTTTTTTTAAATTTTACTTTAAGTTCTGGGATACATGTGCAGAACATGCAGGTTTATGTATACAAGTGCCATGGTGGTTTGCTGCACCTATCAACCCGTCATCTAGGTTTTAAGTCCCGCATGCATTAGGTATTTGTCCTAATGCTCTCCCCCCCCTTATCCCCCACCCCTCGACAGGCCCCCTTGTGTGATTGTTCCCCTCCCTGTGTCTAAGTGTTTTCATTGTTCAACTGCCACTCATGAGTAAGAACATGTGGTGTTTGGTTTTCTGTTCCTGTGTAAGTTTGCTGAGGATGATGGTTTCCAGCTCTATCCATGTCCCTGAAAAGGACGTGAACTCATTCTTTTTTATGGCAGCATAGCATTCCATCGTGCATATGTGCCATGTTTTCTTTATCCAGTCTATCACTGATGGGCATTTGGGTTGGCTCCATGTCTTTGCTATTGTAAATAGTGCTGCAATAAACACACATGTACATGTTTTTCTTTCTTTCTTTTGTTTTTTGTTTTTTTTTTTGAGAGACAGGGTCTTGCTCTGTTACCTAGTCTAGAGTGGTGCAATCATAGCTAACTGAAGCCTTGACCTCCCAGGCGCAAGAAATCCTCCCACCTCAGCCTCTTGAGTAGCTGGGACTACAGGCATGCACCACCATGCTGGGCTGATTTTGAAACTCTTTTTGTAGAGATGGGGTTTCATTATGTCACTCAGGCTAGTCTCTAATTCCTAGCTTCAAGAGATCTTCCTGCCTCAGCCTCCCAAAGTGCTGGGATTGCTAATATGAGTCATCGTTTCTGGCCAGGCCTCTATATATTATTGCTCCCTGAACACACAGCATAAACTTTTCTACCCCATGGTGCACGGGCTGGTGCACACACACAGGTGTGTCCATGAGTCTAGAGCAGGGAGTAATTTTTGCCCCTTCTTGCTAGGGGACATTGATGATTTCCAGATATAGTTTTTGGTTGTCATAACTGCCGGTGGACACTTCTGGTTCTAGAGAACAGAGGCTGGGAATGCTGCTAAACATCTTACAAGGCACAGGACAACCTTTCACACAAATAATTATCCAGTCCAAGATGTCAGTAGTGCCTTGATTGGGAAACCATGATGTAGAAACCATGTATTTGGGACCTCTTTCACTTCCAGCCATAGTGGAGAACAGGAACAAGATATATACTCCCACCTGAAAAAAACCTTCAAACTAAACAAAATATATGAAACACTGGTTTTCTTTTTTTTTTTTTTAAGAGACAATCTTATTCTGTTGCCCAGCTTGGGGTGCAGTACTGTGATCATAGGTCACTGCAGCCTCCATTTCCTGGGTTCAAGCAAACCTCCACCTCAGCCATTACTTAGGCCCATGGATTCACTATCAGGAATAATTCTATTCCCATAAAACAGAGTAAAAATCTCATAATTCATATGCCATCAGATGGAATACTCAAAAAATGCAGATCCACCTCAGTACTGAGACAAAATGTGGTATATACGTATGGTGGAATATTATTCAGCCATAAAAGGAATGAAATTCTGATACATGCTACAACATAGATGAACCTGGAGGATAGTCATGAATAATGAGTGCAATAAGCCAGTCACAAAAACATAAATATTGTATGATTCCACTTATATGAGGTATATAACATATACCTCATACATTCATAATGAGGTATACATACCTCATTATGAATTGCATTGCTGAACTTGCAGATGGGGGTAGGGGACACTTACTGAAGGGTGATACAAAGATTATGTCAGTTTCAAAGGTAGGAATCTGCATAATTACAGGACTTATTAAAGCTGGGCCCTAGGTTAATCAAGGAAGGTTTCTGGAGAAGGCGACTTTCAATCAGACACCTGCCTTCTCAGCATCTTTTAAGATACAGAATTAACATTTAGTTAGTGTTAGGTACTGTTATAAGCACTTTGCATGTATTTACCCATTTAATGATCACAAAACAGTGTGAGGTATATAGATTAGGAAACCTAAGCACAGAGAGTTTAAATAATTTGCCTAAGTTTATACAGCTAGAGGGTGGCTTTGCTGGGAATCAAACCCAGGCTGGTTTTAAATCCTGTGTTCCTAGCTACTAGGCTGTCTTTAAATCCTATGTTCCTAGCCACTGTGCTACTTTAATAACATGAAATACATGTAACAGTAAATTTTGGAATAGATGTAAGTATATCTCATTTTATTAGCGTTTTCAAATGGATTTAATATAGTTTTAAAACACAGAGTTAAAAAAATTACGATTTCATAGCTTTTAGGGCAGTTTTGCAGAGACCAAGAGGCAGCATTCTGTTTGTCCACCAGAGGGCGCTTCCAGCACAAACTCCACAGTTCTCAGCTTCCCCGTGGTTCCCGTAGCGGGGGTTGGGTCTGTGCAGCAAGCTATCGATGAGAATAGCCAGCCTCACACACACAGACAACTGTTCATCTTTCACAAAATTCACAGGTACCCAAACATGCACAAAGGAACTGTTACTTCCAAATATCTTGCATATGCCAGAGACGCTAGAAAGGAAGGAGTTCTCTCACTAGAGTGTTTCGTTTGTGGCTTTTCTCAAGGGGAGGAAACTGGGCAGGGAAGGGGACCCAACTGTGACCCTCAGTGGCTATTGTGTCCTGTGTCCAGATGTCCTTCTGGGCTGCCTAAACGGAAGTCCTACAGGCAGGCGCACTCTCGGCTGGGGTGATGGGGGCCCGGGAGGCAGGCCAGGCAGGGATCTCCCTGCATAAGGAAAATGTCAAGACATATTTGGGGCTAAGAGTGTGCCCCTTGATGAACACCCCCAGTTGTTAATAAATCAACCCTCTACTCCTGTGCAGTGCCTCAGGTGGGGAAGAAATTTCCCATGATAAGCCAAAAAGGGTGGGATTTGGAAGGGTTGCCTTACTGTGTTGGAGATTGTTGAAGGAAGCGGCAGAGTAACTGTTGTTGGCCTTGCTCTCTCTCTCTGTCTCTCTGTCTCTGTCTCTCTGTCTCTCTGTCTCTCTCTCTCTCTCTCTCTCTGTGACCTTATTGTATCACCAGGCAGGAGGAGGTCTGTGCAAAATCTGCTCCAACAATAGAAAGGAATGTGAAGGAGTTTAAAGAGTAGAATTTGCAATGCTGCAAGCATACAAATCAAAATAAAATGAGGGAGTTCAACAAAGATACCTTTTCTGATCATTGTTTATAGCACTAACCATCACTTTATAGGTTTGAAGATATATTATCCAGAGAAAATGAACATGAAGGCAGCTTGGAGAGATTTTAAAATCCCAGTGCATACTTCCTTCCTTTCTTTTTTTTTTTTTTTGTTT
This sequence comes from Rhinopithecus roxellana, assembly GCF_007565055.1. NCBI lineage: Eukaryota > Metazoa > Chordata > Mammalia > Primates > Cercopithecidae > Rhinopithecus > Rhinopithecus roxellana. The sequence goes on from NC_044557.1 coordinate 113,719,080, forward strand.
TTGAGACAGAGTTTCACTCTGTTGCCCAGGCTGGAGTACAGTGGTGCCCTCTCAGTTCACTGAAACCTCTGCTTCCCAGGTTCAAGTGATTCTCCTGCTTCAGCCTCCCGAGTAGCTGGGATTACAGGCACGTACCACTGCACCCAGCGAACTTTTGTATTTTTAGTAGAGATGGGGTTTCACTACATTGGCCAGGCTGGCCTTGAACTCCCGACCTTAGGTGATCTGCCTGCCTCGGCCTCCCAAAGTGCTGGGATGACAGGCATGATCCACCATGCCCAGCCTCAGTGCATACTTTCAAAAGCTCTAGGGGTTGAAAGGGACTTGCAAACACATGTTCTCCAATCTCTTTTTGATGCCTGAGTTGTCTCTGTGACAACAGCCTCCCGTAGATTCTCTGGCCTGTGCCTGAAATCTTCACGGTGCCCACCTGTCTTAACTACAAGGCATTTCCTTCCATTCTGGGTAACTCCAACCCCTAGAAATATAGTCACCTTTCCTTTGTATCCACTAGTCTTAGATTTTAAAATAACCATCACTAGTGTACACTGAATACTGGGAGCTGGTTCAGGTGTTGTTTTATTTAATCCCCTAACTTACCCCTGTAGGTGCATCAGTCAGCTCTGGCTGCCGTCACAGGTTAACATAGACTGAGGCCTTCAACAACAAAAAGTGTATTTTCCCACGGTTCTGGAGGCTGGGAAGTCTGAGATCAATGTTCTGGCTGATTCTACTTCTGAAGGCTTTAAGGGCAATAATCCTATCAGCTCAGGCCTCCCCTACCCCAGCCCTCACTTAGTATCATTTAACCTTAATTACTTCTAGATGCCCCTTCTCCAAATACAGCCAGACTGGAGTTCGGGCTTTTTTTGGGGAAGTGCCTGTAAGGGATTGATTTGCCCTCTCATGCAATGAGTGCTGTGGTTAGGCCTGAAACCCGATCTGCCTGATTTCTCTGTATGCCAACTGCACTGTGGTCCTTATTCTTGGAAATAACCTTGGACTTGAGACAACCTAAGGCCAAGTCCTTGCAGTGGGTGCTTTTGTCCAGCCCATTTCACCAGGACAGGAGACCTGATGGGGATTTGGGGACACAACCTTATCTGGAAACAAAATATGCATTTTTTGTTTTTTTTTTTTCTGGAATGGGGTTGTAGCAGGAGAGGCTGTGGCCAAAGTAATCAGAGACTCAGAATATTAGTTTGCTCAGACTGCTATAATAAAGTACCGCAGACTGGGTGGCTTAAACAACAGACATTTGTTCTGTCACAGTTCTGGAGGCTGGAAGTCTGAGATCAAGGTGCCAGGAGGGTTGGTTTCTCCTGAGGCCTCTCTCTTTGCTTTATAGATGGCCACCATCTCCCCGTGTCCTCACAAGGTCGTCCTTCTGTGCATGTCTGTATCCTAATCGCTCCTTTTAAGGGCATCTGTCATACTGGATTAGGGTCCATCCCAATAACCCTATTTTAACCTAATTACATATCTAAAGACTTGATCTTCAAATAGAATCACATTCTGAAGTACTGGGGGTTAGGACTTCAACATATGAATTTTTTGGTCAGGGGAGTGGCGGGTGTCACAATTTAGCCTGTAACACTTAGGGAGCTGTCAGTTGCATTTTCCGAGTCTTGGCCAACAGAGGACACTAATGCTTGTATCCCTGCTCCTAGGAAGAGGCAGGTCAGATCTGTCTCCCTTGCAGAATGCTCCTGGACGCACAGCCTGTTCCACTTGGGTCTCCCTGTTTGCTTGTGTATCCCATCTACTTCCATATGACAGGGAAAGAAAAAGAGAGAACTTTTTTTTTTTTTTTTTTTTTTTTGAGACGGAGTCTCACTCTGTCACCCAGACTGGAGTGCAGTGGCTGGATCTCAGCTCACTGCAAGCTCCGCCTCCCGGGTTTACACCATTCTCCTGCCTCAGCCTCCTGAGTAGCTGGGACTACAGGCGCCGCCACCTCGCCCGGCTAGTTTTTTGTATTTTTTAGTAGAGACGGGGTTTCACCGTGTTAGCCAGGATGGTCTTGATCTCCTGACTCGTGATCCGCCCGTCTCGGCCTCCCAAGTGCTGGGATTACAGGCTTGAGCCACCGCGCCCGGCCAAGAGAGAACTTTTAATACAATAAAAGGTTGTGCTCTCTTTGAACCCTGGGGTTGTTTTTCTGTTAGCAGAAAACAGTTTTTTCCCTCTCCATTAGATAGCATCTCTCTCTATGTGCTATTTACCTTTTCTTCTAGCCCTTGCCTTCTCTCCCCTCCCATCTGGCAATTACCAGTGCAGTTACATAAATTGGTCTCTGTACCCGTCATTATACATAGGAGTCGTACCCAGCCTGCCCTGGGTACACACTGTCCTCTGAAAAGGAAGTGGATTTACAAAACTGCATCACTACAGGACTTTAGAAATATTTGAAGAGAGATAAACAAGCAGTCGTGAACTTGCCACACCAGAACAGATGTCCTCATTTTGCATATCGCTGGCTGTTTCTTAGTTGCATGCTTATAAATAAATTTTGCTTCAATATCTGTGAGGATCCAGTCAGGGAAACAGAAGGTAAACTAGTTGTTTTAACAGAGAAAATTTAGTACAGGGAATTGCCCAAACAGGGGCTGGAGAATTGAAACAGCAAAAAGCCATGAAGGGAAGGGGTGAGATGATCGAAACATGGAGCTTGGTGGAGGGTCTCTGTGCAGCTTGGGCTCAGATCTTTGAGAAGGGGGTCCTGCCCAGCAGCGGCTGGTGTCTCTGAGGTGACACATGAGGCTGGCTCTGGAAGTTTGGAAAGACGCTAGACACTGAAGTAACTGCTGCCACCACAATGGAGTACCATTGCCAGGTGGTGCTGCAGGAATAGCAGGCTGGCGGGAGGGAGCCTGGCCCTGTCCTCCGGTCTTCCAACCTCTATCTCTACTGCTCCCTATTGGCAGAAGCTAACAGGAAGCCCGTGGACAAAGGAGAAGTGCAGGGTGCAGAATTCCAGCTCTACCGTTGCCGAGCAGAGTACAGAAGTGTAGATTTGCAGATTTCCCAAGTCCCATAATCTCAGTCTAACCATGAGGGGAATAACAGATACACTTAAATTGAGGGACAGTCTTCAAAATATCTAACCAGCACGCCTCAACATTGTCAAAGTCATGAAAAAAAGGAAAGGCTGAGAAACCATCACAGAGTGGAAGAAATCGAGGAGGCATGAAGGCGAAATCTAGGAATCATATTCTGGAATAGAACCTGAAAACAAAAAACAAAACAAAACAAAACACCAGTAACAAAAGCTGCCAACATTGAATAAAGTCTGGGGTTTAGTGAATAGTAATTCACTAAATTCACTAAATATCAATGTTGGCTTCTTAGTTTTGCAAAGGTACCCCACTAACGAAAGATGACAACATTAGGAGAAACTGGGTAAAGGTTACAGGCAGGCACTCTGCACATTTTGGTTATATTCCAATATAAAATGTGTTAAAAACCTCCTCCTTTCACTGCCTATGCAATGTTCCCCTTTTCCTTAGCCCAGGGCCTCAGCTGGTTGGGGTTCTTTATCCATTGAGGTGACCCCGATTTTATTTTATTTTATTTTATTTTATTTTATTTTATTTTATTTTATTTTATTTTTTGAGACAGAGTCTCACTCTATTGCCTAGGTTGGAGTGCAGTGTCGTGATCTTGGCTCACTGAAATCTCTGCCTCTCAGGTTCAAGAGATGCTCAAACCTCACCCTCCTGAGTAGCTGGGATTACAGGTGCCCACCACCACACTCAGTGAATTTTTGTATTTTTAGTAGAGACGGGGTTTCACCACGTTGGCCAGGCTGGTCTCGAACTCCTGACCTCAGGTGATCTGCCTCCCTCAGCTTCCCAAAGTGCTGAGATTACAGGCATGAGCCACTGCACCTGGCCCCAAGTTTTTATTCCCAAAGGGTCTGAATCCTTAGTTGTTCTGTCTGTTTTTCAGCTGCCATAGTTTTTCACTAGCTATTATTGTCAAACATAGGAGTGCTAAGAGAGTCTCTGAGAATCCACTGGAATCACTGGGTCATGGAAATATCCTCTCGCCTCCTCTGTGTAGCAGTAACCCAGTGACCTAGAATCAGGATGAGTCATCTGAGCCAGCACAGGGGTGCACTTCTCTGCCTGTTGATTCTGAGGCCTGAAAACCCCAAAAGGGGTCTCCTTCAGAATGGAACTATTGTATTTGTCCCTGGTCGTAGCATCCCTTCCCTGAGAACGAATACCTCCAAATCGGCAAAGCTTAAATTTGCAATGATGGAAACCAGAAATTCTGCAAGCGAATGGTTATGTGTAACAGTGAAGGGAGCTACTCTCATTTCACACATTTATTCTTGGACTCAGCTCTCTGATTATGAGGGAAAAAGAGAACCGGCGTAGTCGTTGCTGATTCGAAGCATATCCTGCTTCCTATGAGACAGAGCCTCACATTTTCAGGATGTTTTCTCCTAACTGAAATCACAGTCGAGGCTTCAAGAGGGCATTCCACTGGGCCCCTAGGTTTTATCAGACTTGCCATTTCTGGGGAGGGACTTGTTGAGACAAGGGACTAGCATGGGCATGAGCCCACCATTTCACTTGTTTGGCTGTGAAGCGAGTTTCTTGGCCAGAAGCAATGCTGTGTGGAATGATGGAAGATGAGGTATTCTGTAAGTCTGCAGATAATTGTTTTTGTTTTGTTTTGTTTTGTTTTTGAGATGGAGCCTTGCACTGTTGCCCAGGCTGGAGTGCTGGGGCATGAACTCGGCTCACTGCAACCTCGTCCTCCCAGGTTCAAGTGATTCTCCTGCCTTAGCCTCCTTAATAGCTGGGATTACAGACATATACCACCACGCCCGGCTAAGTTTTGTATTTTTAGTAGAGACAGGGGTGTCACCATGTTGGCCAGTCTGGTCTTGAACTCCTGACCTCAGGCCATCTGCCTGCCTTGGCGTCCCAAAGTGCTGGGATTACAGGTGTGAGCTGCCGCACCTTGCCAGTCCACAGATAATTGTACTGGCCGAAGCATTTTTACCCAGAAAGGCAAATGCACGTCTATTCCAGTGAGGTTTATGCCTCCTCCTCTGTGGAAGTGGTCAGGGATAACCAGCCACTGCCAGACAGCTGGCTGCCTTCCCAGGGAAAGGGGCCACCATGCAGGCCCATTGCTGGTCTCTAATGTTGACAGATTAGGCAGAGGTGTTAACTGTATTAGCCTTGGTGGAGAGAAGTCCGTGTTAGTGCTCCATGCAGAGACCCCCGTCGTGAACATCAAAGCCTCTTGCACATGCGCGGACAGATGTTCCTTGACTTACTATGGGGCTATGTCCTGATAAACCCATCGTTAAGCTGAAAACATCTAAGTGAAACATGCATGTAATATACCTAACCTACTGAACATCACAGCTCAGCGTAGCCTACCTTAAACATGCTCAGAACACTTACATTAGCCTGTAGCTAGGCACAACCATCTAACACAAAGCCTACTTTATAATAAAGTGTAACGTTATTTTTTAACTTTTTTTTTTTCACGTAACTTACTGAATACTGTAGTAAAAGTGAAAAACAGAATGGTTATATGGGTACTTGAAATACAGTTTCTACTGAATGCCTGTCACTTGTGCACCATCATAAAGTCGAAAAATCCTAAGTCAAACCGTCATAAGTTGGAGATCGTGTGTACAGAGCAAGAACTGGGTTGCTGGGATGGGGGCCAGCTCATATCCACCTAGTTATTAAGAGCCTCCACTGCAGCGGATGTCCTAGAGTGAGCGTTCATATGGGGCATGCATGTCTCCACTACCTCTGCTTATTCTCAGAGATCCAGCCACAGATGCCCTTGTCATTAATTTTCCAATCCTGTTCTCTCCAAGTCCCTAACAAACTGCCAAACCACTAGCCACTCCCCATGAGTCAGTGTAACTGTACCTTTGGCTACCTCTTCCGAGAGGACAACAGATGTACTGATTGAAGTTCCTCCTTCTGTCTTTTGGGGCACTCCTGACTGGGCTACAATAAGCAGCAGTCCAGTTCCCATATTGTGCAGAACTAGCTGTAAGCAAGGTCAGAGCCTTCCTCCCCCCTCCATCAATGAGTCGGAGGGAACTCCCATGAGGATGCAGGAGTGGACTGAGGGAGAAGATGCAAGAACAGGAGCAGTTGTCAGGGAGTCTGAGACAGATGCTCATGCAGGTCACCTGTGCTTTCTGCACCTGCTTGAGCCTCATTCATTAGCCATTTCTACCTGGAAGTGTCCAGCTCTGGTCCTGTACATCCCCTGTTTTATGAGTCACTGTGTCAGATAGCACCCCATTCGTGATGACAAGCTCAGGCCACATAACTATGTGATGTCCCATGGTCGGGTGTTCAGTCCCTATCAGGTATGTTGCAAGGCAGGAGCCATTTCTCAAAAAGAGAAAAATTACCTGAAGAAGAGGGCCAGGCTTTGCTCCTAAACCCTTGAGCCCTGCATGACAGTTGCCTTGCTGAAGCTGTCAGAGGCTTCACACTGCATTGCTAGTTTCCATAGAAACTTCAAGCATTGTGGATATTCTGGGTCATAAGGCCCAAGTGACAGTGCAGTTTTCTCTGAAGCCTGAGCCTGCTGCAGACACCTTCTTGCCTCTGGTCCCTGTTCAATACTGGAAGCCTAATGGCTAAATGGGTCAAAACATCACATTTAATGTGATATGTTTCCTCCAAAATTAAAAATGAGAGCCACCAGGTAGTAGCATCTTGTTTTCAGTTATAAGAGGAGAAAGGTACAACAATTTTCACTTTGAATAGGATACCCCAACATGTTTGCACTCAGGACTCATCTCCCGTCCTCCAGCCTGCATTTGTCTTCTTCCTATGGTATCTAAGGAAGTCTCTATTTGTTGTGCATCAGGTCTCATCTGCACAACACTGCCAATGTAGTGGACCAGTATGATTTTTGTAGGATGTGAAGACTGTTAAGATCTCTACTCTGAGGCAAAAAGACTTGAAAGTGTACTATTGGTTCTGCCAGTTAAAACAAATGGCTTCTGATGTTCCTTGGAAATGGGTAGAAAGAGAACCAAGCACCTGGCACATTGGGTACTACATACCAGATGCAGCGAGTTGTGCTTATTTGCTCCAGGAAAGGGTTGGCATCTGAAGCAGCAGCTGCAAGAGAAGGCAGCATCTGCTTAGGTTTACAATAATCCATGTTCTCTAAGATCCGTCTGCTCCTGACAGACCTAACTGATCTGTAAAATGAACAAAGTATAAGTATCACCACTTCTTCCTTCGAGTCTTTGATGGTGGCATTAATTTCTGCACATTCTTCTAGGGACATAGTAAAGCCTTATTTCTATCCTAGCAGAGGGGATGTTCCAGGGCCTCTCTGCTAGGATAGAAAGTAGTGCTCAGCGTAGTGATCAGAGAGCCGATGTAGGCATTCTGCATGCCACATTGAGTGTGGTGACCCTAATTGTGCATCCAGGACATGAAGAAGTGATGGTAGGGATGTCCTTGTACCTAATGGGCCTGCTGTGATTTGGACTTGAGCTAAAACTCCATTCGTCCGCTGCCTATTAGACCATTCCTCCCACTTTGCCTAGTAGATCACATGGATGTTTTGGGTCCTGGGAGTAAGCACCAGTTCCAAGCTAGGGTCTTGTAATGCACAAAAGGTCTAGAGATTCTTCTTTCTAGCACATGATCACCATTCCTTAAGGTTGCATACCCTTTGGGAGAAGGCATGAAGGAGGACATACTTGTGACATGGTTGCAGGGGCCTTCCTTCAGGTGACATGCTCTCTTCAGTGAAGGGTCTGTGAAATGGCTTGTGTCTAGAAACTGGAGGAAAGTCTTTCCATTGGAGTGATGCAAGACTCCCCATTGTGGTGACTCTGCAGACCAAGAGCTATGTTAGTAGACTGTCCATGCACTGCAGTCCCAGGGACACTGTGATCCATCAGCCACCTTGTACCAAAGATCTGCGTGGATCAGAAGATTCCCGTTCACCAGGTCACTCCTGCTGCTCATCACCCTAGATGTGTCTACCTTGTCTCTGACAGTTGAGTGCTGCCATTGGCCTCCACTGGTCATCTTTCCCCCTGAAATCAGGGAGCCCATCTCAGCAGATGCATCCTGCAGGGTCACATTGGGATCTGGGAGATGGGCCCCAGAGAGCTTTGCTAGGACACGGCTGCTTTGCCCACTGCTGTGATTCTCAGTGTCATAGTCAAGAGAATGCCCTCTTAGGGGATGAAGAAAGGGCAGGGCTGGGTGTACAGGTTGCGTGTGATAAATCCAGCCCAACATTCCCATATCCATAAGCTTTTGAACTCTATCCTTTACATTATACCAGGAAAGTTCTGGAATCCCAACCTTGGTGAATATAGGCTACCACTAAGTTATAATCTCCCAAACAAGCAGACCATTAGAACCAATCTCAGTTACGGTAGCTAACATGTTCAATCCCACATCTCCAGCGGTTTGACCCCTATGTACTGATAGGGGTCTTAGTACTACTTAGGGCTACTTAGTACACTTAGCCCTGTCTCATGCTGTGTCCTATCCCCCTTGGTCCACCATCCTTACAGTTTTCTCCTACACATGTTGCAAAGTTTAGATGAACACAACTTGCATTCTATTCCTTGGCCAAGAGAAAAAGGCTGGGGAGTCTTAGTTGGAGTCCACAAGGCTGCTGACTGATGACTAGTCAAGTAACATGGTAATCCTTTGTTTCACTGTCTTATACATGTTTTGCCTTTAAGAATTCAATTTCCAGAAATGCCTCCCAGGAAGAACTAAAGTGAATTTCTTAGAGGTCCCATGAGGACTGAGTGAGCCACCTCCTGCGCCTGTGCTCTCTGCCTGACCAGCGAGAACAACATCTAGAGGCTTCTTTGAAGGCTCACCTTAGTAAGGGCTGTTGGACAAATAAAATATGTCAATGTCTTCATTTGAGAAGCCACAGAACTTTGAAAACCATTTTTTAAGGAGACTTGAATGGAGTAGCTGGTGTGTACTTTGCAAAGCTTGGGAGAAGCTTTGAAGCTGGCCCTAAACAGTGCAGGCCAACACGTTGAAGGCTTCTTTGAATGCTGGATGTCCAGGGCTGTTAATGCCTTACTTGCACCTGCTATGAGGCTCAAAATAAAAATAACAACAAAATGAAAACAAAAAGTAGATCTCTTGTCCGGGTGTGGTGGCTCACGCCTGTAATCCCAGCACTTTGGGAGGCTGAGGTGGGTGGATCACAAGGTCAGGAGCTCGAGACCATCCTGGCTAACACCCTGTCTCTACTAAAAATACAAAAAATTAGCCAGGCGTGGTGGCAGGAGCCTGTAGTCCCAGCTACTCAGGAGGCTGAGGCAAGAGGATGGCGTGAACCTGGGAGGCAGAGGAGCTTGCAGTGAGCGGAGATCATGCCACTGCACTCTAGCCTGGGCAACAGAGTGAGACTCTGTCTCAAAAAAAAAAAAAAAAGTAGATCTCTTGATTAAAGGAAAATGGAAGGCCACTGGTGTCAACATATTGATTTCAGTCCTCATATCTGACAGTAATATTTGTATACTTCTGTCTATACTTGTTAAATCTCTAATAAATATATTTTCTTGCTAAAAATTTATACATAGCAAATTCTTACCAGTTTATTAGTTAAAATTGGACTTTCTGTAGGCAATGATAAGAATTCTTTGCAATGTCAAGGAGAACTGAGACCACCTCTCAAAATGTACTATTGCATTAATGCGGTTGGAAGCCTTTGAGAAGCCTATTGCAAACCTCAGCCTGTTTATAAGAATTTTACAAAAGTCTAGTTCATACAAGCTCATACAAGTCATACAAGCTCATACAAGTCACACAAGCTCTATTGCTTAATTCACTTCCTAGACAGTGAAAGTGAAGTTTGTAAGCATCTGTCAGAAAGTGATACAGTTAGGAAAATGTAGTTATATGTCAGATAACTCCATTTTACTCAGTAAACCATATAATCAACACAGGCATGTTCAGGAAGCACAATGAGTGTTGGTCTTTGCTTAATGGAGTCTCAAGAAGATATTTTCAATGCTACAGGAGGCCTTTTCTTTTCCTTGCTAGAAAATTCATAGTCTTATGACATTTTTTGGCAGTATGTGAAAATACAAGGAATTGATGGTGTGGATTCCTTGACACTTTAGGGAGGACTGCAAAGGGTTCAGAGCTTTGCTTCTGGCTTTTGATGGCATGGGATGCCATTTAGAAGCTCCTCTGAATGCTCACTCTAGCCAGCTTTTAAGTGCAATGAGTTTGTTTGCTAACTACTATTATTTTGATATTTAAAAAAAATCAAACAGCTACTATTGGATTGTTTGCTTTTGTGGATCCCTAGGACTTTCAAGTAGAACTTAAATTCCAGTTCTAGAAATCCAGATAAACATTCAGAAGCTTCTGTGCCTATTTGTAGAAGTCAGGGATGAGTTCAAGTTAGAGCGCACCAACAAACTCCTCCATTTCTTCAGCCAAAAGCCTCTGCCTTCGTCATAGGAAGTACATCTGCATGGGACACCTGAAATGGATTCCTTTCAACTTGAAGCTCTGTGAAATCAATGTTTGGAAGTGTCTGTGCTTGGTGACTATGCTTACGGCTGAAGTGCAACAAAATATTACAGTAACTGCTTTACTGACACTTATATCTCTGATAGCACTTAGTTTGTGAGAATTGGACTTGGGGACTCATTTATAAATATTAACTGTTGGAGGAGAGTTCAGAGTTTCTGTCTGCGCTCTCTCAGCTTGGTAAAGGCCGATTGGATTTAATGATACAGACTGGGCCACAGTTGCTGTCAGGTGGATTTCCTCTATGTTCAGAGTCTCTCTGGGCTGAATCCTATGACCTGTCTGTGAGACCCAGTTGAAAGCACAAGAGATTCCAGTACTAAACATTGATAATAGTGTCAGCAACCTTCCTCTGTTAATGCTGTAAGGCCAGGGTTGAAATTTAGCCAAGTTTTATGCTCGGTGATTCATGCCCCTCACCACTTACTCCAATTTCACTTCTTTTTTTTTTTGAGACGGAGTCTCGCTCTGTCTCCCAGGCTGGAGTGCAGTGGCCGGATCTCAACTCACTGCAAGCTCCGCCTCCCGGGTTCACGCCATTCTCCTGCCTCAGCCTCCCGAGTAGCTGGGACTACAGGCGCCCGCCACCTCGCCCGGCTAGTTTTTTGTATTTTTTAGTAGAGACGGGGTTTCACCCTGTCAGCCAGGATGGTCTCGATCTCCTGACCTCGTGATCCGCCCGTCTCGGCCTCCCAAAGTGCTAGGATTACAGGCTTGAGCCACCGCGCCCGGCCTCAATTTCACTTCTTAAAAATGTGGCCACTATCTAATATTCTTTTTTTTTTTTTGAGACGAAGTCTTGCCTTGTCCTCCAGGCTGGAGTGCAATGGAGTGATCTTGGTTCACTGCAACCTCCGCCTCCTGGGTTCAAATGATTCTCTTGCCTCAGCCTTCCCAGTATCTGGGATTACAGGCACCCGCCACCAAGTCTAGCTAATTTTATTTTTTGTTTTGTTTTTGTGTTTTTAGTAGAGACGAGGTTTCTCCATGTTGGCCAGGCTGGTCTCGAACTCCTGACCTCGTGATCCGCTTGCCTCAGCCTCCCGAGTTGCTTGTGAATTGCCTTTGTTCCTGGATTAGGTGGCATGAGGCATTCAAGCTGTGCTTTCACTTCCTAAGATTAGAACTAGGACACTGGAGACTGTGTCTTTTGATTCTTCTTTCTGAGAATTCTTTCAAATAGCTTCAGGTCCACTTCCTGTAAGCAAATTAGTATCTTGACTGTGAGATTTTCACTGGCCTTAATGAAGTATTCATGATTCAATTGAAAGCAATTTAGCAATAGCTGTTCTGAGTACCGACAGAAATCTCCAAAATGTCCAACCCTAAACTGCAAGAGTTTGTTTGGAATGGTTGTCTATAAAATGTCAAAGAATCACAACAGCTACTTCTTTCAAGTTATACTTTTGAAAGCAAAATACAGCAGCCTTGAAAGTCCTGAGCTGGAGGAAGAAAAAGAAATCAGAAAAGTCAGTGGAATGACATTTCTTGGCTTTTCTAAAAAAATAACAGGCCTCAAAAAAAAGTAGCCAGGCGTGGTGGCAGGCGCCTGTAGTCCCCAGCTACTCGGGAGGCTGAGGCAGGAGAATGGTGTGAACCGGGAAGGTGGAGCTTGCAGTGAGCCGAGATCACACCACTGCACTCCAGCCTGGGCGACAGAGCGAGACTCTGTGTCACACAAACAAACAACCAACCAAAAAACCAACAAAATGAACAAACAAAAAATGTCCAACCATCATTTTCAATACCTAGGACATGAGTTTAATCACGTGTGGTGGCTTAGTTCTCCCTGAAACTTGAAGGGATCCTCACCAGCATCTCCTACATGTGTATTTCCTGGAATAAAATGGTAGCAGCACTTAAGCAGGGAAACGAAGGTTTGATCATGAATCGGCTTCACTACCAGCGATAGCAAGAAAAAACACAGGTACACCCCAGTGTTTCTCTTGTTGTCTACTATTGGTTTCTGAATAACAGCATTTAGTTTTTTCTCAAACTTGAAAGCCTGAGCAGCAGCTCTGCAATGTGAATCTAGCTCTTAAAGTTTTTGTAAGAAGCAAAAAGTGACTTTATAGCTGATGAAATGTATTTAAGTGTGTAGCAAACTCAAATGCCCTCTAGGTGGAGTGTTCACAGACACTGGCAGAAATCTCTAATTGAGCTGACTTTATTTATAACCAGGCAGTGCATATTAAAACTGGTATCTTAGCTCTCTGTGCATCTTTAGGGAAGCAACACCAGCTGTTCTTTGGAAATTTGCAAACAAACTTGCAGTTGTTCTTAGTAGTTCATAGCAGGTGAAATAAAAGAGATATCACCAATCGGATTTGGGGGAGTTATGTGCTTTGGTTCTGTTGAGCTTGTTAGCAACCCAGTCTCCTGAAATTTTGCAACTAGTACATTTGGAACATACTATACTATTGCAGCAATAGTCTCTCTTTTTCATGTTGTAGGCTTTCTTCAGTTGTCTGGTAAACTCTGATTGCTTGTTCATATTTAAATATGAGGCAATAGAAAGACTGACCTGGATCTTGGTGGGGGTGGACGTGGCCTGCTAACTGGGTGAGAGGACAGGGGGACAGTCATGACATAAGTGCCCTCAAACTTTGTCATTGTCCTTACAAGGCTGTAGACAAGGCAACTTGTGTCCCCTAGTTGATGTTTTGCTTTTTGTCTTTTGCCTTTCCCTGTCATGTATGTGTGAGAGGAGACTGTAGACATCTAGTTTCTCTGCTGCTTTGTGGTGGGGTGGTGAACTTGGGCATACACAGACCTTCCATATTGCCCTGTCTCCTGGCCTATCCTTTCTGCTTTCCCTGCACTCTGAGCCCAGAGTCTGCAGGGTAGGTCTGTGGCTTCCAAGATTGGGTTCAAAGCCACGCATGCTCAATTCTGTTTCACTGGCTATACCTCTCCATTTGTATCCTGTCCTTCAGAGGTGTATTGAGGTGCCTTATCTATGGTGAACTTCTCCCATTCTCTTCCTAATGCTTGAAAAACGGGCTGTAAGCCTATTAGTAGCGGGATGGTGAGTTTCTAAGTAAGTTAAATGAAGGATTTATCATTCTGCTACATTTTGGGTGATGGCTCACTTACTTCAAGGAATCCGTGCCAGCTATTAATAGCAAACATAGTTCATTAAAATCAAAGTATGGGCAGGGCATGGTGGCTCAAACCGGTAATTCTAGCACTTTGGGAGCCTAACGTGCTTGGGAGGCTGAGGCAGGAGGATTGCTTGAGGTCACGAGTTCAAGACCAGTCTGGGCAACATAGTGAGACCCTGTATCTGAAAAAAAAAATAATAATAAAATAAAAAAAATAGCATAACCTCACCATGGTATAGGTGAAATGGAAAGGTTAGCATGTAGAAGTAGCCTTCCTACTTTTGTTTTTATTATCTTCCTGTAAATTCTTTTTTCCTACTCGATTGTGCACCACTATAACAACCTTATTTTAAAAAGTTCCAGCTGGGATTCTGATGCTTAATAGGTGCTATGCATTTTTTTTTTTTTTTTAACCCCCAGCAGATAGCCACTAACAGAATTGGAAATTAAAAACTTAAAGTAAGATTAATTATTATCCTCTGTTTTATACACTTGAATTAATTATGTTAGTGAATATGAGGGCCTATAGATTTGGAAATTTAGGTCCTTAGAAAAAAAAATAAAAGTAGATCTCTGACCAGCATTTCTTTTAATATGTTAATTAACTTAAAAATTATATTTTAAACTTATATAAATAACTTATATAAATATCAGTTAATTATATTTACTGAAAATTATATATAATTTTCAGTAAAATATAAGAAGGAATTCTAGATGGCTAAGAAACATATTAAAATATATTTAAGCTCATTAGTAGTAAAATGCAAATTAAAACTACTAATAATGAGGTATCTTTTGCCTATAGAGTTAGCATCGATTTTACAGATTGATAGCACTCAGTGCCACAAGGGAGCAGACTGAAAGGAGTAGAAACAGAGATGTTTCTGGAGGAAAATTTGGCAATAAACATAGAAACCTTAATGATGCATATGATTGTATCAAACGGTTTTGCATTTAGGAGCTTATCCTAAACAAAGAAACACTCATGTTTGAAAAAGATATGTCTGAAAGAATGTTATAATAGTGCTATTCATTTAGCAGAAGTCGGGACCAACCTAAATATCAAAAAATGGGATACTGCTATAATCCCTTATGGTATACATGAATGTAAATCAATGTAGCCAAAATAATGTAGAATGTTTACTAACTGGGAAAATTGTCCCAGTACATAGTTACAAAAAAGATAAAGCCTACGGGAGAATATTGATAATATGATTTCATTTTTGCCTATTTAATTATTCATTTATGCAAAAATAATCTGGAATTTTGTACAGGCAAAGTTTATTGTCAGAAAGAAAACAAAATTTTGTTGATAGACTTTATGTTTTCAGAGCAGTTTTGGTTTATAGACATATGAACAGGAAATACAGAATTACCATATATCTGTTTACCTCCCACCCAGTTTCTCCTATTAACATCTTGCTTTAGTGTGGTACATTTATTTATTTATTTATTTATTTTTTTGAGACGGAGTCTTGCTCTGCCACCCAGGCTGGAGTGCAGTGGCCGGATCTCAGCTCACTGCAAGCTCCGCCTCCCGGGTTTACGCCATTCTCCTGCCTCAGCCTCCCGAGTAGCTGGGACTACAGGCGCCCGCCTTGTCGCCCGGCTAGTTTTTTGTATTTTTAAGGAGAGACAGGGTTTCACCGTATTAGCCAGGATGGTCTCGATCTCCTGACCTTGTGATCCGCCCGTCTCGGCCTTCCAAAGTGCTGGGATTACAGGCTTGAGCCACCGCGCCCGGCCCCTAGTGTGGTACATTTATAACAGCTAATGAGTCAGTATTGATATGCTATTATTAAAGTCCTTGGTTTACATAGTGTTTGTTCTTAGTGTTATACATTTTATGGACTTGATAAATGTATAATGACATGTATCCACCATGACGGTGTCATACAGAGGAGTTTCCCTGTCCTAAAAATTCCTGTGCTCCAACTGTTCATTCCCCACTCTCCCTAAATCTCTGGCAGCCACCAGTCTTTTTACTGTCTCCATAGTTTATCTTTTCCAGAATGCCATAAACTTGGAATATGTAGGCTTTTCAGACTGGCTTCTTTCACTTAGCAATGTGTATTTACAATTCCTCCATGTCTGTTCATGGCTTGATAGCTCATTTCTTTTAATCACTGGCTAATAATAGTCCATTGTATGGATGTCTCAGTTTGTTTATCTGCACACCTGTTGAAGGTCATCTTGGTGATGTCTAAGCTTCACAACTATGAATAAAGCTGCTATAAACATTAATGTAAGCTTTTATGTATGTGGTCATAAGTTTTCAACTCATTTGGGTAAATAAGCAGGGAGTGTGATTGCTGGATCATCGGGTAAGAGTATGCTTTATTTTGTAAGAAACTGCCAAATGTCTTCCAAAGTGGCTGTATCATTTTTTTATTCCCACCAGTAATGAGTGAAATTTCTTACTGCTCCACACCCTTGCTGGCATTTGGTGTTGTCGTATTTTGGATTTTAGCCATTCTAATGTGTTATGTAATGATATCTCATTGTTGTTTTGATTTGCGATTCACTAATGACACATGATTAAGCATCTCTTCATATACTTATTTGCTATCTGTATATCTTCTTTGGTGAAGCATCTGTTCATATCTGTTGCCTGTTATTTGGGTACTTGTTTTCTTATTGTTGAGTTTTATGATTTTGGGGGGTCTATTTGGATACCAGTTCTTTATCAGATATGAGTTCTGCAAATATTTTCTCTAGGCCTGTGGGCTCTGTTGTTTTATTCTCTGAACAATGTCTTTTGCAGAGCAATTTTTAATTTTAATGATGTCTAACATAATTTTTCTTTTACAGATTGTGCTTTTGGTATTACATTTAAAGTATCATTTCCAGACCCAAGGTTATGTAGATTTTTTTTTCTGATGCTATGTTCTAGGAATTTTATAGTTTTGCATTTTGTATTTGGGTCTATAATCCACTTTGAGTTAATTTTTGTGAAAGATGTAAGGTCTGTGCCTACATTCATTTTCTTTTCTTGTGCCTGTCCAGTTGTTTCAACATTGTTGGTTGAAAAGACTACTTTGCTTCATTTTATTGACTTTGCTCCATTATCAAATATCAGTAGACCATATTTGGATGGGCCTATTTCTGAGCTCTCTATTCTTTTCCATTTATCTGCTTGTCTATTCTTTCACCAATACCACATTGTTTTGAATAGTCTAGACTTTTAATAAGTCTTGAAGGGTAGCGTCAGTCCCACTTAGTTCTATTTTAATTTTGTGTTGGCTATTCTGGGACTTTTGCCTTTTCATATAAAGTTAAGAATCAGTTTGTCAAAATAACTTGCTGGGATTGTGATTGGGATTGCATTGAATCTATAGACCTCGCTGGAGAGAACTGATATCTTGACAATATTAAGTCTTCTTATCCATTGCTATGATTTGAATATGTCCCCCATATTTTCATGTGTTGGAAACTTAATTCTCATTGTAACAGTTTTAGGAGGTGGGGTCTTTCAGAGATGACTAGAATGGATTCATGCTTATCTTGGGAGCAGGTTCGTTATTGTGGGAGTGGGTCCTGATAAAATGATGTTTGGTCCCACTTCTCTCTCTGTTTCGTGTGCTCACTTGCCACGTGATGCTTTCTGTCATGGCATGCCCCTCACCAGACGCTGGTGCCATGTTCTCGGACTTCCCAGCCTCCAGAACTGTGATCCTAATACATTTCTGTTCTTTACCAATGGCTCAGTATGTGGTATTCTGCTATAGCAGCAGAAAATGGACTAAGACATTCATATAAATGGAATATTTTTCCATTTATTTAGATCTTTGAGTTATCCCACCAGTATTTTGTAGTTTCTTCATATAGATCCTGTACATTAAAAAATTTATAGCTGTTTCATTTTTTGGTGCTAATATAAATAATACTGTCTTTCAAATGTTAAATTCTAATTATTTCTTGCTGGTAACAAACTTATTTCTAAGAGCTCATAACCATATCAGAGGATGGGAACAGACATCTTCTCTCTTACCTATCAAGTTGTTAAATGGAATATTTTGCAGTAGTTGAATTAAAATATGGGTCAAAGTTTCATTTTAACATTAATGTAAAGGAAAAAGCATTCAAAAAATTCGCTTTTGGAAAGCACATTTTAGGGGAAAAGAGAATGATCAGATAGTCATTTTTAAACGATATATTAAAAAGTTATTAAAAAAAAGGAATATTTGTCCTAAGAATTTATTGTCCCAACTGGCACACATTTGAGAGAGCAAGGGCACACTATTGATGATTACACTGAGACGAACCTGGGACTGTCCCCTGCACCCAGTGATGTGTGTCGACTAGAATCTTGATGGACAGTCAGTGCAGATCATGATTCATGATTTCCCAGAACTGGTCTTAATCCCATTAAAGTTTATCAGAAAATTGTGTAAGTATTTTTGTCAGGAATACTGTTTTCCTTTCACAATCAGCTGTGAATTACACCATACAAAAAGTTTCTGTCCCAGGATAGGCTTAGCATGATTTTTCTTTGACATTGCCTTTTGATCCTTATGGAGTCATCTTCTGGTAGGTGTTTAGGAGTCGCTTTTCTCTCTGGTTTCTCTTCTTCTCCTTCTTTTCCCCATGCCTCTCTGCCCTCTTCCTCAAGTTTCAGATCCTTGCTAGTGGTACTCCATCTTAGGATTTCTTAATAGTGTTAGGAATAATAACAGCAAATCCTTATAGAGAGATTAACATAGAACAAATATTGTTCTAAATGCTATCCATACACTTACAAGAGTCTTCTGAAGTAGATACTGTACGTATCTCATTTTAGTTAAGGAAACTTACTCACAAAGACATTAAACAGCTTGTCTAATGTCACAGAGCTAATAAGTGGTAGATATTTAAACACAGCAGCCTGGAGCCCCTACTTGTAACCACTTTGCTATCCAGAGGAGCATCTTTCACACAAACCTTTCTCTTTCTCGTATGGAACACTTCTTGTCTGGGCAAGGTAAATAAGAAAGGTGGGAGTGAAGAGGGATGGAAAACCACTGGTCCACATTTAAAAAGATACACCTGTCTTAGTCTGGTTGGGTTGCTGAAACAAAATGCTATGAATTGGGTGACTTGTGAACAACAATAATTCAATTTTTCACAGTTCTAAAAGCTGGGAAGTCCAAGATCAAGGTGCGAGCCGAGTCAGTTCATGGTGAGGGCCCACTTCCTGGCTTGTAGATGGCAGCCTTCTTTCTATGTGTGCACATGGCCTCTTCTTTGTGTAGCAAAAGTATAAGGGGAGGCTAGGCTGGTGGCTTATGCCTGGAATCCCAGCACTTTGGGAGGCCTAGGCAGGCAGATCACTTGAGATCAGGAGTTCGAGACCAGCCTGGCCAACATGGTGAAACCCCGTATCTACTAATAATACAAAAATTAGCCAGGCATGGTGGCACATGCCTGTAATCTCAGCTACTTGGGAGGCTGAGGCAGGAGAATCGCTTGAACCTGGGAGGCGGAGGCTTCAGTGAGCCAAGATTGTGCCCCTGCACTCCAGCCTGGGTAATAGAGTGAGACTCTGTCTCAAAAAAATAAAAGGATGTGTAAGGGGAGTTCTGGTGTCGTTTCTTTTCTTATAGGTACACTAATCACATGAAAAGAGCTCTACCCTCATGACCTCATCTAAATCTACTTATCTCCCAGAGACCCTACATCCCAATACTATCACATGGCTGGTAGGGCTTCAACATACGATTTTGGGGCAACATAAACATTCAGTTCATAACAACACCTTCCCATATGATGTATCAAAAGAATGTATGTGAACAAGTTAACACTGGTTGTCTCTGTGTGAAAAAACAAAAGTGAGGTATTTTTCCCTATTTCTATTTGTCTTTAAAAGAGATTTTACTTTTATATAGGAGAGCACGTTATTAGAAGATCTTGTAGTTTAATAATTACCTAGAATTTGCTTCTGTCTCAGTTTTGCACTGAGGTATGAAACATTCTCCCTGAATTCCAGAACAAAGTACTTACAGCAAGCACCTTCTTTTAAAATAGGTGAAGTGACATTGTGGCACTCAAATCCACACTGTGTCGGCTCTGGCCTTTAGGGGAATTACAAACCAACTGAGCTAAGCTTTCAGCCCAGGCAGGGGAAGTTTCCTTCATACGTGCAGAGCATAATTATTGAATGCCCTTGCCATCCATTATTTCAGGTTCACTCCGGGACAAAGCATAGATCATCCCCTCTCCTACTAAAGAACAAGCAGAAGAGGCTCCTGGGAATTGCAATTAAGAGCAGCATAAATCAAACTGGAAAATTGCCCACAATTTCAACCATTTGTTCAGATACTTTCCTCATCTCTCATTTTTGCCTGCTTTTTCTTAATTCTATTTTTTTGTTGTTAACACAGGATTCAGTTATGGAGGGATGCTTTATCTTTCTTTTATGAACGTAATAAAAGAAAAGAAAAATGCTATAGAGCTAAAAAAAAAAAAGCCTTCTTAGGAGCCCACATATACCTAAAGAAAAAGACAAGCAATGAGGAGGTTTTCATAGAGGACAACAGCAGAAATAGCTGAAGCTGTTCCCCAAAAGTTGCCAATCTCTATGATGTTATTGGTGTTACCTTAGAGGTTATTGATTTTCCTAGACACTAAGACACATGAGCTCAGTAGACAAAAAGTGGAAGTCTCATTTGGTATTGATTACATCTACTTGATGTCAAGATAACTATTTACACTTTGGGAGGCTGAGGCAGGCAGATGGCTTGAGCTTAGGAGTTTAAGACCAGCCTGGGCAACATGATGAAACTGCATCTCTACAAACAACAAACAAACAAACAAAGCATATAAATTATTGGAGAATGTAACTCAGCTCTGTGCACAAAACTCAATCCAATCAGTTTTGGGATCTCGACTTTCTGTATCCTATGTTCAGTAATTCTATGTAAGAACTTGGATCCCATGCTTACAGGATGGAAACCGAAGGCCATTTTCCCGAGAGAATCATTTTCTATGTTTTAAAGTCCTCTGTTAATACCTGAGTAGACATTACATTTCTCCCTGGCTGAAGACCAAAGAAAAAAGAGGAGATCTAAGCGTTTCACTTCTCCATCAGTAGCATTGGTAATGTGTTGACATAGAATTTAGATCTTTTAGTTGTGACGAGTCTCATCACATGGAGACCTGGAGTTTTCAGAGTTCCCTTTTCTGAAGTGGGGTCTTCATGCAAAGTAAACAGGGTCAGAAAATTATAAATGGTTTCTGTATCCTAGAGAATCAGGCCTAGTCTTCTCGCCTAACCTTTTTTTATTCAACTGGCCTTGCTCTACTTCTCAGTTCATAGGTTTGTCCCATCGCTGGAGTCATCCCCATTGTTCTGCAGTCCCTCCATGTTCACTTCTGTCTTTACAGATTATCTAAGTGAAGAGGGGAACGGCTGTGTTTCTTGTAGGCATTCCTATAAAATCCTACTATCTTTCAGAATCTAGCAAAAATTCCATAATATGTTTTCTTTTTCTTTTTTTTTTGAGACAGGATCTTGCTTTGTCACCCAGGCTGGAGTGCAGTGGTATGATCACCACTCACCACAGCCTCAACCACCTGGGTTAAAGCAATCTTCCCAGCTCAGCTTCCCAAGTGACTGGGATCACGGGCACACATCACCATGCCAGGCTAATTTTTACATTTTTTATAAAGACAGGGTCTTCCTATGTTGCTTGAGCTGGTCTTGAACTCCTGGGCTCAAGCGATCCTCTTGCCTCGGCCTTCCAAAGTGCTGAGATTATTACAGGTGTGAGCCACCACACCCGGCTGCCGTATCATTTTTTTGGATCATTCTAGTTTATACCATTCCCTTATTATTCAGAACCATGAAAAATTGTATTTGGGGGTTCATTACTCAGAACAGAATTATTTATTTATTAATTTTCTGATTTATTTATTAATCTAAGAAAATGATATGAGCCCCTACTGTGTGCTGTGCTCAAAAGTGGATGCAAAAATGAAAGAGCTGTAAATCTTCTCCTCGAGAAGCTTGGAGTCTCACTGAGGAAAGAGGAAAAGATAGAAAAAGGTATAAAGTAGTGTGGGGGTTTATAGGAAGAGGACTTGAGTTTTTAGGGAATGGGAGGGGCCAAAGATAAATCAGTGGAAGAAAATATGACATCACGACTTTGGGATTTTTATCATGACTCCCCAGCTATCCAGCTACAAGGTATGCCATTTGATGTTTATTTGTGAACTTCTCAGTGCTAGCTAGAAAGTAGTACTTTTACTGTAAAATATAATACACACAGAGAAGAGTATATAAAATGGAACCATGTGGCTTAATGAACTATTGAGGTGAACATCTGTGTAACTACCACCTAGGACAAGTAATTGAATGTTCCTAGCCACCCAAAGTCTCCTACATGCCCCTTCTAGATCATGTTAGTCAGAATTTTCTAGAGAAACAGAACCTATAGGACACACACACACACACACACACACACACACACACACACACACACAGAGATCAAGAATAAAAAGAATTGGCTCATGTGATTATGTAGGCTGGCAACTCTGGAATCTGCAAACAGGTGTGCAGGTTGGAGACCCGGGGAAGAATGCAGCTAGAGTCTGAAGGCAATGTGGAGGCAGAATTCTCTCATCCTCTGGGAACTTCAGTCTTTTTTAACTTAATGCCTTCGACTGATTGGACGAAGCCCTCCCACATTATGGAGGAGAATCTGGTGTACTCAAAGTCTACTGGTTTAAATATTAGTCACTTCTAAAAATAGCCTTCACAGCAGCACTTAGAATTGTATTTGATCAAATATCTGGGAACTATGTGGCCTAGCCAAGTTGACCTTAAAATTAACCATCACAGAGGTCACAATTCCTTCCCTTCTTTCCTTGTTTTGCTTGATGTTTTTTTGAAACTTTTTTTAATTTTTAATTTTTGTGGGTACATTGTAGGTAGATATATTTATGGGGTACACGAGGTATTTTGGTACAGGCATGCAATGGGTAATAATCACATCATGGAAAATTGGGTATCTGTTCTCTCAAATATTTATTCTTTGTGTAACAATCCAATTATACTCTTTGTTATTTTAAAATACACAATTAAATTATTATTGACTATAGTCTGTCTGTTGTGCTTTCAAGTACTAGGTCTTATTCATTTTTTCTGGCTATTTTTTGTGCTTATGCTTTATAGTTTTATCACCTGTGTATGCATCCCTAAAATTTACTTAACTTTTCCTGATTTTGACCTTTATATAAATATAATTATTCAGAGTAAATATTGTTGTGTCTGGTTTGTTTTGTTGAACATTTACTTTTTTTTTTTTTAACTTTTTAAAGTTCGGGAGTACCTGTGCAGGTTTGTTATATAGGTAAACTTGTGTCATGGGGGCTTATTGTACAGATCATTTCATCACCCAGGTATTAAGCCTAGTACCCATTAGTTATTTTTCTTGATCCTCTCCCTGCTTCCAGCCACGACCCTCCAGTAGGCTCCAGTGTCTGTTTGAACATTTAGTTTTTAAGATTCATCCATGTTGCTGTATGTAACAGTAGTTCCTTCATTTTCATTGCTGTATAATATTCCATTGAATGAGCACACCACAGTTTATCCATTTTTTTTAGCCAGTCTGTTCTTCTGTGGGCATTTTGTTTTCTCTTTTGGCCTATTACCAACTGTAATGCTACTCTGACCATATCCTAGAGTGCATAAACATGCATTTCTGTCTGGTAATTACTTAGGAATAGAATTGTTACGTTGTTACATTTACATTGTCTGCATCTAAAACTTGATGAGATAATGACAGACTATTTTCCAAAATAATGGGATCAATTTACTCTCTCACTAGTGGTATGTGAGAGTTTCTCTTCCTCTCTCTTCTCCTTTTCCTTTTCCTCCCCCTCCTGTTTGCTCCCGTTTCAACTGTGAGTCAGGTACTGTACCCTCTTACATACTTTATTTCATCTCAAGGAGTAGTGATATTTTTATAATAGATGGTCAATAAATACATCGCCAAACTGATTGAGAGACGGAATTAGTGACTCAAATATTTTTCATGTCCATTAGGGTGGTAGCTTGAAATAAATAAAATATCATCATGCACTTACTCAGTCATTTTGGGGAACACGAACACTTTCAGGCAGATTTTAATTCTGCTTGAAGACTGCCTAAGAGAATTGCATACATGTGACAGTGTGTGTGTGTGTGTTTATGGGACAGAGGGTGTGTGGCACTAGGTCACGTCCTGTGCCCAGGGCACCCCCATCCCTAATGTATGGAATGATAACAGAGACACCACCATCATTTATCTGCAGTGCTCCTTCATCCACCTCTCCTCTCAGCTACCGAGGCTCCTTCTTCCTTTCTGCACAGATCCCATCTGCAGTAAAGCCAGGCTCTTGCCTTCCCCAAGAAGCGCTGCAAAATTTTCCATGTTCTGGAACTCTTTGGGTTCTGCATTTATCCACCTACTTCTCTTTAATTCATCTTGTATCCCACTGTTTCTGGGCCTTGATCTGCACTAATTAATCTGATAAACAATTTGGGTTCCAGTACATTGCTTGAGTCTTAAAATCTACCACAATGATTTAAAGGAAGTATGGTCACATATAGGAATTTTTTGTGTAGTGGGGATCTCCAGTTTTTTCTTATTTCCTGAGCACTCATGATGTTAGTTACTGTTGACTAAACTGCTCTAATTTCCATAGAGTAAGTGACAGCAAGAAGATTGGCCAATAATTCCATCCTGTATTTTAGGTATCCGTGGGAATGACAGAGAGAAAAATATGTAAATAAATGCAATATTTCATAAAATGAGAAAAAAGCACAGACCACAAATGAACATGGGTACAACATTCAGGGGTTTCAAACATATTAATTTACATTTTTTTTTTCAGATGAGTAAGCTGTACTCTTTGAGTTCAAATGACTTGTCCAAAATCATCAGCCAGCAGTTATGAAAACTAGGTCTTCTAATTCTTTTTATTTTTTTAATGGAGTCTCACTCTGTCGCCCAGGCTAGAGTGCAGTCGTGGGATCTTGGCACCCTGTAGCCTCTGCCTCCCAGGTTCAAGCGATTCTCCTGCCTCAGCCTCCTGAGTAGCTGGGGTTACAGGCACATGCCACCATGCCTGGCTAATTTTTGCATTTTTGGTAGAGACAGGGTTTCTCCATGTTGGCCAGGCTGGTCTTGAACTCCTGCCCTCAGGTGATCCACCTGCCTCGGCCTCCCAAAGTGCTGAGTTTACAGGCATGAGCCATTGTGCTCGGCCTAGCTCTTGTAATTCTAAATCCAACCTCCATTTAATATTCCTTATCTTAGCAAGAAAATGTGAAGAAATAGTATTATACTACTGTGATTGTTGAGAAGTAAAGAATTAGAATTAAGGAATTAATTTTTTTTGTTTATTCTCAGTGTCAACTGATTTACATATGTTTCTTATTGTCACTCAAGCCTTCACAATAACCATGTGAAGGAAGTCTTACTAGCCCTCACTCTGTTTTTTTTCCTTCATAAGCACATTGAATGATTGGTCATGTACTGCATATTAGGAGAATTTCTAGTAAGACATGCGGGGACTAATGTTAGATCAAATCTTGCTCAGCCCAATTCTAGTTTATTATACTATTATTTTTGTTGGATCCCAGGTGCACAGAATTGGGTTAGTCATAATCTATAATCATATTCTTTTTTTTTTTTTTTTTGAGACCTGGTCTTACTCTGCTGCCCAGACTGGAGTGCAGTGTCATGATCTCGGCTCACTGCAGCCTCGACCTTCCGGGTTCAAGCCATCCTCCCAACCCAGCCTCCTGAATAGCTGGGATTACAGGCATGCACCGCCATGCCATGCCCGGCTAATTTTTAAAATTTTTGTAGAGATGGAGTTTCGCCATGTTGTCCAGGCTGATCTTGAACTCCTGGGCTCAAGTGATCCACCCACCTCAGCCTGCTGAAGTGCTGGGATTACAGGTGTGAGCCACCACATCCAGCCTAGAATCATAATGCTTATAACTGGACCATACATAGTCTACTTTTATTTACATAGTTGGCTATGTGATCTTAACGTGATAAACACCCTGAACCCACCACCGAAAACAAAAGCTGAGATCTTGACAATAACTGCATCCAGTAGGAAGGGTTCTACTTCCATCTCCCTAATTCCTCCCCACTGAGGTAGCCCTCGTCCTGGATCCTGTGTCCATTATTTCCTCATGTTCCTTTTTATGTCATCTCACTTTTTATAATGAATGTTATTTTGCTGAGATTCATCCATATTGTAGATTGCTATAGTTAATTCATTTTATCTTCTGTTATATTCCATTGTGCAACTGTATCAAAGTTGATCTACTCTCTAGTTGGTGAACATTTGGGTTATGTCCAGGATTTTACTTTTGTGATGGTATTGCCAAGCGCATTGTGTGTGGTGTGTGTGTGTGTGTGTGTGTGTGTGTGTGTGTGTGTGTGTATGGTATTGCTTGTTGGTATCTCTTGTACATGAGTACATCTTCTCTTGTATATATTTCTAGGAGTTGAATTTCCGAGTAGTCACAGGTTATATAAATGCGCAACTATAAAAGAAGTGCATCCAACAGTTTTTCAATGTAGTTGCACACATCTATATATCTATGAGTGATCTGTAAAAAATTCTATGGCAATCACTTCAACCTGGGAAGTGGAGGTTGTGGTGAGTTGAGATCGCGCCACTGCACTCCAGCTTGGGAAACCGCGTGAGACTTCATCTCAAAAAACAAACAAAAAACAAAAACAAAACAAAACAAAACTCTGTGGCTCCACATGCTCTCCAACACTTGCTATTGCAAGACTTCTACATATTTTTTCTCACCAAATTGGTGTCAATGGCATCTCATTGTATGGTTTACATTTCCCTGAACAGGATGATGTTGAACATCTCTGTATGTTTATTGGTTCTGGGTATTTCCTCCAAGATGAAGTGTCTCTTCACTCTCATTTTACAGAGGGGGAAACTTAGGCTTAAAGAGGGTAAGGCCGGGTGCAGTGGCTCATGCCTATAATCCCAGCACTTTGGGAAGCTGAGCAGGTGGATTGCTTGATCCCAGCAGTTTGAAACTAGACGGAGCAACACAGTGAGATGGTGTCTCCATAAAAATTAAAAAATTAGGTGGGCACGGTGGCACACACCTGTAGTCTCAGCTACTGGGGAGGGTGAGGTGGGAGGGGAGTCGAGGCTGTAGTGAGTCATGTTTGTGCCACTGAACTCCAGCTGGGGTGACAGAGTGAGACCTTGTCTACAAATAATAATAATAATAATAATAATAATAATAATAATAATTAATAATTAAGAAATCCACCCCATCTCCCCAGAAAACCAAAACCAAAACCAAAGAGGTTAAGTACCTTGACTGAAGTTACATTAAGTACCTGGTGGTAGACCTGGACTTTAAACTTGGGTCTGTCAGAATATGAAACATTTGTTTTCTCCAACATCTGATACATGGGACTGGTGTTTTTTTTTTTGTTGTTGTTTTTTGTTTTTTGTTTTGAGACAGTCTTGTTCTTTTGCCCAGGCTGGAGTGCAGTGGTGCAGTCTTGGCTCACTGCAGCGTCTACCTCTCAGGTTCAAGCGATTCTCCTGCCTCAGCCTCCTGAGGATTACAGGTACCTGCCACTATGCCCATCTAACTTTTGTATTTTTAGTAGATATGGGGTTTCACCATGTTGGTCAGGCTGGTCTCGAACTTCTGACCTCAAGTGATCATCTGCCTCAGACTCCCAAAGTGCTGGGATTACAGGTGTGAGCCACTGCACCCAGGCATGGGACTGGTTTTTAAATAAACATATCAGAAGTCACTCACTCAAATAAGTAATTTATCTTAAAGGACTCACTTTAGAAGCCCATCCCATTATTCCCACAATGAGGTCATTGTTTGAACAATTTGTAGTCTTTTTTTTTTTTCACAATTTTTACCATTTCAAACTGTCAGTTTATAAGACTTGTAAGAAAAATAAATGAAACATTTCTCACTTTCTTTGAAATCCAAATGATAGTTCCCAGATAGCTTATTCACTTCAGGGACCAGGACCATTCTGAATAACTATTAGTTGTTTACAAAACTCAAACCCACTCTCTATGGATGGATATTTACTACCACTGAAAATATTGAAAACACATGTGCCTCATGGGCTCATTTCAGTGGCTTTCCAGTTGTGTCCCTTGAGGTGTTAGCATGTGTGGACATAACTGAGGGTCCCCATGGGGGAGCAGCAGCTGTGTGCCTCATTTTAACTAGACATTTTCTATTTTCTATATTAGGCTTACGTATTTTTTTTATTTTGGAGGAAAAGGAGTTGCTAAAAATCGATTTATGAGATGCCTTTCTTAAATCCTTCAGCCCCTTCCAACACTTTCTCCCCCTCCTCTGCTTGATGCCTCTTCGTAGCATTTATCCACCTAATGCATTCCTTTGGCTGCTCATCAACTCTGTACCCACTAGAATGTAACCTCCGTGAGTGGGGAGCTTTGTTTAGCTGTTGCACCCTCACACCTAGAAGGGTGCCAACATAGAGTAGATGTGTAAGAGGTATTCAATGAAAGAAAGAATGAAAGATGTATTGAGTGGCCACTGCTTTTTGAAGCAGCAAGGGGGCTCTTCCACAACCTCATGTCATCTTTTGACTCTACTCAGAGGTCGTATGAGGAAGAGGGATGATGGCAAGGGAGATTTCACCATAAAACTTTTAACCCACCCCCAACCCCGCCCCCTCTAGATTATGCATTCTCTGTGGGAGTCAGAGACCAAGAGAACGCGATAGCAGTACATTTTGGGGATTGTAGTTTTATATGCGCTCTATCTATTCCTACTATCAGAGAGCCAGGTGCTAGAAATAAAATTTTGATGACATTTTAGCTTAACAGAATCGCATTGGATAAAAGCTTCCTAGACATGGAAATTGATCCAGAAGCTGAATATATCAACTCCTCACTAGCTGCATATTTGAGAATAAAATTCAGGCAGTACCTCAGAGAAGAGAGTTCAGGGACAAGGACAGTCCACACACCTTCAATGTTAGTAAACATTGAGTTTAGATGGATATCTTCTCTTTATTGAATAAGTCAATAGCAAACATTTCATCATGGGGCTTATGAAATCCTACTGCAAAAGATGGGAGAGAAAACAACCTCCTGAAGAATCTGATGGAGAGGAACGTCTGAAACAACCTGCTGCAGAAGTAGAACATTTTAGGGAGTAATTTGCATAATAGGATGCAAGAAGACATGGCTTTAGTGACAAAGGGATAGAAATTTATAATGAGAAAACATGCTGCAATGAAAATCTAAGAGGATGAGACAAAAAGACAGGTGGATAAATTAAGGAATCACTGCAAAGCAATTAAAATGCAACAGCTGAATTACAAGCCACACTGAAGGCAGATTGGACACGAAAACAATGGAACCACTGAAGTGGAGAACACATGTGCTAATCTCTTCTGGAATGCAGAGAAAAAGTACAAGGACTTTTAACCATGACGATGTGGGAGTGGATAATAGCTATCAAGGATAGCAAAGTGAGAGTCAGGCTTAGAAATTTAGATATTCCCAAGGAGGAAACAAAACAACGGAAATGGAAGTCATTATCAACGATTTGAACCAACTCTCCTAAATTGGTTCCAAAGAGGATATATTTATTGTATCTGAGGGAAATTCAGTGAAATGTCTCCCTCCTTCTCCTTACGCTTCTTATGTTTGGAGCAGTGTGATGGAGTGAGGTTCACGTGCTGAGGGTCTCAGATGGTACCATCTTGGAAGAGGAGTGCGTAATAGACAAGGAATGTGAGCCGACCACATTCTCTGTAGTCTTTCTAGAAGGTCCAGTTCAGTGGCTTCTTGTTTCTTTCTTCCTTTTTTTTTTTATTTTTTATTTTTTTATTTTTTTGTCTCGCTCTGTTACCCAGGCTGGAGTGCAGTGGCGCGATCTCGGCTCACTGCAAGCTCCGCCTCCCGGGTTTACGCCATGCTCCTGCCTCAGCCTCCGGAGTAGCTGGGACTACAGGCGCCCGCCACCTGGCCCAGCTAATCTTTTGTATTTTTAGTAGAGACGGGATTTCATTGGTTAGCCAGGTCTCGATCTCCTGACCTCATGATCCGCCCACCTCGGCCTCCCAAAGTGCTGGGATTACAGGCGTGAGTCACCACACCCAGCCCTTCCTTTTCTTTTTTTTTTTTTTTTTTGAGACAGTGTCTCTCTGTCACCCGGCCTGGAGTGCAGTGTTCTGCTCATGGGTCACTGGAGACTTGAACTCCTGGACTCAAGTGATCCTCCTGCCTCAGCCTCCTGGACTACAGGCGTGTACCACCATGTCCAGCTAATTTTTGAATTATTTGTGTTTTTTTTTTTTTTTTTTGTAGAGATGGGGCCTCATTTTGTCGTCCAGGCTGGTCTGGACAAGTGATCCTCCCACCTCGGCCTCCAAAATACTGGGATTACAGGTGTGAGCCACAACACCCAACCAGTGTCTTCTTGTTACCTTAAAGCTGCTACAGTTTAGTCCTACCTAAAATTCAATGGTTCTGAATTTTAAGAATCATAGAGCTCTCCAGAGAAATGGAAGCACAAAGTTATGGCTATCTACATGATTTATATTATGAGGAACTGGCTCATGACAGAATAGGAATTGTCAATTGCCAAGATCTGTAGGGTGAGCTGGCAGGCTGGAGACCCAGGAGAGCCAGTGGTGTAGTTCCAGGGTGAAGGTCAGCAGGACCAAGACCCAGGGAGAATCATGTTTCATTTTGTATTTGAATGCAGGAAACAGCTGATGTCCCAGTGAAGGGTCAGGCTTTTGGTTCTATTTAGGCCTTCAACTGATTGGACAAGGCCCACCCACATTAGCAAAGGCAATTTAACTTACTTAGCTTCCTGATTCAAATGCTAATGTCATCCACCCTCACAGTGATACCCAGAATAATGTTTGGCCACCCTGGGGTCCAACCAAGGTGACACATAAAATTAGCCATCACAGAGCCCTTTCCCGTCTCTGATCACATATGCCAATTCTTAATGTCTTTTATCTTCTGTGCTTGAGGGAGGGAAGGCACCAGAGTGAATTTGAAATAGCTTAGAAACACAGGACCCAGGTCTCCTTTATGATTCGGTGGCTATGAATTTTAACAGTCATAGGGTTCTCCAGAGAAACGGAAGCATGCAGTTGTGATTTTATCTATATGATATAAGGAATTGGCCCATGACATAATGGAAATTGACAAGTCCCAAGATCTTCAGGGTGAGTCGACAGGCTGGAGACCCAGGAGAGCCAGTGGTATAGTTCCAGCCTGGAGGCTGGCAGGCTCAAGACCCTGGGAATTGGCAGGGCCTCTGAGACACTGTTCATAAGAAAAGCATCCCTCGGAGAATCAAATCATAAAAGCCCACCTCCCTCCCAGACTCTGGCAGGTGGGCCCCAACTGATAGAGTTTGCCTCTGGGAAGTGTGGGCTGAGCTCCTGACACAGCAGCAACATTCAGGTCAAACACACACCACTGGCGTAGACACCTGTTACTTAGCCTTGACTGTGTGCTGAAACTCCTGAGGAGTCTCAGAAAATACAGATACCGGAGTCCCACCCAGAAATTCTGAATTAACTAGTCTAGATATGGCCTGGGCAGTGGGATTTAAAATAATTATAAACAGTAGTAGTCACTTTTTTGAATGTCTATGAGTTTTCTCACATGCACTGATTCATGTAACACTTGCCACAAACAGGATGCAGAACAATCCCAAGACTCCAAAGATTTCCCCGGTGCTGACCCTTGCAGCCATTGTGGCTTGCTTCTTCCATAACGTGAGGGTTGCTGCTTTCTTAACCGAACAAGAAGGAACATTGGATCAAGACCCAAGGACATTCCAGCAGTAGATCCAGAAAAGTGACCCAGTGTGGAAAGAAGATAAATCATTTTTTAAAGAAAAACAGGTGATGCAAATGATTGAAAAGCTAGTCCAGATAGAAAATATCCTAAAATGGGAGTGTTCTATGAGCTTAAAAATAGGGAACAAGACTTTCTTGGCAAAGAGCAACATCCGATGACATGCCAGGGCCTCTAATGGCCATACTTAAGGGTTTGCACATAGGGGAGGAAATAAGACACCATTCATTCAGTCCAAATGAATTAAATGATGATTGCTGCCAGATGTCCCTAGGCAAAAACAGGATTTCAAACAAATGAAGGCTGTCTCTCTCTCTTCTCTCTCTCTCTGTGGCTCTTTTTTTTTTTGTAAAATCATCTCTGAACTAAGACTATTATTACAACAGCAAGATTCTAATTAAAGTGCTGTCGACCACAGAGACAATTCATCATGGGGGGTTCTCAGAAAGCTTTGAGGGTAAAATTTATGGGATTTTATGGCATTCCTCTGTGTCGGGGCTTCGGGGAGGTTTCTCTTGGAGAAATGACAGCCTCATCTCCCTCTTTTGGGAGCTGATTGTGAAGACAGGATTCTTTTCCTTCCCAGGATATACCACCCTCTTCCATCTCCTCAGTGCATATTCTTCTCTTGCTGTCAACCCCTTGCCCCCAGGCAGCACCAGGAAGAGTGCTGAAATTCAGGCACAAGTGGAGGATAATTGCGAGAAAGTCCCTGGAGCTCATCCGTGTCCACAGCGCCACATGCAAATGCATTTGGGGACAAGATTCATAGTTGAGTATTCTCTAATGGAAGTAGAAGCCTCTCTGAGTAATACTAGGAGACCAGCAAAATGAAAATTAAGGTTCATAATTTAATTTAACTGCCTCTTTTGGATCTTCAGAATGCATCAGGGGATTCTGCAAATATTACAGTTTTGGGTTCACCTAAAAATAGCCAGACCTGAGACTGCACAAGTATCTTTCTGGCCATGGGGTACTCGGCTACTTAGCCACCCACATTGTCAGTGGTAGGCTTGGGCAGATACAGATTCTGTTTAACAGGTTGAGAGTAATGTTTTTCCTGTTCTCTGAGATCTGCAAACTTGTATATCAAGAAGCAAGAGAGGTTGCAGTCCTAAATGTCCATGACTGATCAAGGTAAAGTAATTGAGATCAAAAGCCAGAGCAAGGCTGGGTGCGGTGGCTCACACCTGTAATCCTAGCACTTTAGGAGGCCGAGGTGGATGGATCATGAGGTCAAGAGATCGAGGCCATCCTGGCCAACACGGTGACACCCCATCTCTACTAAAAATGCAAAAATGAGCTGGGTGTGGTGGTACGCGCCTATAGTCCCAGTTACTTGGGAGGCTGAGACAGGAGACTTGCTTGAACCTGGGAGGTGCAGGCTGCAGTGAGCCGAGATTGCAGCACTGCACTCCAGCCTGGGTGACAGAGAAAGACTCCGTCTCAAAAAAAAAAAAAAAAAAAAAACCACACACACAAAAAAACAATAACAACAACAAAAAGCCAGAGCAAGAAAAAATGGATCAGATGTTCTAAAACAGGGTTTGGTGTTCTCAGTTCTGGCACGTTTGGCATTTTAAGTAGGACTCTCCCTCAGATTGCAAGATATTAGCATACTGGACCCATGTCCTAAATGCAAATAGAAGCTCCTCCCAGTCCTTTTGACAGCTCAAACCTAACAAACCAAACAAACCCATTCAATCAACCAACCAGCCAATCAACCAACCAACCAGACAAATTCTGCACCCACATGTTTCCAAAATGCCTTCGTTGAGAAGTACTGAATAACAGAAAATTTCTGGGAAGGAAGACTTACAGGGAATGACCCAAAGTGTTGACGGGCTTGGGTATCACATCTTCTTACAGGGAAAGTAAGCGTTTTTACTCATTAGAAAAGTTATATGTTCATTACAAAAATGTAAGCGATACAGGAGTGCATGAAGCAAAAATATCTGTAATTCCCCCGATAACCACATTTGTAACTGTAAACAGTGAAAGACATATCTATATTTGAACTCAACAATATCATTTTAAGGACTTACCCTACAGAAATAGTACCACTATTTTGTAATGATAGATGTGTAAGACCATTTGTTTCAGACTGGCTTATAATAGCAAAACAGTGGAAACAACCAAAATGTCTGTTTATAGGGAAGTCATTGAATAAGTTATGGTGTGTGTGTGGAATAAACACAGTGTGGTCATTATAAGTGGCCAAAGTTGATGTTCACATCCAAAAATTGATCCTTGATATATTATTAAATGGAAAAGCAGTCTAAGGCAGTGGCTCACACCTGTAATCCCAATTGGTGATACTGTTTGGATGCTGAGGTGGGAGGCTTGCTTGAAGCTGGGAGTTCAAGACCAGCCTGAGCAACATAGCAAGACCCTGTCTCTATAAAAAATTAACAAATTAGTCAGGCATAGTGGCATGCATCTGTAGTCCCAGCTACTTGGGAGGCTGAGGTGAGAGGATTGCTTGAGCCCAAGAGTTTGAGGCTGCAGTGAGCCAGGATTGTGCTACTGCACTCCAACCTGGGTGACAGAGCTGTCTCAATAAATAAATACATAAATGAAAACAGGTAAATAAAAAGAAAAAGCAGGATGTAGATAATTTCACATAGCAGATTTCCCTTTTCACTTAAAAATGCATGTAAATATTTATGTGTGTGTGTTTCTGTGTAAACTTTGGAGTCAGGAAGGAGAGGTAGCAAATGAAAATGGAACTTCCTGGGGTTGGGATTGAATGGGACATGGGTGCGCATGGGGAGAAAGGATGACTCCTGCCTTAACACACTTTTTAAAAGTAGTAGAATTATTAATAACTTTCATTCTTTGTGTTTAAAAATATTGTTAATAGTATTAATTTTTTTGTTAAATTATGTAATAGCACAGGAAGATGAATTTGTTATAAAGCAAAGTTGAACATAAGTACTTAGCACACAGTAGATACTCAGTGACATTTATTCAGTAAGTTAGAAACAGCAGAAATGAAGCTGTGCACTTTACCTGGGGTTCTTAAAAAAAAGTGACTTTTTAAAAAATATTAAACTTTTTATTTTGAGATAATTGCAGATTCACATGCAGAATCTAAAGAGACATCCCAGATACCCTTCATCCGGTTTCCCCTGGTGGTCCCATCTTGCAAGACTATAGCACAATATCACAACCAGAATATTGACATTGATCATACTCATTAATCCTATTCAGATTTCCCCAGTTTTACCTAAACTCATGCGTGGGTTTAATTTTGTGTGTAGGTTCCTGTATCAATGACCACATTCCCATCACCACGCAGATCCCTTTGTTGTTCTCTTATAACCACACCAATGTTCTTAGCATCTTTATCTGTAATAGCCTACATTAGAAAAGGCCCAGGTATCCCTCAGTAGTGTTAAACACACCATGGTACATCCATACAATGGAATACTACTCAGCCATAATAGGCAGTGAACTATTGATACACACAAAAATCTGGATGAATCTCAAGGGAATTATGCTGAGTTTTTTTTTTTTTTTTTTTTTTTTTTATCCTGTAAGTTCTAGGGTACATGTGCATAACGTGCAGGTTTGTTACATATGTATACTTGTGCCATGTTGGTGTGCTGCACCCATCAACTCATCAGCACCCATCAACTCGTCATTTACATCAGGTATAACTCCCAAAGCCATCCCTCCCCCCTTCCCCCTCCCCCCTCCCCATAATAGGCCCCATTGTGTGATGTTCCCCTTCCAGGGTCCAAGTGATCTCATTGTTCAATTACGCTGAGTTTTAAAAAAGCCAATGCCAAAAGTTTACACACTGTGTGGTTCCATTCATATAATATTCTTCTTCTTTTTTTTTTTTTTCTTTGAGATGAAGCCTTCGCAATTTCATGGATAGAAGATTCATTCTTCCTGTGGGTCTTAGCAACCTCAGTAGATGATTTTTTTTCCTTTTCCTGTGAAGTAGAGAACTTTCACTTTTGCCCTTAAAGGAAGCATTTCATGGCCTCTCTTTGGCATATTCGAATTTCCAGCATCACTACTTTGGTGCTTTGGGGCCACGACAGCACAAAACAAGTGTAAAATGAGGGTGACTTGACCATAAGCAGTATAATGCTGCTACAGTGGTTTTGATAACCTGGACGGCTCCTAAGTGACTGACGGGGCACGTACAGTGTGGATGAGCTGGACAAAGCAACAGTTCACATCCCAGCAGGATAGAGTGGGACAGTGCAAGGTTTTGTCATGTTAATCAGAACCT
Organism: Rhinopithecus roxellana; assembly: GCF_007565055.1. Taxonomy (NCBI): domain Eukaryota; kingdom Metazoa; phylum Chordata; class Mammalia; order Primates; family Cercopithecidae; genus Rhinopithecus; species Rhinopithecus roxellana. The sequence goes on from NC_044557.1 coordinate 113,754,845, forward strand.
TGTGAAATTAAAAAGTTATAAATTTTTTATTTCTGGAATTTTTCATTTAATATTTTCAGACTGAGGTTGATGGTGAGTAACTGAAACCATGGAAAACAAATCCATGGATAAGGGAGAGGTTACTGTAATTTTAAAATGAGAATTTATAATATATAATTTTTTTCATAAATTGGATTATTTTACATATACTCTCAGGCAATTTATTTTTCCACTTAATATGTATTGTCTATCCTTTCATGATATAGGGGTATCTCCTTTAAAAAATAGTTACATAGCATTTCATAGAAAGGCTGTATCATAACTTTTTTTTTTTTTTTTTCAGCCTGGAGTACAGTGGCGTGATCTCAGATCACCGCAACCTCCTCCTCCTGGGTTCAAGAGATTCTCATGCCTCAGCCTCTAGAGTAGCTGGGACTACAGGCATGTGCCACCACGGCCGGCTAATTTTTGTATTTGCAGTAGAGACAGGGTTTCACCATGTTGGCCGGGCTGGTCTTGAACTCCTGACCTCAAGTGATCTGCCTGCCTCGGCCTCCCAAAATGCTGGGATTACAGGCATGAGCCACTGTGCCCAGTTCATAACTTACTCAATCAACTCACTTTTAATAGGTTAGTAGATTGTCCATGTTACAAATAGTGCTGCAATAAGCATTTTTGTAAATATAGTTTTATGTATTAGAATGACTTTGGTTATAGAATAAAAGTGTATAGAAGTGGAATGGTTGGGTCCGGGGACAAGCACATTTTAGCATTTGATATAAATTTACCAAATCATTCTCCAAAGTAGTTATGCTAATTGATGTTCCTGCCAATAGTATATACATGTCTACTTCCCTACACTTAATTTTATTAATTTTAAAAGGCATATTAATTTTAAAAGGCTTGTTCATCTACAGAAGCAGCAAAATCTATTTAGAAGTAGGAGCACGAATAGAACTATGTTCTGTTACACCATGTCTTGTTCAATCAGTAGGGTCTTCTCCCAGCTGGATGAACAAAGCCTCTGGGAGCCCACCTCCAGCTTCAAGAATGATCCAGATTATGTCAGGCATTTTGTTTGGCAAACCCAGGGAGGTCTCAGTCTCACTGCGGAAGGGAGAGGGCGGCACAGGTAGAGTGGTAAAGCGCAGCGGCTGGCCTCGGTAACTTCCCACAATGCATTCTGCTTGTTCTTGTCTTCTGCTCTGATATGGTTTGGCTGTGTCCCCACCCAAATGTCGTCTTGAATCATAGCTCCCACAATCCCACGTGTCATGGTTGGGACCTGGTGGGAGGTCCCTCCCATGGCTCATGGGGGCGGGGCTTTCCTGTGCTGTTCTCTTGATAGTGAATAGGTCTCACAAGATCTGATGGTTTTATAAAGGGAAGTTTCCCTGAAGAAGTTCTGTTATTCTTTCCTGCTACTGCCATGTAAGAAGTGCCTTTCACCTCCCGCCATGATTATGAGGCCTCCCCAGCCACGTTGGACTGTGAGTCTATTAAACCTCTTTCTTTTCCCCAGTTTTGGGTATGTCTTTATCAGCAGTGTAAAAACAGACTAATACATGCTCTGTGCTCCCCTCCCTGGCTCTCCGAGTCCTGGGTCCGTGGTCTCTCAGTGTCTCAATTGTCCCCTTTGAGATGTGATGACCAGTCTCAGCTTCTCTCTCTGACTTACTGGGGCAGTGCCCTTGGTCAAGTCTCTGTTCTGCACATGCTCCCAACTTTGGTGTCCCTGGAACCTTTCTGGAAAAACCCTCTCCAGCCTGCATTGGACACAGACTTTGAGTTTGGCATGACTGAGTTGGAGTCCCAGCTGTTCCCTTTGGCAGATGGTGTGAACATTGCACAAGGTTTGCACAACTGAACAGGTCTCACAAAGTGGTCTTTCCTGCAACAAAGAGAAGCTCTGTTTTGAGGATAATTTTGTCCTTCACTATAAAATGCAGAAATAGCTTGCAGCATTCCCAAGGCCAGCATTGGGCCTTTAATAATTTGGAATGCCATTGTTGAGCCCCTATGCTGACCAACTCTGTGGACTCCTGTGGGTAATGGGGAGGAGACTCAGGCACTGAGCCATGTAAACCACCCTGGGCTACCTGACCTTCATCAGTACTGAGAGATGAGGAGGTCAGGAATTAGTCATGTTTCAAAGATGAAGAACTTGAGATTCAGAGAACTTAAATGAAGGTTGCAAAGCCATTTAGTAGCTGAAGTGTGAATAGATTCCAAGACTTCTGAGTCCTAATCCCCCAGTCCATCTCATAAATACTACCATTCAAGTCTTCCTCATACTATTTCTGGGTTAATGCATTCATTGGCCTCCAAGATAACATTTTGGAGGTTCAGTTGATATTACCTCCTTTTGACTGTCTGAGTTCTGAACCAAACGAGAGATGAGGCCCAGGAGTTAGCCAGCCTCAAATGGGTTGGCTCATAGGTCAGTCTCAAATTAGCCAGGTTTGCTCACATCATCATAGGCAGCCATGATAACCCCAGGTCCCCCTGTAGGGACCTACCTTGCAAAATTTAGGGAAGGGAGGAGCTGAGCAGAACCCCCAAGGAAAGACTAGAGAAAGAGGTTGAGGCTCCAATGTTGAGCTTCTTGATCCAAATTTACTGTACACTTCTGCAGCCCACCGTGGGGAGAGGTGGAGGAGGCCAGAATATTGCTCTAATGGCTACCCCAATATGGAGTCAGGAAGGAATCCCTTTTACCTCCCAGTAATACAGAACTTTATTGTCAGCATCTCCCCTGTCCAAACCATTATATTAATGTCAGATTAACCTTTCTGAAGCATCTTTTTTTTGGTGTAGAATTTCTCTGAAAACCAAATATACATGTTTCCCCATTATCTCGTACATCAAGCCAGATATCTCTAGACCCCTCGCTGCCCCACATGCCGATACACCACTGAATTCCAAGGGAAACCCTCTTCTCCTGCCAGGTCAGGTATCCCACTATCTCCACGTGGGTTCTGCTCCTTCTTGCTTTTACATATTTCCTCATTTTTTTCACCCTACATGAAGTACCTTTCTCCTATCTCCTGCCCTATCAGAGTCTTCTTATTTTTAGAACACTAAATGAGGGCCAAGTTCCCCCGTGAGACTTCCTGAACTGCTCCAGATCACACTCATCTCTCCCTTCTCTCATACCTCGTTGGTCCTTTTACCTAGTTCTCTAGGGCTAAGGTCATAATTATTATTATTTTTGTTATGGGCTAGTACTAGCATTAAATCACTTTAAAGCAAAATCATTTCTTCATATCCTCCCAGTGTGACCATTTGTCATATTTGCCTATCCAATAACTGAATCACTTGCCCTCTTATTTTGGGAGAAATCTCATTATGTGAATCTTGGTGGAGGGCAGGGCCCCACCAATGGAAGCTGAAGGGGGCAGAAACTCTTATTCTCCTTCTCTCCATGCCTGGCAGACAGAGTGGGCACACAACCTAAGCTTAGTCATCCTAGAATTTTGGATTTGTGGAGTGGGCTGTCAAATTGTTCAGGGTGATGGTGGCAGCATTGTCAGTCTAGCACAGGGATGGTTATCCACTGATAACCACTGTTAGTGGCAGCAGAGGAAATGGAGCCAGGAGTGGTGTCCTTTGACTGATGTTGTTATGTGACTTCATCTACATTCTCCTCTGGACTCCCTTGATGGATCTGCTCATTTTCTTAGCCTGGTTCTCCAGCCTTCTTGCCAATTCTATGAGATTGGTGATAGCCTTTTAATACATTTTAAGTTAGAGTTGGCTTCTGTTGCTTGCAGTCAAGAATCATGCCTGCTACACTTCACACTGTCTAGCACATGCTGAGCTCAATTAAGATGTTTTGACTTTACTTGGACCTGCATCAAATGGTCCAGTCCTATACTGGGAGCTGGAGTGAACTGTCAGACTAAAGTTGTCTAAACTATGGCACAGCAATTATTTGAAAAGTGAGGGATTCAACCAATGAATTCCCTCAAGTTTTCAATTTGTTCAAGAGAGTTTTCTTCTAGAGTTGATGGCATGACTGTAGATGCATAGAATTGCGGATGGAGGGTACTGATTATTTAGCATCAGAAATTGTTATTGCATGTTTGACTTTGAATGTTAGATGGAGGGCTGGTGGACTCTATTGCTTTGGGCTGTCCAAGGTCAGCTCTGGGACTCAACTCTTACCTTCCTTACAAGCTAGTAAGTTAGTCTGTTACTGCTTCATGGAATCTGGCAGAAGACACAAGACTTTCGGGTCAGAGACAAAGGACTTTATTACTCATGGCACCTACTTATACTAAAAAATTATTTAGGCTGGGTGCAGTGGCTCACACCTCTAATCCCAGCACTTTGGGAGCCTGAGGCAGGCAGATCATGAGGTCAAAAAATCGAGACCATCCTGGTCAACATAGTGAAACCCGGTCTCTACAAAAAATACACAAATTAGCTGGGCGTGGTGGCACATGCTTATAGTCCCAGCTACTCGAGAGGCTGAGGCAGGAGACTGGTTTGAACCCGGGAGGCAGAGGTTGCAGTGAGCTGAGATTGTGCCACTGCACTCCAGCCTGGCAACAGAGCAAGACTCCATCTAAAAATATATATATATTTCTTGGTTATTGGAAATTAACACTTAACTGGGTATCCTGTACTTTTATTTGCTAATTCTGGCAAAATTCAGGCACAGCATACTGCATGTACATCAGTATGCTTGTATTAGCTGGTGGTCAGGGCCTCTATCCTTGGCATACCAAGAAAGGCAGACAGGAGCACAAGAGACCCAAGGGGCAGTGGTGACGGCACTTAAGGCAGCTGAGACACTGCAGGCATCTGTGGGTTCTAGCTACAGATGTGCTTTTCATCAGTGGGTGCACAGGCTCTTGGTGACCTGCTCTCAGAGCCAGCAGCAATGGCAATGCCTCCTTTGCACTCAGTACCTACTCTGTGCTTGGGAGTTCTAGGCAGGGATGAAAGCAATTGTCTGATGTTTGAGTGACAAGTGTCTTTTTTATTTTGGTCCCCCCCACACCCTTCTTTCTTTTGCTCTTCTAGCCATTACAAAACATTTAAAATCAGTTCTCTGCATTACATTTCTCCTTGGATTATTTAGAGTGACATCTCTTTTCCTGGCTAGACACTGACAGATACAGGTACAGTGGCACATTCTTGATTTATAAGCCTATGAATTGTGGCCCACTTCTCAGCATGTAATGGATGAATAAGAAATGCTACTTAAAATGAATTAAATTATTGCTGGCAATCCATAGTTACAGGCACAGGATAAAATTATCCTAAAATAAATGGGAATCAAAGGCACTGGGGGATGTCACAGGAAAACTTTTTCGAGCTAAGTATTAAAAAAATGTAGTATTAGGTGAGACATCATATAGAGCTCAGAGAAGGAGGCAGTGGAAGATAGATTGTTATACCAAAAAAGTTTATTTTATTTTCAGTGCACTTCCATTCATAGTATTAATCACAGTATCAAAGTGTTATTCTCTTCTATAAATCTCCCCAAATGATGAAATGAAATACAATATTACATTCATTGGAGATGAGTATTTCAGCAGTGTGAGCATAAAAGTAAAAATGGATATTCTACAGTCATTGATTCAACAATACTTATTATGTGTTATGTGCAAAGCACAGGATATAAGGCTTTTATTAGTAGAGTTAAAGTGACCTTCCAGATATAGCACATCAGCATAAACGTAGTGATTCTCAAGGGAATCTCAAATCTTTTCTTTTAGAATCTATAAGCTTGATCTCTCTGTTGCTCTCAAGCATAACTCGTAAGAGCTGATTGCATCTGGAATGTGGGTTGAGAACATAAGACACCAACTGATACTTACATTGTTACTTGGTTGGCTAGTAAGTATTGCTTCATTCATTGCTCCTGTTTTAGGAGCTGCTAGAGGAAGAGTACTCCCCTCAACCCACCTTCCGACTACCACCATTACAAAGGGGGATTCTGGAAAAACATCTCACCTCAACTATAGGTGGAGCAAACCTGCTTGAAGATTTAGTGGTTCCAAGTTTCCCAGTCTCTGATTTTAGGGATCTGTGATGCATTACTCATTAGTAGAGTCAGGGCCTACTGTTACCCCTGTGATGGTTAATTTTATGTGTCAACTTGACTGAGCCACAAGGTGCCCAGACATTTTGTCACACTATCCTGGATGTGTCTGTAAGGGTGTTTCTGAATGAGGTTAACATTTGAGTCAGTAGACTGACTAAAGCAAATTGCCCTCCCTTGATGTGCGTGGATCTCATCCAACCAATTCAAAATATACATAGGACATAAAGGCTGAATAAGAGGGCACTCCTCCTGCCTGACTGATGAGCTGGGACATAAGTGTTTTCTAGCATTCAGACTCTACTGAAACATCAATTCTTGTTGGGTCTCAGGCCTGTTGGCTTTCAAACTGGAACTTATACCATCAGTTTCCTGGTTCTTAGGTCTTCAGACTTGAACTGCGACTACACATGAGCTTTCTTGGGTCTCTACTTTATAAACTGCAAATTTTGGGACTTCTCAAGCTCTGTAATCACATGGCTAATTCCTTGTAATAATTCTTTCTCTTTCTCTCTCTATATATCCTATTGGTTCTGTTTCTCTGGAGAACACTAACTAATATACTCCCTAAATCAAAGTAACACAGGTTCCTTGTGGGGGAGGGAGGATGCAAGGAGTTTATGAAAAGATCATTCTACCTTGAACTTAAAATATGGAGAGACAAAAAAGAAACATGTGAAAAATTAAATAATATAATTGAAGTAATTGCTCAAATACAAATAAAAAAGCTGTTAAATGTCAGTGCAAGAGTCCTTTAAATGGAAGGTACAAACAATAAATACATGTCGTTCATGCAAATATCATAAGAGAAGGTGGGATTTGGAGACAGTGGCATTTCAGATGCATCACAAAGAAGGAATAAACAGAGAGATGACATTCTAAGGGCGGATGTCACAGAGGAACTTGTAGCATGGCAATGAGTAGATATTAATAACTCTGGCAGAAGTGTTGATTTCACGTAGGGGGAAAAATGCTCACAGATGCCTGCTGTCCCTCAGCTACCTGCTGATTCTGCCCCAGCTGCCCCCACAAGTCTCTCATGCTCCTGTCTGCCTTTCTGGGTATGTCCCCAAAACAAGGCCTTGGCCAGGCGTGATGACTCATGCCAGTAATCCCAGCACTTTGGGAGGCTGAGGTGGGCAGATCACTTGAGGTCAGGAGTTCGAGACCAGCCTGACCAAGATGGCAAAACCTCCGTCTCTACTAAAATATATAAAAGTTAGCTGGGCATAGTGGTGTGAGTCTGTAATCCCAGCTACTTGGGAGGCTGAGGCAGGAGAATCACTTGAATCTGGGAGGAGGAGGCTGCAGGGAGCCAAGATCATACCCCTGCACTCCAGCCTGAGCAACAGATGGAGGCTCTGTCTCAAAAACAAAACAAAACAAAAAACCAAACCAAACCAAACCAAAACAAAACAAAAACAAGGCCCTGACTACCAACTAACACAAATATGTTGAGGATGTGCCTGCAGTGTGCTGGGCCTACATTTCCCAGTTTTAGCAAATAAAATAAAGACTACCCAGTTAAATTTTAATTTCAGATAAACACTACATAAGTTTTCTTTTTTAGTAAAACTATGTGCTATGAGTAATAAAGTCCTTTGTCTCTGACCCAAGAGCCTTGTGTATTCTGCCAGATTAAAGATTGAAATGCAGACTGAGGTCAGATTGTGGAGGGCTTTACAATTAATTGCAAGTGTCTGCAATTAATTTGATAGGCTCTATATTACTACTGAAGACTTACCTTCCAAATGATACTTGAGAGAAATTAGTTTGGTGGGTGTAGTGGGTTGATGTTATAACCCTAAAAGATATGTCCCCATCTGGAAATTCAGAGTATAACCTTATTTAGAATAAATGTCTTTGCAGGTGTTATTAAGTTTGGGGAGGGGTCCCCAGTCCCCAGTTCATGGCCTGTTTGGAACTGGGCTGCACAGCAGGAGGTGAGCGGTGGGCAAGAGCAGCTTCATCAATATTTATAGCCTCTCCCACTCACTCACATTACTGTCTGAGCTCCACCTCCTGTCAGATCAGTGGCAGCATGAGACTCTCACAGGAGCGCTGAACCCTACTGTGAACTGTGCATGTGAGGGATCTAGGTTGCACACTCCTTATGAGAATCTAATGCTTGATGATCTATCACTGTCCCCCATCACCCCATCTAGTTGCAGGAAAATAAGCTCAGGGCTCCCACTGATTCTACATTATGGTGAGTTGCATCATTATTTCATTGTATATTACAATGTAATAATAGTAGAAATAAAGTGCACAATACAGGTAATGTTCTTGAACCATCCCCAAACCATCCTTCACAACCTGTTCCGTAGAAAAGTTGTCTTCCAGAAAACCAGTTCCTCTTGCCAGAAAGGTTGGCAGCCCCTGAGTTAGGGATCTTGAGTTAAGATCATAGGTTGGGCCCTGAATCCAATAACAGATGTCTTTATAAGTGACAAAAAAGAAGACACACAGAAACACAGAGGAGAAGGCCATGTGAAGGTGGAGGCAGAGGTTGGAGTGGTACAGCCATAAGCCAAGAAATGCCAGGGAGGAAGTTCTTCCTACCCAGGAAAGAGGCATGGAACAGATTCTACCCCAGTCTTCAGAAGGAACCAACCCTGTCCACAACTTGACTTTGGATACTGGCCTTCAGAACTGTGAGTTAATAAATTTCTGTTGTTTTAAGCCTCCACTTTGGTGATAATTTCTTACAGCAACCATAGGAAATGGACACAGTGCGGTGTAGGTAGACTATACATGGCAATGAGCCTGGTGATGGGCAGATAGTGAAGAGTAGGATATTTTGGCAACCCAAGTTATTTCTATGAGCTCTGTTTGATCAAGGACCATAGTTTCTCTGTGTTGATTTTTCATAAACTCCACCTACATGACATGAACATGACTGGTTAAAAAATAACAACAACAAAAAAAGGGGGGTGGGGGTGGGCACAGTGGCTCAAGCCTGTAACCTCAGCACTTTGGGAGGCTGAGGCAGGTGGATCACCTGAGGTCAGGAGTTCAAGACCAACCTGGCCAACATGTGAAAACTCATCTCTGCTAAAAATACAAAATTAGCTGGGCATGGTGGCGGGTGCCTGTAATCCCAGCTACTTGGGAGGCTGAGGCAGGAGAATCGCTTGAACCTGGGAGGGAGAGGTTGTAGTGAGCTGAGATCCCACTACTGCCCTCCAGCCTGGACAACAGAGCAAGACTCCGTCTCAAAAACAAAACACCACCACCAAATTTAAAAAAATGTAAATAGTCCGAATTTTAGGTAACATGAAATCCAGATTGTAGTAGAATTTTTTTTTAAACCTCAGTATTTGTACTTGTTGTGTTTAACTAAATTTATCGAGACTACAGTTGGCCAACATGGGTTTGAACTGCAAGGGTCCGTTCATACGCAGGGATTTGTTTCCTCAGCCAAATGCAGATTGAGAATACAGCATTTGTCAGGCACAGTGGCTCATCCCTGTAATCCCAGCACTTTAGGAGGCCAAGGCAGTCGGATTGCCTGAGGTCAGGAGTTTGAGACCAGCCTGGCTAACATGGTGAAACCTCATCTCTAATGAAAATACAAAAATTAGCCAGGCCTGGTGGCACCTGCCTGTAATCCCAGCTACTCGGGAGGCTGAGGCAGGAGAATCGCTTGAACCTGGGAGGTGGAGGTGGCAGTGAGCCAGGATCCCACCACTGCACTCCAGCCTGGGTGACAGAGCAAGATTCCGTCTTAAAAAAAAAAAAAAAGGAAAAAAGAAAGAAAATACAGCATTTGTGGGATATGAAACCCATGTTTAGTGGGTTTTGCAAGGCTGACTGGGTGACTTGAGTATGCATGGATTTTAGTACGCATGGGGTTGGTTGGGGCTGGAACAAATCCCCCACATATATTGAGGGCTGATTGCATCTCTTTAAGTGGATGAATCCCTAAGGCCTCACTCTACACATTGGTATATTTTGCTGCCTCCTCCTTCTTAATACAGCCCACCCCCATGGTCATTCTGGAGAAATCTGCAGAGACCTTCTGTATGTAACTCATACATCGAACAGAAGAAAGATTGTCTGTTGGGTGGGACAAAGTGATTCAATCCTGTAAGTGAAAGTGGCCCAGACCAGTGATGACACTGGTGACATCCACAGTAACTACCTTTTTGAGAACTGGGAACTGTTGTAGACATTCATATGCACCATTCTGTTTTATTCCCCCAATGGCCTGTGAGTTGTGCTGTCATCCCCTACTGGAGAGGAGGATATGGAGAGGCTTTGAGGGATTAAGCAACTGGTCAGCATCACACAGCTAGTAAAGGGACTTCTAGAATTTGAACCTAAGTTTCTCTGACTCCAAATCTTTATCTAACTCGTAATCACACCCTATTCTCTCTCCTCCTTTGAGTAATCATATAATCACAGACCTGCAGAGCCTTCATGTTGGAAGTGCCATGAGAGATCACCTAGATTAGGAGTGAGGTTTGTTTACATACCCAAGGCCTCACAGTGTGATTTTTATCTGATCTGGGGCCGGGATCCAGGGTTTACTATGAAGACACCTTCCACAGCCGTTTAGTTTTGCAGAGGCAAAGATCTGGTGATCTGCATGGAGAGGATTTAATTGCTTCCATTTTTCTTTTAAGAGCAAAGAGCTTTCTAGGAAAAATAGCAGTATTTCAAAGGTCAAGGCTGATGGCTTGTGGGAAGAGCAGGAGAGATTGATTTATGGGAACTGGAACAGAAAACATGGTGTCCGGATGGCAATGAGACAAATAAAATACCAGGGCTTGGCTGACTGTATTCAAATTCTTGTCTGTGTGAGCCCTGGCTAGGGAGGCCTCCAAAGAATGTTCAAGTCATTTAGTTGGGGACTGAGACTGGCATTTGCAAGAAGGATAGAAAAATTTAAAGCTAGAGTGGATAGGAAATGAAGGGTAATTTGGTTAGGTTGAGAACTGGGACTCTACTTAATTCATTCATGCAGTCAACAGACCTTTTTGAGCCCTTGCTAGGTGCCAGGCATTGTACTGGACACAAGAGAAACAATAGGAATTCCAACATTACATGGTCCCTGCCAGGCTGCACGGAGCCGAGTCAGGGAGACAGATGTTGGCCAAATAAACACAATTAGTTATTTAATTACAATTTAGTAAGTGCTGCAAAGAAGTACAGGATGCTATAGGAATGCATATGAAGAGGCTGTGACCCAGTCTTGGGGTCAGGGAAGGGGTTGGTGATGCTTAGGCTGCTGTCTGAAGGATGAGTAAAAGAGGCTGAGTGTGTGTGGAGAGGGGGAGCTTTCCAGACAGGAGCAGCTAGGTTCAAGGAGTTGGAAGGCAGAGAGAGGTGGAGAGCAAAGAGGAGGGGATGAGAAGCTGGATCAGCTGGCGTCTTGTATGGATTTTGGATTTTATCCTAAGAGCAATGAGAAGTCATTGGGGGGTTTTAAGCAGGGACATGATTGATCTGGCAGGAGGCCTGGGAGGGATTTAGGCCAAATGCTCGTTGGTGATGATGAGTTGTCACTTGCCAGACCTTGGTCTTTTTGCCTAAAATGGCTTGGATGCCAACAGGGATAGCTGTGGACAAAGTAGGATGTGGGGTTTCTGGGTCCTGCCCACCCGCTCAACAGAATCATAACCAACCCTACCTTATGGGTAGCAGAAGCATCTGCCCTGGGGCCTGGAGTCTGTGCAGCAGAGCTTCTCTAGTTCCTGCCAAGGAGTGACCTGGATACTCTGTCAGTGGCGAGCTCCCATTGAAGAGACAGGCACTGTGGTAGAAGTTCTCAGAGGAAGGTCTGGGATTGCTGGAGATGAGCAGCCAGTTCTAGGGCCAGGGCAGAATTGGTCTGGGCAAATCACCTACCTGTAGGCAATTTCCCCAATGAAGCAGGCAAGGGCTGGTCTTGAATTGAACAGACGTTTCCTTCAAGGGCCACAATGGACTCAGCTCAAATAGCCCTCCAGTGCACAGGCTGTAGGGTGAGAGATGTTGCTTAATTCCCTTTTGTCCTGTTCCTTAACCCAGCTGGCAGATTGCCTTGGTGCGCCATAAGAAATAGATTTAGGGCTGGACGCAGTGGCTTACACCTGTAATCCCAGCACTTTGGGAGGCCGAGGCAGGCGGATCACGACGTCAAGAGATTGAGACCATCCTGGCTAACATGGTGAAACTCCATCTCTACTAAAACACAAAAATTAGCTGGGTGTGGTGGTGGGCACCTGTAGTCCCAGCTACTCAGGAGGATGTGGCAGGAGAATCGCTTGAACCCGGGAGGGGGAGGTTGCAGTGAGCTGAGATTGTGCCACTGCACTCCAGCCTGGCAACAGAGTGAGACTCTGTCTCAAAAAAAAAAAAAAAAAAAAAAAAAAAAAGTAAATTATAGATTTAGATGGATTTAGGTGGAGACTACTGTAGTAGGGAACAAAATTCTCATATTTCTAACACGCTTGTGATGTTTATCCAAGGACTTGAACCCAGACAGTGGCATGGCTTTCTGAGGAGGCATAATACAGACTATAGATGCTGAAGGCACAGGCTTGGTGGCACCCAGAGCAGCAGAGGCACATGGTTTAGACAAATTTAGTGTTTGTTTTCTACTTAGAGACATAAGGGGAGTAACTACTAATGTGCATACAGTCTTCCTACGTGTGTGAGCCCTTCTTATATGTGGTTTCATTTACTCTTTTTTTTTTTTTTTTTTTTTTTTTTTTTTAAAGACTGGGTTTCACTCTGTTACCAGGCTGATGGCATGATCACAGCTCATTGCAACCTGGCCCTTCCAGGCTCAAGCGATCTTCCTGCCTCAGCCTCCTGAGAAGCTGGGATTACAGGCATGCACCACCATGCCTGGCTAATATTTTATTTTTTGTAGAGCTGGGGTTTCACTGTATTGCTCAGGCTGGCCTCAAACTCCTAAGCTGAAGCAATCCTCCTGGCTTAGCCTCCCGAAGTGCTGGGATTACAGACATGAGCCATGGCACCTGGCCATGCCATCTCCTTTAATCTCTACAACTACCCTATAAGGTAGATGCTACCATAGCATCCTCGTTGTACAGATGAGGAAACCACAGCGAAGAACAGATACTTTACTGTGAGTGTCAGAACTGGGATCTGAACCCAGGGGTCTGATGCCAAAGGCCATGAGGTCACCCACTCTGTAGAATAAAGAATGGGGAACTGGGCTTGGGGCCACCCATCCTGGAGAGTGCATCGTATAAATGGCAGAGGGACCACTGTGTCATTAGCCAGAGCACACACCCTGGCTTTGAGGTACCAGGGACTCAGGGATCAAGAGAAAGATGGAGATTGAAAATGTAATTTTAAAGCCTTTGTTATATTTAGAAGACACAGAATAAGAGATCCTCAGAAATGGCCCGTGAACTGGAAGGATCACTAAACATTTTCAGTAATCACAATTATTTCAAATGGCCCTTTATGAGAGAGGAGTTAATCGATAGAGCTTCTGCCGCACACACACAAAACCCAAGCTGGGTACAAATTAACCCTTTATTGTGTGATATCTCTCAGATAAATTTTAGTTCACAGCAGCAACCCTTTAGATTTGCTGATAGCCTGGAAAGAGGAAAACCATGAATTATCTTCTTTTTTCTTCTCTCCATTTTCTGTCTACTTCCTTCTCTGAGAATCACCAATGGCCAGCTATGCTCCACACCCAAGACTAGATGTGTGCAGCCTGGGCCCCACTTATCTGTGGGATCTCCAGCCAAATAAGGGAGTGAGTGATTGTTTTGGAAGCTGCTGCAGAGGTCACATCTGGTTCTGAAATTGCTTCTGTTTTCCAAATTCTGAGACTGGAAGGAAATGTGGAGCTTTGGAAATGCGTGACTCACGTGCTGCTAGGGCTGATCGGCCCCAGCTTTTGAGGTGCTGAGGGAGCTTCACCCGATCCAGGGCCCACCTCTGAAGACCCAGGCACCTGGACAGCATCTTCCACTGGGGCCGAGCAGCCGCAGCAGCAGGACACGGGACTGGGAGTTGTTCTGATCCACGCTGTGCAACTTGCATGACAAGGATAGAGGGAGATTCATTTTGTAAAGCCTTGATTTCTCTATGAATATAAGGCTTTGAATTGATAGAGGAGTGAGTTTAAAATTTTATATGGTGATGAGCTATTTTATATTTGGAGTACATCGAATTAGTTTATCTGCTGCGTCTAGTGAAATGAGACAACTGCGTATAATTGGAAGTGAAAAATAAATGAAGTGGCTTTTTGATTCAGTATTCATTGTGACATTGGGATAAATTTAATTAAAAGATTTCTGGGGACAACAGACAAGACATCTATAAAAGTTCTAAAGACTGAATGCCTCCCTCATTCATTCCATGTGGATTTATAGAAGCAGTGGCAAGGATTGAAAGTCAGCCACCTGGATTTGCTGGAATAATTAGATATTAAAGAAATTTAGAACTCTAATCTTACATCTTCACCAAACGAAATTCCAGATTGAAGAAAAGAGTTAAATATAACTCATATATTTACAAGGATGAAACAAAAACACAAGTAAAAATCACATAACAGCCCAGGACTCTAAACATAACCCAAATCAGAAATCATAGAGGAAATATTCACAGATTTGATTTCCAAAAAATTCAAAATAAAACAAAACAAAAGCACATTATGTCAAAAGACAATATAAACAAAATTCAAGGATAAACAAAACCCTTGGAAAATACTTGCAGCCTATGCAATAAAGAGTTGAATTCTTTAATATATAAAGAGATCTTACAACTTAACAGGAAAGACAAACACACAGTGGAAAGAGAGACAAAGGGTGTAAAAAGAGCTGAAGATGTACCGATTGTCAAAAAGTTTATGAAGTGACAGTCCATTTTGCTAGTAATCAAATATGCTTAAATAGCAAGGTGCCTGTTTAGTCCATCAGAAGACAAAGAAGAAAATAGAATGATAGTATGCAATGATATGAGGATATGGGGACATCTGTACTAATTTCAAACATTGTTATTGGAAAGGTAAATTGACATAGGTTCTTGGGGATGGGGAGAGATTTGTTAAGGCATACAAAATTACAGCTAATAGTTAATAATATTTATCTAGTTCAAGTAGCTAGAAGGAAGATATTGAATGTTCCCAACACAAAGATATGATAAATGTTTGCGATGATGGGTATGCTAATGACCCTGATCTGATCACTACGCATTGTATGTTTGGAAACATCACTATGTACCCCATAAGTATGTACAATTATTATGTGTCAATAAAAAATATTTATAGTAAAAGGAAAACCCTAACGTGTGTTCTTCTGGAGAGCAATGTGGCCATCTGTATAAAAGCTTACAATATGCGTATGCTAAGTTTTACTTTCATTTATTAATCTTAAGGAAGTAGGAGTGGATATGTGCAAAGATTTAGCCATGAAGTTATTTATGGAAGTGTTTTATAATAGGCAAACATTGGAAATAGCCTAAATAAGCAACGATGGGCATTGGTTAAGGAACTCATGGTATGAACATATAATAGAAAATTCTATAGCTATTAAGAATTATTTCTGTGTCATTTTTGTTGATTTTACAATATGTGGATAATGATTAGGAATATAAGCTCTGAGGTCAGCCACCTGGCCCTGAGCCTAGGCTCCAATTCTTGCTTGCTGTGTGCCCTTGAGTAAGTTACTTAACCTGTCTGTGACTTGGTTTCTTCATCTGTAAATTAGAGGCATGTAGTCGTACCTACATCCTAGGTTGGTTATAAATACCAATTTAACTAAAGCACTTAGAACAATATTAAGCCTATAACATTAGCCTGAGGAACATTAGCTATTTTTATACTATTGCTAAGTGAATAAAATAAGCTACATTTTTGTTAAGTATACTTTGTGTACACAGAAGAAATTATTTATTCAGGAGTCTAATTGCTAGAAGAATTTAAAAAATTGCATTGCTCTAAAAGATTTTTTTACATGTTTAACCATGTAATGGAACCATACAGAGTTACAGAGCTTTGGAAAAGAGTGCTCCCACGGGCTGCAGATGACAATGGTATGCTGAAGGAATAGTTGTGCTGCAAGAAAACATGTGTGTGTGTTCTTAGAGATTACATGCACGCACACACACACAGGCATACACACACCGAACACGGGCTAAAATATTCATCAAAATAACTGTATCTCTGTATTATTTTGTTCTTTTGGAAGTAAATCTAAACTCCAAAAAACATAAATTTGGAACAATTGGGGTTTAGGTAAGTGCCATTCTTCTCTGTCTATATCTACATCTATATCAAATGACAAAAATACAGAGTTCATATATCCAAAGATTAACAATGCTTATCTCTGCATGGTGCTTTTAGTTTGTGTTTTTCTATGTTTTCTATTTTAGCATTTGTTTTTGCAAAGAAAAGTTATCTGATATGGTTAGGCTTTGTGTCCCCACCCAAATCTCATCTTGAATTACAATCCCCAGGTGTTTAGGGAGCGACCTGGTGGGAAGTGATTGGATTATGGGGGCAGTTTCCCCCATGCTGTTCTCATGATAGTGAGTGGGTTCTCATGAGATCTGATGGTTTTACAAGCGTCTGGCATTTCCCCCACTTGCACTCTTTTCTCTCCTGCTGCCTTGTGAGAAGGCCCAAGCTTGCTTCCCCTTTGCCTTCCACCATGATTGTAAGTTTCCTGAAGCTTCCCCAGCCATACAGAACTGTGAGTCAATTAAACCTCTTTCCTTTAAAAATTACCCAGTGATATGGTTTGGCTGTGTCCCCACCCAAATCTCATCTTGTATTGTAGTTTCCATAATCACCACATGTCACGGGAAGGACCAGGTGGAGATAATTAAATCATGGGGGTGGTTTCCCCATCATGTTCTCACGATAGTGAGCTAGTTCTCGCAAGATCTGATGGTTTTATAAAAGGCTTCCTCTTTCATTGGGCACTCATTCTCTCCCCTGCCACCCTGTGAAGAGGTGCCTTCTGCCATGATTTAAGTTTCCAGAGGCCTCCCAGTCATGCAGAACTGTGAGTGAATTAAACCTCTTTCCTTTATAAATTACCCAGTCTCAGGTATTTCTTCATAGCAGCATAAGAATAAACTAATACGCCCAGTCTCGGGTATTTCTTTATAGCAGTGTGAAAACGGACTAATACACTGTCTTTGATAAAAGGGGAGTAACCTTGCAAAAGGTTCAGGGGGTCTTTAGTGCACCTGTTGACATCTTCCCTCAATGAAAACCACAGCTTCTGTCCCTGTTCAATTTGTTGTTTATGGGGCTAGGAGATCCTGTTCATGCCTCTCTAACCTGTTACCCCACTCATTCTCACTCCATCCCAGCAAGGGAGGCTCTAGTTTGTTCCTAGACCATGTGCCAATGTGCTGGGGGTGGTGGCTCCTCTGGGAGGGGTGAAGGGACTGTGAGCAGAGCTGGGCTGGATGCACAGCGCTGTGGCTCTGGGCCCTTGGCCCTGCCTCGCTTGCTCTGTGCGGCTTTTCTCTCTCCTCATGAGGCTGGGGTGGTTAAGCATTTGGAAGGATGTCTGCTCCATGGATCCCCACTGAAACAGATGTTCTAGAAAGACTGTGCAGTTCACTTCAGCCTGCCTCCGGTCCTGGGAGCTCATTGTTCATGATGGACAGGCCAGGTTGCAGGGAAGGAGGTGAGGCAGGAATAGGGACTGGGTCTTTGCTGTCCCTCAGAGTCCCAGCAGAGACACCTGTGCCATGGCAGTGGGTGTCTAAAGCATTCTGTGGTCCTGGGTCTTTGTCAGAGACAGATCAAAGTAAGTGTGATGTTAAGAGGACTGGAATGTGGGAGATGGTTCTCTCCCAAATTCCTAAGTAACTGACTGCCTTCAGGAGTACTGTACTGAGCAGCACTAGCACCTGGGCAGTCACTGAGCAGACGGTACAATCCACCTGCCTTTCAGGGTGTCTCATCACCCACTCATTCCAGAAGCTAGCAGGATGTATGTAGCTCAGGTACCCACTGTGACAGACTTCGTGACCTTCTGGTCTTCTGGCCCCATGGACTTCCCTCCCCTATCTCTCACCACTCCCTCACCTTCTGACACAGGGACCTAGGTCTTCATTCTGACCCTAAGACCTTGGTCAGAGCAGGCGTGGGCAACCAGAGTGACTTAAGAATGCTTGACTCTTGATGACGCCATGGCCAGTTCTGGGACCTGTTGTCCTAGAAAGAGGTGTGAATGGTGCTGTGAAGTCCACTCGGATTCCCAGACTGCTTCGTCATGGAGTGAGGGAGAGGGTGGTGGTGATGCTGGCTCCAGGCCACATGCAGGTATGTAGTGTCCTCCCTGCAATGGCCCCCTCATTGCTTGCATTGTCACCTGCCTGCCTCTCCTCCTCTAGACTCTGATCCCTTTGACAGCTTGGACCTACTCTCTATTCCCATCCTTACCTTCAGATTCAGATTTGTTTCTATAACCTCTTTGTCTTGATGTCTGAAGCTTTCCTTGGGGTCAGTGGTGGTAGATGTCCCTTGTATGGGGACCCACACATGGATGTGCCTCCTGTTCTTGAACCAGCCCCTCCACATCCTTGCCCAGCCCTGGCTCCAAGAGCAAGGGTTCATCTCAAAAAAGAAAAAAAAATTATGAATCTAATGCAATTTGAATCAAAATCCTAGTGATTTTTTTTTTCCTGGGAACATGGAAAGCTAATTCTAACTTATTAAAATTGATCTAGTATATGAAGTGATTAAGACTAGTCAAAAGTTAATTTTAAGACAAAAAAGTAATACGGGAACTTATACTGCAAAGTCAAAATATCCTAGGAAGCTATGGTTTCTTGCTCATAAAATGGAGAAAAAGATGCTTCCCTGCAGGATTTTTTGAAAAGATAGTAAGGCATAGCGTGTAAAGTTAATGGGAACTGATAAACGACAGTGGAGATTATTTTATTCTTGATGTAGCTTAGATAAATGTGTGGGGTTGGGGACACAGTGAAAACAGCACCTGCCTTCTCATGTCTGCTGGTGAACTAGGAAGTACTTCTGAATGGGAAAGGGGAAGTGGATGGTGTGGGACCCAGGTGAGAAAGAAAACACTCTAAGCACCCTCAGTTGACTGAATGGACCCCCTCTTGGCCAAGAGGACCCCAGATAAACCTTGGAAATTGCATTCCCAGTCATGACATGATGGGAGGTTGAACACGCCTCATTGTCCCCCATCCCTCACTAACTGCTATTAGTCTTTCTTCCCTAAGGGCTAAACAGAAACCAACCCTTTCAAAAGACTGCACCACTGAGTTCAACCAACCACCTGGTGCTGCTCCTCCCTTTTGCAGTTTGACAGAACAACCCCACATTCCCTCCTGATGAGAGACCACAGACCATGAGGTGGTTCTGTCCAGTCTAGGGAGGAAGTGCAGTGAGAGTTTTCATGTCCTCTGCTTCACCTTTGACATCAGAGCTCCTAAAACTTGCATGACTCTCACATCATGCTAAGACTGCATTTTTTGAACATAGTCTCACAGCGAAGCATGAAGCTCACTTGCACATGAGCATGCTTCTTCTCTCATAAATATTCAAGACTCCTCCTATAACTTGTTGAATATGTATATTTGGCCACCTAATTTAGGATGAACCCCTGTCTTATGGGTGTTTGTGGGATTACGAGGGTCAGCACAGTAAAACACCCTTGAAGTTCCTGTTTCTGGCTTCGGGTTGTAAGCTGTGGTTCCCAGCCTGCATGTTACAATGTTTTGTGAGAATCAAAGCTCTCCTTTCCAAATTTATGAATCTCATCATTCTTCCGTTGATGCACAGCATGTCAAAGGTCAGAGTAGCAGCTGAAATTGTATTGTTGATCAAGGACACGTGTGGTTGAGGGCCTAAATCCAACAGGAACTCACTGATAATGTGTTGTATTACAGGTTGGGTTCCCTACTGGCTTGGCCCTGGGCAAGTTACTTAACCTCTTTAGACCTCTATTCTCTAATAAGGAAAATGTGAATTAATAACTACCACCTGTGATGTTGCTGCGAGCAGCAAATGTTAGTGCATTAAATGTAAGGCATTTAGCATTCTGCTTTGGTTTGTTGCTGTTGGCTTTCCAATACCCACAAATACTCCAACTCTCTGGACACCATCTGGATGCCCTATAATTTAATTCAATTCTGATGCTACCAGGAGTTAATGTGGACCCCGCAAAACTGTCCCCCATTTCAGATGTCAATTCCAAGTGGTGGGTCCCCAGGTCACCTACAACTTCTGTCTGACTTCACTACAAATTGGGGATTTCCACAACCTCCTTCTTAGATTTGATAATTTGCTATAATGGCTTATGGAACTCAGGGAAACACTTGCCTTATGTTTACCTGTTTGTTATAAAGGATATACCTCAGGAACAGCTGAACAAAAAGAATGCACAGGGCAGGTATGAGTCAATGTGCATGGAGCTTCCACAGTCTCTCTGGTTACAGCACGCCCCAGCACCTGAGTGTGTTCACACATCCTATCTTGTTCAAGAGTTTTCAATAGAGCTTAGTCTCCAACACTCTCTTCTTTTTGGAGGTTGACTGGTGGGGCTGAGTGTTTCCATCCTCTACTACCTGGTCTTCCTGGCAACCAGCCACGTCCTGAGGCTCTCTAGGGGTTCCACCTTAAGTCACCTCATTAGCATGAACTCAGATGTGACCGAAGACACTCCTGTCACTCTAGAAATTCCAAAGATTTTAGGGGCTCTGTGCTAGGAACCAGGAACAAAGACCAAATACATTTCTTATGATCTCACAGAGTATTGCGTGGTACGTAGGGAGTACTCCACGAGTGGCAGCAATGGTTATTTTTGAGGCAGATCATTGGCTTTGCTACACTTTGCAGGGAAAGGGTGACTGAACCAGGAAACTGAGGGCTCCTGTGGTCCAGGTCTAAAGCAAGAGCTCCAGGCTGGGTGAGGAAAGAGGTAAGACAAGATGGGAGATTCAGAACACATGGGCACCCAGGGAGATAAGGATGATTTTCTTAATATTTCCAAGTGCACTAGTGGTCATCTACATGGCCTTCAGTCTGTCCTGGAGGCAATCTCAGAACCATCTGGGCAGGAAATTTTGGGCCTAGAATACCTGGGACATGATCTATAAGGGCAGCCGGGGTGGTTCTCTGGCCTCGCGAATTTCTTGCCATATCCAAGGTGAGGTTCCTGAATGTCAATGTACCATGCCTTTACTTGCCTGGGCTGAGGACTCTACTGCCTGTTCAGACAGCTTCTAACCGTAGCAAACTAGAAAAGGATGCTTGTCCATCAGAGTTGTTTCTCTTCATTTTCTGTAGAGTCTTTCTCATGTGATTGCAGTCCAAAACAGTGCCTGGGGACCTTGTGCCTGAGGCATGAAGGTCTTGTCTTTCTGGCTTTGTCCTCATGTCCTCTTTAGGTTTACAGTGGCAGGCACACTGTGACGATGTGAGGATGTCTCTTCTAAAAATGGATGTGAATTATTCTCAAACCTCTCAAACCTCCCGGTCCACATGGGACTGAGCTTGGAGAGGAGAGTCCCTTTCTTCCCTTAGGAAATCCTTATCATAGAGTGGCAGGATCCCCCCTTCATGTGGGTGGCAAGCAGCTATTAAATCAGCATCTCTCCAGTCACCGGCTAATAGGGAGCAAGGGGATTAACTGGTGCTCATTTTGCAAGTAATTAAAAAATGTGTTACCATGATGAACTCTGGGAAGAAATTTTCTGGAAGCAATATTTACTATTTGGAGAATTTCAACTCTGAGTCCTAAGAGAGCCTTCCAAGCAGCAAGGCTGGAATTAGCTGCAAAAGGAATAATAACTTTCAATACTGGTGTCCATGTTTTACTGGGGCTGGGTCTCTCATTGGCTTCCTCATCAGAAAGCAAAAATATCAGATCGTCTCAGCTGTCTTATGGTGTCACAGCGCTTGCTTCGGGAACTGGAGGCTGATGTAGTGGCCACAACTCTATGTTCAGGGATGCCCTTAGTCTAGATATTCTGTTATGTTTCTAAAACTGCGTGCTTTGATTTCAGGATGTTAGAATATTATCAAAGGTGGGTAGTGAATGTGTTTTTGGAGAAAAACCATATTAAACATGTTACTAGGAGCTTTATTATACAAGGTGGAGAATTTGAAAAGCCATGCTCTAATTTAGGGCAGCATTTGAATGTGTCATATCGTAGCAAGTTTCTTTTCTTTGCAAGAAGTCAGTTTGCTATACGGAGAGAAGGAACATGATGCTGGCCCTGGACAGCAGGAACTGAGCAGGTGCTTAATTGTGCTATGCCTCAGTTTCCTCATCTGTAAAAGGAACATACTCTGGACTTTAAAAGCTGACTGTGAAGAATAGATTAGACAGTGTGTGTAAAGTGCCTATCCTAAGGAGGTGTTTGAAGCCACCTAGTACATGCCCTGGTTGCTGACCCTTTGCTTAGCTCTTGGGTCCACCTTTCATAGCTTCTTCAGTCTCAGGATATCTGCTGGTTTAGACCATTTGCAGAGATCTAGTCTCTCCACTTTGCTTTATTGCTGTCTCTTTGTCCTGTCCTGAATTTTGCTTCCTACCCAACTTTGGGTCCCACCATTGCCCTGACCTTTCCTGTCTCCCTCTGTGCTCCTTGTTAGGGTGAGTGTGTCCTGCCCACTCCTCAACTCTTCCTCCACCCATCCCATGAAGGAGTAGCTTAATCCAATTGGTGAATCTGGAATGAATCAACTGGCAGGCTCAGTTCTAAGACTACTTTTATCCTTTTGGGATGAGCTGCCTCCAGAGAGCAGCAGTTTCTTTTAGCTTTTCCAGGCTGTGTCCCCCTTGGGCAGGCTCCTCCACACCCCATCTGGTATGGGTACCCTGGTTTTGCACTGCCCATAGGGCAGCCCCTCGCAAAGCTCATTTGCCCACAGATATCAGCTGTGTCCTTCAACTTGAGTCTTTACTGGGAATAAAACTGAGAGTCTAGTGTCTAGGGGGGCATATTGGTTAAGAAATTGGTCTCTGGAGTTAAAGTACCTTGGTTCAAATCCAAGCTCTACCATTCACTTGGAGTGAAAATTTTGTGTGTGAAAATTTTTCAAACCCCTAAACCCCATTGAGCCTCAGTTTTCCTTCTGTAAAAGGAGGGAAACAATAGAAACTACTTCATAGTTCTGTTGGGAGCATTACACGAATTAGTGTATGTACATCATTTGGAACAATGCCTGCCCCTGGAAGCCATAACTGAATGCTGGCTAACTGTACATATCAGTGTATTCAGGGCTTGCCAGGGAAGGTGGAGAAGAGCACCACTTGGGCACTTCAGAGACCCATTCCCAGGTCCTGCCTCTCTACTGGTACCCTCAAGGTGGCTTCAGAGCCAGGGCCCAGTGGCTTCAGAGCCAGGGCCCTCCTGACCACACCTCAGCACCTGCCCTTGTCATGCTTCCCATGTATGTCCACTTGATCCATGTGTTACTTCCCTAGGTTTCAAATCGATTATTATCCCTGCTGGAGGAGTAGGGAGCAAAATGAAAATGGAGCATTTGTCTCCTCCTCTGTCATCAGTTACCATCACCCCATTCCCCCAGACCATAGGCTACCTCCTACTCATTCATGTTATGAATTCAAAGAGTGCTAGGATGCCCCATCTGTTTTTTTTCCCCAGCCTTCGAAAACTTCTCTCTGCTCTGGATTTCAACCTATAGGAAATTGTTCTTGCAGATACGAACCACTGTTTGCTAATGATCTTTGGTAGATCAAGAGCAGTGGGTCTTCCATTGCTCTTTAGTAGTTTCCTTTAAATGTTGAGCTCTTTTAAGAGCCCCCCACCTTCTACTCCTTCAACAGCCATTTACTACCTGATCCCCTTTCTCATTTGGAAAACCTTTATTAACCATTGGCTATGGGCTGGGTGTCTATGGGAAGGTAAGATAACTGCCCCAGAAGAATGTGTAGTCCAGTGGTGCTTAAATCATGCTCCACAGTGTCCTGTGTGCTCTCTAGAGGCCCCTCAGTAGTCACCGTGGAGAGTGTGTATGTGTGTGTTGGGGGTGGTTCTGAGTGGTTGGGGTCTTACCCCACTCTCAACATCCGTCCAGAACTACTGTTTTTCTTTCTTTTGCATATTGAGCAAGATTTCATCCAAAGAAAGGATTGCACCGTTAAAAAAGAAAAAAAAAGTTGGGAAGGGTGCAGTGGCTCACGCCTGTAATCCCAGCGCTTTGGGAGGCTAAGGCGGGCAGATCACAAGGTCAAGAAATCGAGATCATCCTGGCCAACATGGTGAAACCCCATTTCTACTAAAAATACAAAAATTAGCAGGGCCTGGTGGCACGTGCCTGTAGTCCCAGCTGCTCGGGAGGCTGAGGCAGAATGGCTTCAACCTGGGAGGCGTAGGTTGCAGTGAGCCAAGATCGTGCCATTGCACTCCAGCCTGGTGACAGAGCTAGACTCCATCTAAAAAAAAAAAAAAAAAAAAAAAAAAAAAAAAGTTGAAAAACCATTGACCTAATTTTTTCCACTGGATTTATTCAGCATGGCTTTTTATAGTGGTTTGATCCTCCCAGCTTGCATTTGGCCAACAGGATGACCTGGCCAACGTCCTGGCACCAGTCACCTACGGACTCAACCAGAGAGGACCTCTGAAACTGTCTCCTCAGCAGGTGAGGTTCACCTTTTGTATTGGAGAAAGATGTTTTGTGGTCAAAGTTAGTATTATTTCCAATAATAAGTAAATAAGGAATTTGTTGGGAGAGGTACCACACATAAATTGACTCTGAAGGCAGTCTCAAAACAGTTTCAAAAATGTTTTAGGCAGTGACAACACGATTGAAATATACTCATGGCCCCTAAAAATACTAGAAGCTCTAAAATAAGCTCCAAAATTGTTTTGTAGGACTCATAATATCAAACTATAACTTTCCAAAGGACAGGAGACTGGACTTTTCTTTAACTTTGTGGTGTGTTTGTTATGGCAACAACCCAGGGATCTAAGATAATCAGGGGCTGATGGCCCAATCACTGATCTATAGAGATGCATCTAATATAACCAATCAATATCTGGCTCATTCTGTTTTTACAAGGATATTTATGCAGTCCACATATTTGCATGTTTATAGAGCATTTCTGGAAGATGTTCTAGCATGTTAGCTTCATAGAGTAAGCCTTATGTTATTCTGTTTTGTTCACTAATGTGATCAAAGATGATGCCTGGCATGTAACAAATTTTTAATAGCTATGAATTGAATGAGTAAACTCACAAGAAAATGATAAAGGTGGTTACCTCTAGGGAGTAGGACTAGAGATTGGTGAAACTATTACTTTTCAATTTATATCCACATATGGCATTTATATGAAGAGGGCAGGAAGACTGTCTGCTTTTCTCTTTGTATTTGCTCCTTTACCCACAGAGAGGAAGAAATTTCTGCCTTTGCTTTCACTGCTGTCTTTTGGCCTTATGACTCCTCCATGGGCAGCCCAAACCAAAAAGGAATGCACAATCTGGCTGGTTGTTCTTGGACCATGTATTCTTAGTGGGCAAGATTCCACTCTTCTTCACTCATTTCCTATCTCCATTGCTTTATGATCAGGGCCTCCCTTCCAGAATAAGTCCTGCTCATGACTCTACTCTCAATTTCAGCTTTTCCATTAGTGTTTGGTTCACAGGGCTAGAGGCATGTGAGCATTTAAATTTGTCCTTGTCTTACTTCATCTGGGCTGCTGTAACAAAATAACATAAATAGGTGGCTTATACACAACAGACATTTATTTCTCTCAGCTCTAGAGGCTGGGA
This sequence comes from Rhinopithecus roxellana, assembly GCF_007565055.1. Lineage (NCBI taxonomy): Eukaryota > Metazoa > Chordata > Mammalia > Primates > Cercopithecidae > Rhinopithecus > Rhinopithecus roxellana. The sequence goes on from NC_044557.1 coordinate 113,780,586, forward strand.
AGTTCAAAGCAAGGCACCGGCAGATTTGGTATCTGGTAAAGGCCTGTTTTCTGGTTCGTAGGTGGCCATCTCCTCACTGGAACCTCACATAGCAGAAGGGACAAGGAAGCTATCTGGGCTGGGGTCTCTTCTTTTTCTTTCTTTCTTTCTTTTTTATTTTTTTGAGACAGAATCTTGCTCTGTTGCCCAGGCTGGAGTGCAGTGGCAAGATCTTGGCTCACTGCAACCTCTGTTTCCTGGGTTCAAGCGATTCCCCTGCCTCAGTCTCCCAAGTAGCTGGGACTACAGACATGTGCCACTATGCCCAACTAATTTTTGTATTTTTAGTAGAGACAGGGTTTCACCATGTTGCCCAGGCTGGTCTCGAACTCCTGAGCTCAAGTGATCCACTGGCCTTGGCCTCCAAATGTGCTGGAATTACAGGCATGAGCCACCACACCCAGCTGGGTCTCTTCCTATAAGGACAAAAATCTCATTCACGAAGGCTTTGCTTTCATGACCTAATTACTTCCCAAAGGTCCCAACTCCAAATAGTTTTATAATGGGAATGATATTTTAACATAGGGATTTTGGAGGGACACAAACATTCCTTCTGTGGCATTCCTCAAACCTGGACATTTTAGATGCAAGCAAGTTGGGTATAGGAAACCCTGAGTGAGACAGAGTAGCTCAGCAGAGATGTTTTAATTTTGGGAACACAGCTCTCCTGGTGATTAATAAAAATTCTAACTTGTAGGCTGGGCACAGTGGCTCATGCCTGTAGCCCCAGCACTTTGGGAGGCCAAGGTGGGCGGATCACCTGAGGTCGGGAGTTCGAGACCAGCCTGACCAATATGGAGGAACCCCATCTCTACTAAAAATACAAAATTAGCCGGGCATGGTGGTGCATGCCTGTAATCCAGCTACTCAGGAGGATGAGGCAGGAGAATCACTTGAACCCAGGAGGCAGAGGTTGTGGTGAGCCAAGATCACACCATTGCACTCCAGCCTGGGCAGCAAAAGTAAAACTCTGTCTCAAAACAACAACAACAACAACAACAACAACAACAACAAAAATTGTAAGTTGTTTCGCATTTTGCTCTTGTCCTCCTATGTACAGTTTCTGCAACGAGGCTGCAGTGATAGGATTCAGAAACCCAGAGCCCATTCCAACCTCATGATACTGCCGTGCTTTTACTTGTTTAGTTTGTCATGTGCATATATAATTTGGAAATGAGTATATGGATCAGAACATAATAACATGTGAGGAGTGAGTACAAAGTATTTTTTCCTCCACCTACACAACATAATAAAATAGTTGTTTTTCATAAATTCTGTTGGAGGCAATTTGTATTTATAAACAGGAGAAAATAATAATAATAGGCTGGCAGGATGATTTAGCATTAACAGGCCTTTTGTCTAAGAAAACTAGTTCATAGAATCATTAAATACTTTGGTTAAAATTGAAAAGGAAAGGGACAGAGTTAACCCCGAAACTTTGGAGTCTGAAGCAGAGACTTAACAAATTCAGTATGGGTGAGTGTAAGGAGTAGGTGCTACATCGTGACCAAAAAAAGGATTGTAATGCTGCCACACATATTTCAGAAAAGTTGATCTACTAGGGAATGTGTGTGGATGGACACTTTTGCTGTTCTGAGATGTCTGTGATCTGTGCTAATAGGCATCAGTATTGTGTTAACAATAACAGCAATTACAACAACAACAGCTAAGACTCATTGAATGTTTATTATGAACTACACAGACATTCTTTACATGTATCGGTCCAATGAGGAAACTTCTATTATTATGCCATTTTACAGATAAGGAAATAAACACTCAGGTAGGCTTAGGTCACATGCTGCTAAGGGGCATGGGTGGAATCAGTGGAGTGTTGAAGTTGGCTTGTACAGGCTCTTGAGAACAGACTGTGCACACCTCTTTGCAACAGTGTGTTCAACAACATCATGTTGCTACCTTGAATTTGGCCATTGTGGGCTAATATACACCACAAAAATTGATAAAATACCACAGATCATGTGGCATTTTTTTTTTTTTTCCAGAGAGCTCATTGGCAAACATTCTAACAAATCACTAGATAGGATTCAAACCCAGGCGGTTTGACTGGATAGCATCTTGGCAAAGATGCATGTTTTCAGGCCAAAGTATTGATAATGGTTTTAACAATTGTCTTATTGTGTGAGCCACTTTTATTTGGTTGGTTTTATAGATGAGCTTGAGGAGGCAGTGTCTCATTTACATGGGGCATAGTGGATTGGTTGGACCAGGTGTGCCATTTACATAGTGCCAGAGGAGGCTGACCATTCCACCCTAATCTTTTATTATGCAAATGAGGTCTTTACCTGGCCTGTGCCATGTTACCTGCACATGTGGCAACAAAGAAAAGGGAAGGGAAAACCTCCATTTTGAATATAACTGGCTTCCAGGTATCCCTTTTTTATTGGTATAACTGCTCGCATTTACCTATGCAAGCTTCAAGCTTGCTTGTCTATGCCTGCAGCTTGATTTTTCAGGCTGCTTTTTGTTAGAAAAGAGATTATTTTGGGGCTGCTTTTTATTAAAAGGAAATTCCACCGAGAACTCTTTTACCCTAACTGCCTAAATAATTTCTTTTTAGCTCCTGTATTACTATCATTTGACTTATATGCCAAGGAGTTTGGGTGGAAAATAATGATCCCTCCTCATCAGGAAGCAGATGCTCACCTTTGTGGATAGTCAAACTGACAGCCACAAAAATCCCCCAGCAAGATCAATGAGAAAAAAAACAACCTGTGATTGCTGAGTGCTAACTATATGTCAGGCATTTCCTTAAATCATTACCTGCATGGTTTTATTTCATTAGCCCAGAAGCCCTCTAATGATGCGCAGTAGCCGTTGTTCTCATTTTTGAGAAGAGGAAGTGAAGATTTGGAGATGGTGAAACATTGGCTTGAGATCTTCTAAGTGGCGAGTGGTTGAGGGAATTTGGAGCCTGTAACAGCTGCCAGACAAATCTGACTCCAGAGTTCATGTACCCCAGGGAGGAAACCATACTGCTGAGGAGTCCCACTGAGGGAGTGGGGCAGAGAGCGTAGCCCCGAGGCTTCCAGGTTCTGAGCAGAAGAACCTCCATCAAAGCACTCCACCAAAACACAGCTGTGTTGTCTGTGATCTTCTCTGACCTCGGCCCTCATAACCTTTTGCCTTGGCTATGGGTAATTTAATATGTCCTGTCCTGAACACATCCAACATTTCCATGTGTCTGACTTCTAATACCACATTCCCCCACTACCTGCTTCTAAACCTGATGATCCAGGCGTATTCTGGTCTTTGCCCATATCTTGAATGCAGTCCCTGTACACCCTGTGTCTCTGTACACCCTATGTCCAATCTACCCTATTTATTATTATTTTTTCCAGTATACTTTCTATTTTATTTTTTTTAAAGTGAGGATATAAAAATGAGATTCTTGAAGAAAATAATAAAGTGTTATCTTTGGAAGGTAAACTTAAAGGCACCTTCTATTTTGCTCTTCCTATACTTATGTACTTATTTTCTACATTTTCTATAATGAATGAGTTATTTCCATAACAAAAAAATGCTACTTACAAATGGATAAATGAAGACAAATCTTAAAACAAATCTTAATACCTATTCATCCAAAAAGCAAAGGACACTTTGCAAACTATTACAATCTACCTTATGCAACTGGCTGAAGATACGAACTTTCTTTGTCTGCACTACCCACTCCATTTCTCAAGAGACATTAACAACACACCATGATTGAAAAACTAGGGTGTTATGTGTTTAAAGAAAGGGGTTTAAAATATTTTATTAGAGAACACATATCAATATTAAACAACACTTAAATAGATGGCATTCATATTAATAAGGACAATATAAATTCTTATAATTTGAACAGTCACTTTGTTCAACAAATAAAATAAATTCATTTTTATCAGTGGGCATGATCCATGAAGTATATGTTTTCAATAATTTATTCATCTGCTTAGTACTATATACATTCATTTTCTTTGAAAAGAAACATAAAATCAACGTGATTGTTTATCACATCACATCATAAACAGATGGACCTGTAAAAATGGCGTGTAGAAAATTCAGAAACACTTAAACAGCACATTCCAAGGATACTGAGTCCATGTAAGAGAAATTAAACGCTTTGAAGCCATTGTAGTCAGCCTGGTGTCATATATATGCATCAATACAAAATGTTGCCACAAATTCAAGTATACTGATTCACACACATAAATATATTATTCTGACATAGGAGAGAATGCTCCCTTGAATAGTATAGCGTGCATACCAAACTCTCAGCACGATTCAGATTAACTTTTTTTTTTTTTTTTTTTGTAAAATGGAAGGAAAGGTAATGACATCGTCAACTTAGTCGACAAAATACCAAACCTGGAGAAGGTGGACGTAGTTCACAAACACTGTACAGTTAGAAATTGCACCATACATGGAGTCTTATTTGTCACAACAATTGTTAAAGGTTACAGAAAAACCATAGCAGCTAAAACCAGCCAGTCAGCCCACATTTGCTTCTGTGGCAACGTGGAAATGCTGTGTTTGTATTTTGAACAAATGTAACAAGGAGACAAGCAGAAACGCTGCAGCAAGCCAGGAAATGTCACTGGGTTCATGGTTAAATGGCGTCAGCTTTATTTACTGAAGTATAATTTTAATTTCACAGGCAAAATGAACCTCCAAATTTGTTTTCCTTAGCCCCAGCAAGTCAAGTCCTTCCTAACTGCTAGTTGATTGCAAAAGTGCAGCTTCAAGTCTGTCCCTTTTGTGTTCATTTCTGCGCCCCCACCTCTAGTCCATCAGGTTTCTAACACGAGCAGACGCTGTTTCATATGCTTCAGTGTAGCGTGAGATGTGACCCTTCCGTGATGTGAAAGTCAGCCTTTGGGGGTATTATAGTGATTCAGTTATTTTCTGTTTGTTGTTGTTGTTGTTGTTGCTGTTGGAAAACTTGTTTTTTAAAAACATGCTGCAGAACATCTTCTTGCTAAAAACAATTTCTCAATTAGTAGGAACACTGAATTGCCTTGTATATGATTTGCTTGTTTAGACGTCCAAAGCATTTGGTTATTCTTAAGAATTAGGCACTTCCATTCTTGAGCAAATATTTATTTGTGTGAAGAGAGAGAAATAGACCTCCTTTTTTTTTTTTTTTTTTTTTTTTCTGTTTGGCCATCCCACTGTAATGCTGCACCAGGCCTTGAGAACAAAGAGAATCAGACAACTGGAAAACCAAGGCTTTGTGATTTTCAGCCAAGCCAAACATGGTTACTCTGTCAGGAAAGCCTTGGACTCACCACCGACTGGCTGTTTCAGTGAGTTCTTTCTTGGCTTAAAAAAAGAGTGAGAAGAAGAGCAGTTGTGTGGTTTGCCTGTGGGGACTTGGGCAGTGGGGGTTTGTAGAGCCAAGTGGTCACCGTGATAAGCGAGACTGACTTCCCTGTGCCCTGACATTTGGGAGGAGGCAGCAGCCCCACCACACGCCCAAGGTTTACCAGCCCCTGGGCCTTTGCACAGATTCCTCCCTTCTTTGCAACTGTTTCTGTTCCCCACCCCATTGTGTCCTCCAAGACTCACCATAGAGATCATCACTTTTGAGAAGCCTAACTCTGCAGTTGACTGAGGCCCTCCACCAAGCTCCCATGGCACTGTATCAATATCATAGATGCTTGGAGGTCAAGGACTATGTCTCTGCCCTTGCTATTCTCCACCCCCTGGACTTGGGGCTGGAGCACAGTCAGCCTACACTGAATATTACAGAGGGAATAAAGAAATGAGAGAGCAGAGAGTGCAACAGCAGCTCTCTTTGAACAAAGGGGATTTTGTTTTGCAGCATGATTTTCATGTCTATGAATGTTTCAGAATTCAAGGGACACTGACTTTTACAAGTTAAATGTGCCTTTTTCCTTTTAAAAATATTTTATTCTGAAAAATTTCAAACATGCACAAACATGGAAGAACTGCGTGTGGCCTTGCCTGCCATTCTTATTTCATCTTTCACCCTTGCTTCTCCACTTTTGGCAATAAAACTTTAAAGCAAATTGTAAACATACTTCGATATGCACTTACCAGTTAAGAACAATGCCATTATCACATCCAACAAAATTTAAAGTAACAATCTAATTATCTAACATCTAATAGGACCCAGCCTCTTCTTAATTTTCTCCAATTACTTCAAAAATGTCTTTTTACACTTTGTTTTAATAAAAATCTAAATGAACAAGGCTTATACAGTATACTTGATGAATGCATCTCGTAAGAATATTTTAACCCATAAAAGTTCCCCTTTTTAAAATGCCATTTACTTATTGAAGAAACTGGGGTGCCTTATGGAATTCCTCATACCCTACACATGGCTGATCATTCTCAATGAACTTCTAGGAATGAAATGGGGGAGGGAGGTTGTACGAAACTGATTTACAAAAAATCGAGCTATTTGTCCCCGAAGGCTCTTTTCCTCTTGCCCTTTGCATTCATGATCATTCCTTAAGTTACTGTTTTTCTTGCATCAGCAACAGTAATATGTTGGATTTGTGCCTTAGTCAGATGGATTCTTGATAAAGAAATAAATCCATGTGACAGGCAAGGCTCCTGGGCTCCTGGGGTGGATTCCAAAGACAGTGGTTCACAGGATGAGTGGTGGGTTTGCTTCACTCGTGCATTTGCTTCAAATGCTCCCCTTCCTTGGGCAGTAAGGACAACAGTCGTGGACAGGAAGCTGGCTTCATGTTATGGGTGTGTGTCCCTTTAAAACACAAGGTAGACTAACCTTTAGTTAATCATGCATTTTTAATATCCTAGGCATCATGCATCAACGTGATCACAATTTTACCCTTTTGTAGAGTAAGAATTCTTACTCCAGACACAATGTGTCCATTTTCACAAGTTCAGACTTCGGTAGAGCGGGTTCTTCTCAAATTGAGGATCCCTCTAATTTTCTCATTAGCCAGGCTGGTCACATTCTGCTCCCTGTGAGATGATGCTTTTGGTCTTCTTTCTCCAAACACTGAAAGAACTGAACACTCTTCTTTTTAATTTGGGCCAACACCAATCTGTTCATCCTTGCAGCTGCTTCTCAAAATCCAGAAGACTGAAATAGTCATAGACTGTGTTTACATAAAGCAGAGTTGGGCCAAGAACCTCATCCCCGAAAGTGACTTTTTTCCTCTCTTTAAAACAATTTTGAGATTCTGAGTCACGAGAGACCATTTGGCAGGGAGATGGCAGCAAGTCCCTGCCAAATTCAGCCTCCGAGCATGGCTGACTGCCCCGTCAGCCTGAGTCGTGGTGAGCTGAGCTTGCAGTGTGGACCTCCCTCTGAAGCCACCTGCCTAGAAGGCTGCTGGAGACCACTTAAAGGGTGCCCCAGAAATGTCTAGACTCGACTGGCAGAACCTGAAATTAGAACTAAGATTGCGACCTGGAGCTTCCATGACAGTCTGGAAGTGCAGCGTCAAGTCTGTCCCTTTTGCTTCCATTTCCCCCACCGCCCACCTCTGCTCTGTCAGGTTTGTGACACAAGCAGATACTCATACGCTTCAATGTAGCATGAATCATGACCCTTGGATGATGTGAAAGCCAGCCTTTGGGGGTATTATAGTGATCTTCAACTTGCAGTGAAATCAAAACGACCTCTGTTCATGACTGGGAATTTGCGGTTTTGGCTTGTAAACATTTACTTCCAATAGTTGCCCAAGCCCGGAGGTGCTCATCCCGTATTTCCTTAGATGATGTTACATCTTAGTTTTGCTTCAAATGCTGTACTGCCTTCCAGTGGTCAAAACTACTTCTCTTTCCCATAACATCATTTATATAAGCACACGCACGCACACACACAAAGGCACACACACACACCTTTTCTATAATGACTGCATTTTATGTAGTGTCTTTCATAGGACAACTATGATAACTTAAAATACTTTCTATTGCTAAGCAAGTAGCCAATGTGAGGAAGATGACAAACACCAGCCTTGGATACTCTTGTTCTGACCTGTCTACAATTCAGAGAGCTTGGTGGAAATCTTCAAAGTCGTGCAGTTTGCCTGATTTTTAAAAGCTAAGATAAATTTTCCATGTGGGGTTATTTCCAACCCAAAGAAAATAGCGTGGTGTGGGGAATAACTGAGAGCTGGGATTTGGTGCCTAGCACATTGAATGTAGGAATGACAGGACCCGAGCCGCGGTGCAGCAGGTGCTTTGTGACCTGCTTTCTAATTACAGAGAAATGAATGTCTTCGGGTGGGCATGACCAACTCCTGGAAATGTAAACCTGAAGTGAGATAAAGAGCAAAGGAAAGTGAAGGACTTATTTTCTCTCTTCCTGTACATGGCACTTTCAGTGCTTGAAGATACTTTAAAGGTCATCTAATTTATAGTTGCGTCTTATTTAGATAGCATTTGAGAGGGGAGATGAAGACGGGAAAAGAGTGCTAGCATTTATAGGGGACCTGCTATGATTTTATAGCTTTATCAGCTCATAAGGCATTTCATGTACACAATTTTATCTGCTAATCCCATTTCACAGGTGAGGAAAATGGCTCAAGAGAGGTCACATGACTTGTTTAGGGCCTCTTAAATAGGTACAGAGATGGGGACTGCAATGAATCCCAGGCCTATGGCTCCCAGTCCGTCATCAGTCTTCTCTCAACACCATTTTCCAGATCCTTCCAGTCCCCTTCCTAGTTGGGAAGGTCACGTTTAGCAAGCTAAGCAGTGAGCACAGGAGAACACCAGAAGAACATACAAGAGAACACAGCTCTTTCCAGTCTTTCTCTTTTTCAAAACTCCCTGCAGACTTGACTTACTTTCCTCTTCTCATACCCATAATATATTTATTCTCTGGGAAAATATTTCTTTTGTAATGTGACTATGAAATCTCATACCTTACCATACCATGTGCAAAAAGCTTGGCATGTAGTGGATACTCCAAAAATACCATTTTTACTATTTAAACTTTATCTTTGTATAAATCATCATGGATGCATTATAGGGAGCAAAATGATTTCGTTGTTGGCAATATTGGGTTAAGTTTCTGTGTTAATACTGGAGAGTGAATTGCTCGTGACTTGTTATACCCAGAGATAAAAATAGTTTGTTTTCCCTCACATCTGATGAAGAAAGCATGTGTTTTTGATTCAGCTTTAAATGCTGAGGCAGAATTTCTGTTGCACAAATGTCAGCTCTCACTTGTTGAAGTTTAAGTATCAGGGTTGTGTATGATGTTCAGAAGAGGAAGTTGGGGCCAGACAAGCTGCTGGGAATGGAGATGAGAGCAAGCAACGGACCTCAGTTTTTATTCAATTATTTCCTAATAAAAGTTTGACTCTTTTTGTTTAAAGTATGTAGAAAACTAGCAATAGATTGTTATTTAAATATTTGTAATGCATGCTTTGATCTTAAAAATACTTCACAGAAGTACTTTTTAATAGCCTTCCTACTTGTCAGATTGACTTTGGGCATCCTTATTTGTAGATTCAAGCTGCTCATTCCCCACCACGTTCATCAAGATCCCCTCCTTCTCTGCTCTTCACAACCACTGTCACCTCTGCTATGACTCCAGGACTGACTGGGAGAGGCACTGTGGGGCACGAAGTACTCTACCTAATGCTCAGCTTTTGATTAATGGGCCACAGCCCTCCTATCTCTTGAGACTTCAGTTAGTCGAACTCTTTTCATTATGAAAGATAAGGCTGCATTTAGCAACCGGAATGAAGACAAGGGAGTGGAAGAAATGCAATGTTTAAAGATAAATCAATAAGCCATTGCTACACTTATTCGAACCTGGTTTTGGATGGCTTTTGGGCTTGATTGACCGAATACTCTTGTAGGCTTTTCCTTTTGATGTGATTTTCCCCCTGTCATTTCCAGATTGGACTAAAGTTGGTACATCACGTGACTCTAGACAGCAAGGGTGTTCTGATGTGATTGATGTTGTGGAAGCAGAAACACTTGCAACCTGAGAGTGCCCAGGGAGGAAGGAGGGGGATAGGAGGTCACAGCAGCATGGTGTCTTGCCCAGAAAACACAACAGCAGGTGCAATGCAGTTAGAACAGTCCTGATTCTTCCAAATGAGGATAAATGCTCAGTTGCTTCTCAGCAGGAACCAGGACAGAAGAGAATATATCACTCTGTGGCTGTCAGGGAAACACTGTGAGGCAATACAAGGGTCTTGGGTTGGGTGATTAAGTGGAAATGGCATGGAATTTTTCAAGAGGCACAAGGTGTGCAGGCCAGGATGCCCTGAGACCAGGCAGAGTGGGCAGCAGGGCAGCAGGACCGTCTTATTGCGCTCATGAAGGCTTAGGCTTTAAGAGTGGGAGGTGGTCTTCAGAAGGTCGAAATTAAGACAGCTTTTAGCAGGGCCTGGCTGTCTACATCCTCATATCAAATCCAAACAGTGCAGCTTCCTTTCCTCTTTTCTGTCTTTCTTAGGCTATGAGAAGAGTAGGGGAAAACTACATGAGGCTCTTTGGCACCCATTTTTTAAGCCAGTTGTGTGATACAGGGCAGACAGCACTGATACACCCTTAACCCACCTATCACTGGCACGGGGGCCCCAGTGTGATCACAGGGCTCTCATGTGGTCCTCAATGCCCCAGTTCCCAAGATTGGGCTCTGCTGTTGGTTCTTATCCCATCTTGTTCAGGTCTCACCCTCCTCTCGGAGTCTAGGGTCTGTCCTATTTAATGATGGGGCTCTGCTTCCTCAGGTGCAGATGTCTCTGGGTAAGCATATGCCCACCTGACTCAAGATGGCTGGGATTCCCCACTGCTGACCTGGGGTTCCCCACTGCTGTGCTCTGTACCCCTAACTGGGATCTTACTGTCCCTTAGAATCCTCAGGGTCATCAACTTGAGCCTTTCTGGGTGGATCTTCTGATGTTTCCAGGTCCCTGGGGACTGGCCTCCCAGCTGCTATCTGTAACTAGTGGTTGGATCTTATTACTTGTTCTGCTGTGCACCCCTCTCTCCATGTTTGCTTAGGGGCTGGAGTACTGTCATGGGCATGCTAAGTGACAGACCATTGCTGCCATCCAGGAGTTCTCCTCTAGTTGAGAAGACAGGACTTACATAAGTACAGTGTATACAAGGTACCCTTTAAAATATTTTAAATAGATATAGACTTTTAAAGACAACAGAAAAATTACAATAGACTACAGAATTAGTTGCCAAATACATTCTACAGACAATTGCTGTAAGAACTTGGAGAGAAATTGGAATGATCAGAAAGGGCCGAATTTAAACTTCTAATCTGGGAAAAGAATTATGGATACATTTAGTACTGAGCAGAAATGAGAGAGTGAGGAGAGAGTCCTTATGGGCTCAAATGAAGTCTCCCACAGATTCCTATGTTGAAGTCCCCAAGACCTCAGAATGTGACTGTATTCAGTGATAGTGCCTTTTAAGGCATGGTGTGGTTAAATGAGGTGATGAGGGTGGACCCTAATCCAATAAAACAGGTGTCCTTATAAGAAGAAGAAATTGGGACAGAGAAATGCACAGAGGAAAGACCATGTGAAGACACAGGGAGAAGATATCTATCTGTAAGTCAAGGAGAGATGCCTCATAGGAAACAACCAGCCAACGCCTTAATCTTGGACTTTCCAACCTCCAGAATTGTGGGGCAATATATTTCTGTTGTTGAAGCCACCCCATTTGTTTGTTATGATTGACTAGGACACTAATATGATGGGGCTGGAAATGCATGGAGCTGTGCTGTATCTGCAAAAGCAGGAGCATACTGGTTGGGAGAAGATCCTTTATTTAAAGCAGAAAAGTTCCTGGAACAAGAATATGATGAGTTGGCAGAAGGACTCCATGAACAAGTTCTAGCAGCAGATGGGCTGCTGGGGACAGGGACAAAGAGCAGAGCACCAGAAGAAAAGAACACCCTTTGCCTGGTTGACAGTTTTGCTTAGGGTATACATTCCGATGGGTTAAGCATTGCTCAATGCTATCATAAAACCAGCTTTACTTTATGAGATTAATCAAGGCCTGGAAGGCCCTCAGGTGCTTTTAAGAGGGAAAGTCAACAGGAAAGGAACAATAAGGGCAAGAGACAGAAGATGCAGAAGAAGAGAAAGAGAAGGTGACTTTGCTGGGCTCAGTAGAGACTTTTGAACCATCAGAGAGTGGTAAGAGGTGCACACCACAGAGGCTGATAGAAATACTGCAGCCACCCATTCTGACCACCAGCTCTTTTCTAAAATGCGGCTGCACATTGTGTTTGTACTTGGAAGTAATTGTATGAGAACAGAAAGGCAGCACTGCAAGCAGAGGGCAAAAGTCCATGGGGGCCTTCAGCGTGTCCTCATCCTCCTGGCACCATCTCCTGCCCTGGGCTCTCTGGAGGCTGTGGGCCTGGAGCTCACAGAATCAGGCTGACCTGGGAAGAGGATGGAGTTGCTGAGGGCAGCCCCATCTCGTCACCCAGAGCTATGCATGGAGCATGGATTCCATGGGAAATGGCACCCTCTGGAGCAAGGGCACCCACCCCAGCTTCTTCCACTGTTTGTAAGTTTAGCAAGAAGGGGACAGTGGAATTATGGAGTGGATGGGATCAGGAAAGGAGATGGGAAAGATGAAAGGGCACAGGACCAAGGCCAAACAGGGGACAAGGAAGGGAAGGGAGGGGAAGCTGCCATGTGGCATCAGCCCAAGGTGGCAGTGGTGTTATTACTGAATGGCCTCAGTATTTCCAGGTTCTTCCATATCAGTTCTGCACCCGTCACCGTCCATGCTCCACCCCAGAGCCCTGCTGTGGAGTCTCCTCTCTCAACACTGAACACCGTGCCCTTGGCTGCAGGAACTGCACCTTATTTCTGATTGGGAGAGTCTTTCTCTTCCTTGTTGCCCATCAGGACTGGAGAGAGGAAGGAACAAGAGGTCCCTCCAACAAAGTGTGTCAGCTCAGGGAAACATGGATCTGGTATTCCCAGGAGAGGGATAAATATGCTTCCCCATGGTAATATCATTTCTATTCCAGTTAGTCAAAGAAAAAGGAAAAATAAGAAAAGAAGAAGTGGAGAAGGAGGAGGAAGAGGAAGAGAAAAAGGAGGAGAGAAATTCTGCATCCTATCTGTCATTTGGAAATGCCTGTCATACCCAGCATGCTTTGTGAACCCCATGACTCTTATTGGTGAGCTCCAGGCAGGCCCTCAAATGCCCTGGTGTAGGTTGCCATGTCTAGGACTCAAGGAGTCAAGTGTGGCCCTGAAATTCTCTTGGGGGCCTCTGGGGACCTCCACTTGGGCAGGTCCCAAGGGTCTGGGAGGAATTTCAGGTTGGCCTTGCTCAAGAGGTGTGTATTTATTATTGCTACTCTTAGGGTCAGCCAGATTGTGCTGTGGGGGTTTCCCTGATGAGGTGAGGAGCTGAATGATGTTGAAACTCCCTGGGCTCCAGTGTACCTTCCTGCTCTACAGACGACAGCAGTGGGGGTGGCAGACGCTCACCTCTTATCCTGATGCCTGCTTGGAAGGTCACAATAATTCATAGAGTGGGGCCACTCTGAATATGGACTTGTCACTTTATCCAACGACTCAGTGCAGGCTGAGAACTTGAATTTAGCCAAGCGGAATTGTGTCAATGGCATATGAAAAAATATTTGTATGTTGAACACCGAAACCCATTGTTTAGCATCATCTGTGCTACACTGTTAGCTAGTAATGGCATAGATCATGACAGCAAATTATGGCCCATGAGCTCACTCCAACCTGCAGCCTGGTTTTTTGTTTGTTTGTTTTGTTTGAGAGAATAAGGGTTTTTACATTTTAGAGGGTTGTTTCCCCTCCCCCCAAAAAGGCTAAACAAATAAGAATGTGTGATAGAGACTGTATGACCCCACAATGCCTAAAATATTTACTATCTAGTCACATACAGAAAAGGTTTGCAAACTCCTAAGGTACATTAAATAGATTTTTATTTTTTGGTTCATCTGGGAACATCCTCTCCCTCCCCCATTTATAACAATGCCTCTTGGAAAAATGCTTTCTTGACTTTGAAATAGATGAACCCGGACTCCATCCAGCTTGTAAGCTGGGGACTCTCTGTGCCTCTTTTTCATGCCAAGTGCAGGGCGGGGTGCAGGAGAGGTTGTTTGCTGCTGCTGATGACCAATGGGTATGCAATGACCCACAGGCTGACCGGGAAAATAATTATTCCCCAAACTCCCTTTGGGACCTCTGTATTCCTGAGGACATTAAGGTGACAATCACTGCCTTACATGTCACCCTGTGGAGCAAACCAAGAGCCTCCTGCCCTGCATATTTCCTTGGCTCCGCTGCTGCCATCTAGGGAGAAAGAACAGAATCACCTGTGCTTGTCTGTCAGTCAATGACAGAAGCATAGACAAATATGCCCTTGGCCCCTAGAACAGTGGCATGCCGCCCAGCCATGGCAGAGATAAGGCGGGAGAGAAAGTGCCAATAGAGCTGGGATTATAGGTCAGGGACAAATGAGTGAGATATGAACGTCAGAGTGTCGAGAAACACAGTGGACCTGGGAAACATTGAGGTGTCATGGAAAAAGGAGTTGGAGGCTGGATTTGGGGATATTCAAATAAACCCTTAAATCTCCTACCTCCTCTTTTCTTTATATGCTAAAGTGTAGGTAATAATCTTTTCCTTCTCCTTCTACTGCACAGGGATGACTAAGATAGGCACAATTACTTTGACAAATATAAAGTGCTATATAAATGGACAGAAATAGTAAACTCAAGTTGGGATTTTCTGTCTTAGCTTTCTCTCTACCGCATTTGAATGCACGTATGGGATCCAGGCTTTTGAAGAAGTCAGTGCCTTCATGTTTTTTCTCCAAATACAGTGTATATTTGCTCTTAAATTTTCTGCCTAATTAAGTCTGTAGTTTTTATAGTTTAGTAATAATCATTTCCAGCTTATAACGTGGCTCCACTGAATATGATATGGAGAAAAAGTAAAGTAATAACTCCTGAGCCACACAAAAAGGAAAGGCAATTATTTTGTCTTTTGAAATGAATAAGCCACAATCTTTAGGGCAGTTCCTTGCTTATCAGTTGCAGCAAGGCATGACTCAACCATCCTGCTTTGAGCGATGTCTATGGTAAATCTTCCTGCTTCTAAACCCCTCCACCCCCAAACCCCACAACCTTCCTTTTAGGTGGGAGAACCAGTAATGCATATTTCAGCAGCAAAGCAGAAATGACAATTTCCTGCATAGAGTAGATAGGGCCCATTCTCAACCCCTCCTCCACGACATTTGGGTCTGGGGAGCATGAATGAGCTAATGCTGATGGGAACAGGGCTGGCGTCCTCCGCTGAAATCCTAACTTGCTTTTGTCAGCCCAGCCCCACAACGGTCATCTCCACTCACTCCGCTCCCAGGGGTTCTGGAGGGCCAGGAGGCCACAGCTGCCATTGCTTTCTGAAGATGGTGGGCACCACAGAAGCCTGGCTCAGCCCAGCTCCCCAGCACAGTCTGCAGACATGGAGCGGTGCAAACAGTGTTCCAACTGGGCTCCACTGGAGCTGTGCGCATGTGGTTTCATGGTTAAAAGTCCTAGTAGTGTAAAAAAAATCAGAGTAACTAACTGGTAAGCATACCTCTGATGTCTCCATATTTGCCTTTTCTGCTTTCTTTTCACTTGGTTTTTCCTTGGAAAGTTTACCTCCCATCTGCTTGGGTGCCCTTTGCTGATGAGCAGAGCTCTTTCTTTAATTAAGTCAACAAGTATTCGTACAAACAGGCAGCATCGTTTTTGGCTAAAGGACCTGAGCAGACCAGCCCCAGAAGCAATTGAGAAAGTCTGCTAAGCTCTGATTAAGTAGCCGTGATCAAAGAGTAAACAATTACCTGCCCAAGCAAATAGTTCCTAAAATGTTCTCACTCCCAGGTCTTAACCATGAAACCTACTGGGCCAGAAGGTCAGGATATCCAGTGTTCACTTGTGAAAAGAAATTAGGAACAAGTGATGTCACATAATACATAGCCATAACTTCCAACTGACTCCTAATTTTCAGACTGCCTAGGTCTCCAGCTATCTGGAGATCAACATTCTGAACTCTTTCCCCACGGTGGCATCATAAAATTCACATGCTTGATATGCCCTCTGCAATTCTTGGTGAAATATCTACAATCCATTCCCCTCTGTCCAACTAAAAAAATAGTTGGAATACAGGTGAGTGAGAGTGAGTTATGTTGTATTTGTTTTCATTTATTTTTAAAAGGGATGTACTTCCCGAAAGTGTTTCTATGAACTGTGGTTGGTCATCAATAACTTCAATACAACACCCGATATGTGTCCTGTCTGCAACTGCATTTTACTGTTCTTGGCCAGTGTGGCCCCTTCTGCATTCTCTTCTATGCTCATCTTCCCCCGAACATGCCATTAGTATGTCCTCCTTGCAAGGCCTTAATCACATTCCAGGCCATTAACTCCTAAAAATGTGGTGCAGTCTGATAGTTAGAAGTGCAGACACCAAACCCTTCCACAGATGCCCTGCTCTTGGGTTTGACTGGGCTGGAGATTTGGCAGCATGTTTACCGTGGTTAATTTGGAGGGAAATCCCAAGGAAACAGAACATTAAAAAGTTTGGATGTGGCTTGGCATTCTCAGCACATCCAATCCAAATGGGAAAACTTTTACCTCCATTCTCTTGAGGAAGGAGGGATATGGAAAATGTGCAGGTTGAGAATAGGGAGACCTAGGTTTAAATCATGGTTCCCCCTTGGCCTTGGGCAAGTCCTTAACCTCTCACAATGATGGGATTTTTATCTGTAAAAATAGGGGTAGCAGAGTTTCCAGGGAGTTTAGAGGCAATGGGTGCAAAATTTCCTGCAGATGCCTGGCACACAGTATGACCTAACAGAAAAATTTTAAGAGAATATTTATTTACCCAAACACTACTGTCTACCAGGGAATATTTATTTTTGAATATTTTGGAGAGTGTTAGATATACTATGTGACTACAAGCAGAAGTCCTCTTGGATAAGACATGAGAGAGGCAAAGGAAAGAAAACTGACGAGTAAAATGCTTTTCTGAAATCCTTGACATAGTCTGGGGAAATTTTTGAATAACGAGATTCAGGGTCTCTCTTAATGCATGCAGTTTGAGTTGCAGAATAAACTCAAAATTTCCCTATCCCATAATGTCGTGTTGATTTTTGTGATATTTAGACAATCCCAAAGCAACTACTTTTTATAACACATTAGAGAAGACATCGTTACTCTGGGTAAATTCCTCAAATTCCAAATAGAAGCAGTAAACATGTGAGTATAAATATGACAATCATTTGCTAAACTGCAACAATTTTAGATATTTTTTGGCATGCCTAAAGGTACAGAGATTTAGGGGGAATTAGCAAAAAGTAATTCAACTCATATATTGTTTACCCCACTTTGACTAAGTTTTGGGTGATGTTATCAATTTCTTGTAAAATTGGTGTATCATGCTATGGGAAAGGAAAAAAATGTTAAAAGTTTACCTCCCTGGAGAGAGGGAGCTGGAGAAGAGTATAGCAGACAATTATTTACGGATAGTTTTACATGGATACAATTGTCATGGTTTTAATCTGATGACCGAAAGATTATCTAGTTGTTTATTTAGATTAGATGTAGCATTAGTGCCAGATTTCATGTGTTTCTAAGCTTTCCCATATCTAAAATTTAAATGTGTCTGTAAAGGTGTTTAAAGGATCATTTCTAACATGGAACCATAATTTGCTGAAGAAAAATGATAATCATTCTTCCCATGGGGACGCTCTTTCTGTAAGGAGGAGTGGGGCAAGTGATTTTCTTATTCAGATTCTGGACCAAACTCTTGTCAGCAATGAAACTGATCTTTCCTATCAAGGCCAAAGAGAAGCAAGAGTTTGCATATTCAAGTTCTTCCTAGATGCCTGCCTCTATAATAGGACATCCACATCTGGCAGAGCTCTTATGGGACACACAGAGAGAACAGAAGAGTCTAAAAATCCAGCCAACATCTCAGTGCCAGAATCCAAATTCTGAACACAAGGCTGAATATGTATCTGGCCAGTAAGAAGACACTCTTCAGAAAAAGGCTGAAAAAAGAGTCACACTCCAGGTCTTAACACAACCTATAACAAAACTCAAATAAACATACAAACATACCCTCCATTGCAACGTGGAAAGAGATTTGTTTTTTTTAGGAGGATTTAAGGAAATTATCATTTTGCTGCAGGGGAAGAAGAAAAGGATGTTGAGGCCACTACTCTTGCTGTGAAGGTTAGAGCTGCTTTGAATTTCCTGGAGGAATTACCCCAACAGAGGAAAGAGGCTAGGCAAATGGTCTTTAGTTTTAGACCACTGATTGTTGTCAAGAATTATTCCAAAAACATAAATCCTATTTGAAATCCTTATTGTGGAATGGCAGCCATATATAATTTTTGCGTATAGTTACCATCTTCCTCATTAGTAATCTATAGCTTGAGCAGCCCTAATCTGAAAATCTGAAATCCAAAATGCTCTAAGATCTGAGATTGTTTGAGCACCGACATGACGCCACAGGTGGAAAATTCCACACCTGACCTCAGGTCTATGGGTTGTAGTCCAAAACAGTCAATTAAAAATATTGTATAAAATTACCCTCAGGCTATGCATATGCAGTGTATATGAAACATAAATGAATTTTGTGTTTAGACTTGGGTCCCATCCCAGAGATAATTTGAAAAAATCTGTAATCTGAAACACTTCTGGTTCCAAGCATTTCAGGAAAGAGATACGCAAGTTCTGTACTGACTTATTATGGTTTACAAAAATTTGGTACACATAAAGCAAAATATAGCATGTTCCCCAAGTTCTTGCAGAAAAGTAGGAATAGATGAAGTTGAGTTGACTACTGGATCTTTTTCCAGAACAAATGGGCTTCTATCAAAAAATGTTTGCAAACTCCTGCTTTAGACAGTTCTTTGGTGATCCATCAGTATCTCTCTGAAGCTAAGCATTAGTATATTTCAAAGTTTGGGAAGAATGTACTTGGATCATAAGGCTCATTCCAAC
Organism: Rhinopithecus roxellana; assembly: GCF_007565055.1. Classification (NCBI taxonomy): domain Eukaryota; kingdom Metazoa; phylum Chordata; class Mammalia; order Primates; family Cercopithecidae; genus Rhinopithecus; species Rhinopithecus roxellana. The sequence goes on from NC_044557.1 coordinate 113,799,610, forward strand.
ATGCCACAGGTGAAGCTCATTCATTATGCAATAGTGAAGCAGATGAGAAGTAATGGGAGACAATCTTTTGCCTTTCAAAATATTATAAGCTCTGGATTTTCATAACAGAGTTCTGGAACAGGTAAGTGATTTGTCAAGAAAGCCTTTTGTAAGCCATGTTGAAATGGCTGTGCAGTAAGTGAACAGCCTCTCTCTTTGCAAGAAATTAACAGCCACCCCAAGCTCTTGATGTTTAAAGATATTAGAGAGAAAGCCTATCATCATCTGATCTTGGAACTGTTTAATGGATTTTCTCTCTAGTAGTTAAATTGAAAGAATGATGCTCAGGTCTACTGTCTTCTCTTGGGAAAAGCCATACCACCCTGGTTGGTTCTTTCAACCCTCTCCTGACCCCAGGATAGAGAATGCTACATTCTGAGACATCATGAGTGCCCCTCACCCTCATCTTTGGGAAATGAGGAGCAGCATCCATTCGAAGTGTAGCCAAAGGTAAACCTCACTGTCAAGTTTCCCTCAAGCTGAGAAATTGGATGTATCAGAAAGGGTGGAGTTTCAGAACTTGCTCTAAAAATAATGTGTCTGGATCTCGGCCACCATCTTAATGCTCTTCCTCTCTAGGCCCTCTCCCCATAAATGTCAAATGTGGCTGTCAGTAGGTTTAGCCTGAAAATAAAATCCCCTCACTTCCTTCAAGAAATAGCTCCAAACTTAGAGTGTGTGCTCAAAATATTCATGATGAAATCATAATCCTGTATTTATAGTCTTTTGGATTGTGCATGAAATTCTGTTTCCCATGGTGGTTTTCGTTGAAGCGGGCACAGAGTGACCGAGAAAGCATTAGCTGCAGGGAAATGCTGTTCCGTATCGTTCTGAACTGGTTGGTTGTGAGAAACCCTCCCTCTTCCCTGTGCCCTATCCACTGCCTAATGAGTTGGGTCTACCCCCCACCCCATTCCCAGAAGGTCCCCTCTTTGATTGGTCCTGTCTTGTCCTCCAAGAAAAGGTGGCCTTCTGAGAAGGAAGTGGGGTGGGTACCTAAGATTATTCCCCTTTCCTCTGCATCTTTCCTGTCCTAGACTTCCTCCCCATTTTCACTGAGGGAGATGGTGTGGACCTTAATGGTTGGAACTTGATGGTTCTTGTCAAGGCTGGGGGTTGAGGGCCCTACACAGCAGCAGACCTGCAAAAAGCTTTTACTTCTCACCCGGGCTGTGGTGCAGGAGGATTGGTCTTTGGACACTGTAATCCTGGCAGATCCACGGGGCATGGAAGAGAAAAATTTCCATTCACAAACGCCATCCGTCTTGGAGATCCTGTAGAAAGTCTCTCCTGATCCCACGGGGATGCGCACCGTGTCCTTGTGCTGCCCTTCCAGGGCCTGACTGGGCGGGTGCAGGGTGTAGCCCAGGGCATGTTTGGAAGACTGCTTTCTGCGGAGACACTGGATTCTCAAGACATTCTGAAAGGCCTTTTTGAACTCTTGGCTGGAACATGGGTATATGATGGGGTTGATGCAGCTGTTTAGATATCCAAGCCAAAATACTATTTTAAAAACTGTTTCAGAGGGCTTGATATCAGGGAAGAAAGACCCTGGAAGAAAACACACAGATTCATATATATTATTTGCAAGCCAGCAGGCCAATTGGCTAAGAAAACAATAAAACAAACATCTTTCTGTATTTTTAAAGCTGTTAAAATGATCTCAAACACATTTGAGTTTCTCATATTTGACTGACTAGCTCCTGTGACTGTCACTCTTTTGCAGTATCTTCAAAGACCATTCCTACTTGGTTCATGTGTGTCATTAATTACAGGAGCAGGCCCAGTGGATAGGGTTGCATTGGCTCTCAGTGACCAATGGCTGCTGTGAAGTTTTACCAAATGAAAATGTGAAACTCAGACTGATCCCACATATGTACATTGTTTTGCCTAAATTGAAAAGTAAGTTGGAACCCATGCAAATAATCCGTATTAAAATTCAGTTACCTGAACATGCCCTTTATTCTCTGATTCAGTGTTAGGTAACAGACACAGCCTCGGTGTTTATGAATTCTTCCCCTCTCGAATATTAGAATTGTGGATTTTGATGAGAATCTCAACTTTACACAGTATTGGCCTTGCCAATGTTGGGCCAGTGATTCTCAATCACTTTTCCTAGATGATGTCTTTTGACGTCACCTCGAGTTCCCTTTGTCAATATCCCTTGATGACTCCCAAATGTGTGTTGTTTGCTTCATACTCAGAGTCCTCCACAGCCCCTGGTCTGACCAGCTTTCTAATATGATTGGTTGTTATTTTTTCTCTAGCCAGACTCACTACACTTTTTCTCCAGGTCATTGGTCAATTTTTTTTTGTCCTCTCAAGTTGGGCCACTGTGTCCTTGATGCCCTTTTCCACCTTCTCTACCCACCCAAACCCTACCCATTGATGTGCATAGCAGGAACCCCACCTCAGGACCTGTCATGTCCTGCACAGAGAGTGCCATGGGGCATTTGGCAGCAGAAGAACAAAACTGTGAAGTCTTAAAGGGGAACAATCTTAAGGATTATCTCCTCCAATTACTCAATTTACAAATGTGAAAAAATGCTTATTTGGCCTTTTCCCAGCTGCCGCCAAGACTTGAGCTGAGCTCTTCTGAGCTGAGGTTGCCTTGGGGTGAGGCCCTCACTGCATCCAGCACTAGCACTATTCCGGGCAGCCCAGCCTTGCACTTGTCCACACCACAGACTCCATCTCAGAGCTCGTCTGCACCGACTCAGCCCTCGTTCTGCATAACGCTGAGGGGATCATCACAGAGGATAAGGTCAATGTCCTTTCTAAAGCAGCTGGGGTAAATGATGACGACTTTTGGCCTGGCTTGTCTGCCAAGGCCCTGGCCATTGTCAACATCGGGAGCCTCCTCTGCAGTGGAGGGGTGGGGTGGGATGACCTGCTACAGCAGCTGGTGGTGCATCTGCAGGAGGTCCTGCCCTTCCATCACTGCAGGCCAGGTAGAGGAGAAGAAAGTGGAAGCAAAGAAAGGAGAAACTGGAGTCTGATGATAACATGGGCTTTTTTTTTTTTTTTTTGAGTAAGACTATTTTATAGCATGTTCAATAAAAAGCTGAACTCTTAAAAATGCTTATTAAGGCCGGGCGCGGTGGCTCAAGCCTGTAATCCCAGCACTTTGGGAGGCCGAGACAGGCGGATCACAAGGTCAGGAGATCAAGACCATTCTGGCTAATATGGTGAAACCCCGTCTCTACTAAAAAATACAAAAAACTAGCCGGGTGACGAGGCGGGCGCCTGTAGTCCCAGCTACTTGGGAGGCTGAGGCAGGAGAATGGCGTAAACCCGGGAGGTGGATCTTGCAGTGAGCTGAGATCCAGCCACTGCACTCCAGCCTGGGTGGCAGAGCAAGACTCTGTCTCAAAAAAAAAAAAAAAAAAAAAAAAAAAAAAAGTGCTTATTAAAGAGATTGTCACAAACCTCATAGCTATAATACTGATAAGAGTGATGGATAAAGGGTATGGGACTCCCAGTCGAATGTTCTTTTTTCTCTGATTCTCAGACTTGCACGGGCTTTTACTAAAGGAGCTTTATGAATTATGAAATCCCAAATGTCCCTCTTCACTCCTTTCAGAGAAATTACAAAATAACATCTTGACTTTCCTTCCACCTCCTTTCTTTTCTTTCTCCACTCCCAAGCTCGTTTTCCTTCTCCACAGGCTTTTAGTCACAGCTTTGTGTACAGTTGGCAGAATGGCTTTGGGAAAGTCCCATGATCCCTTTGGGCCTCCAGTTTTCTTATCTGGAAAAGGAGTAGGTTGAATGGATGATTCCTAATGGCCCTGAACAATTTTGTTGTTGTTTCAAACCTAAGGTCTTGATTTTATGTCTTTCTTTTCTTCTCTGCTCTGTGGACCTATCAGAGTCATGACAAATTGCTGGTGCTCTTAAAATCTACTCTGGCAAACAGTGCTCTGAAATTAAGTCAAAAAGTTCATCAATATAAACAGAAGGTAAACTTAAATACTGAAGATCCCAAAGAAGACACAATATTGTGGTTGTTGATGGGAACATTTATTATCTCTGAAGCAACACTCCCTGCTAAGTTCCATGTATCTCAAATTCACACACACACACACATATACTCACAATGGGTGTTTATTTGGGGGGAAAAAAACATGTAAAGTGAGAAAGTTTTATTCTTTAGTTCTAAAGCTCTTCACATTGTCCTATAATTATAATAAAGTTTACAGTCTTTGAATGCCTGATTTGAAACAGGCAAGGGAGTGTGCTGAACACTTTCCATATGATTTAATCATCATTAGTAACATGAAGAGTTATGTTACTCTTCCCTGTTTTACAAATGAAGAAACTGTGGCTTAATGAGTTTGAATAGCTCAACTGAGGTCACTCATATAGTTACTGGTAGGTTTGAAATTGGATAGTGTGATTTCAGGGCCCATGCTCCTTTATGGAATCTCCAAATATATTGGAATAATACATCTCTTAGGAGGATAGCCGATGGGGAGTGATAAAGTGTGCAGCTAGGGGAAGCTGAATTGGAAAAATGCTTTTTCGAACCTCATCTGTGATGGAAAAAATGGCTAATGCCAACATGACTGATGGTTTTGTGCAAATGCGGTCAGTTCCAGAAAAAAATTTGCCTTACATTATGATACCTATATATTGTCCAATATTTCCTCCTAATAGTGACAGTGATGTGATTAAGGAAACCCATTTCACAAAGGCCTGCCTGGGCTTGTGCTTAATGACTACAAGAACGTCTGAGCTGAGCACACCAAAAACTCACCTTGTCTGGGAATGTCGCTACTCTGTAAATCAGCGAGGGAGGGGAGGATCTTTCCCTTATTTGAATAATTTCAATTTTTAAAAAAGACAAAAAATGCGCTCTGAATGTGAATGCTAATAAATATGATTTGAGAGTCTTGGAACTTCCCATAATTCCTTCAAGGACGCTCATTCTGCTTACAGAGCCCAGTTTTGCACTGATAAATCTCAACATTTCCTTTTAGTCACTTCCTTTCCATCCCATCTTTCCTTGCATGGCCCCGCTCTTAATTCCAGGTCTGGCTGACCCAGAGCCAAGCTCTTGGGCCCTCTCTCTAGTCTCTTGCTGTGTTCCTGTCTTCACAGGTGAATCCTGGACTCCCCCTCTCTGTACCCCACTCAAAACACTCATTTCTTCAATGTGGCTCAGGTATAGGTATAGGTATAGGGTGAGAAAGAGAGTTGGTTAAAACTCTAAGATCTGAATGTCACATACACTAAGATCTGAATGTCACATAATCTCTAGCCCTAACCCCAGGAATATTTTCTTTTTAATCCAAGCAAATCTCTAGATTTTGGCTTATGCTTTCAGGCCAGAGACCTTCTGTAAATGACAACATTTGGTTTATCCCATCAAGTGTGTGACAGCAGCCAGATGTGTGTAAGTCTAGCACGGATTTGCATGCTCCCAAACTGACAATTCCACCAGGGGCAGGTTGCAGGATCCATTGTCAGGCTTGGAGTATTCTTCCCTTGCGATTGGGAGCAGGTGCAGGGAGTCACGTGATTTTCTTTGTGCAGCTGCTGACTAGCTGGGGTTAGAGGAGAGACTCATAGCTGTGCTTCCTTCAGGAACTTTCCAAAGAGTGAGAAGAGACAGCAAAAGGGGTAGGCACGGTGGCTCACACCTGTAATTCCTGCACTTTGGGAGGCTGAGATGGGCAGATCACTTGAGACCAGGAATTTGAGACCAGCCTGGGCAACATGGTGAAACCGCATCTCTACTAAAAATACAAAAATTAGCTGGGTGTGGTGGCATGCGCCTGTAGTTTCAGTTACTCAGGAGGCTGAGGCAGGAGGATTGCTTGAGCCCAGGAGGTGGAGGTTATAGTGAGCCAATGCGCACCACTGCAGTCCAGCCTGGGCAACAGAAGTGAACCCCTGTCTCAAAAAAAAAAAAAAAAAAAAAAAGAAAGAAAAAAAAGGACAGCAGAAGGGCAGCTCCTCTCCTTATTGACATTATTCCCAACTACATATCTCTTCCTTCATTTTTCCTCTCCTAGGAAGGACAGATGGGGCTGGAATCGGGCTTGGAAAGCAGCTGCCTGGTCCTATTCAGGGTTCCCTCCTCCTGCTCTCTCCTTCTCTGCCCAAACCTTCGCCATCTGTGCCCGTTTCTCTGAACTCTGCATTAGTTCTATCCCCAGCCTCCATTCTTCCCAAATCTCTTTCTTCGTGAGGACTGGCAATGCTTTTTAGGGTGAGAAGACAGCTGGATAATGCTTGTCCCTGGCCTCCACCCATCAGGACCTAGAGTGTAAGGGCTGAACCTGGTTTACGGGTGGGTGCCTCTGATCCAGTCACTGGGTGGGGAAGTCCATTCGAACAGCCATCCGGCCAGCTTTGCTCACTCACGGAGCTCCAGAATCCAGTACAATGCTAGAGTCTTGAAGGCATTCTCCAAGTTTTTGCTGCATGGATGGCCAACCTCCTGACTGACGGATGGACTGACTGACTGAATAAATGAATGGCTGTGTCTCTGTGTTCTTGTCTTGGTTCTTCTTCTCAATGTGGCTTGGTTTTCTTCTCTGCTTGATGGCTGTAGCCTCATAGTCTCTCCCAACCCTGCCTTCCTTATGCTGTCTCATTCTCCTTTTTTTTGGCCCACCATTTATGTTCAGTCATTTGGTTGTTTTCTGTAATGTTATTTTACTACCATTTTTTCCTTGCCCTATCATCTGGCATCAGACCCTCTAGTTTTTCTCATCATGCTTCATAGGAAGAGATGGACTTCCAAATCACCCACATGAGAATAGGAGCTCCTATTTTTTTTGGTCACCATGGCTATGGTTTTTCTCCTCAACAATCTCTGCTTCAAGAGGAGCCAACAGCTCCTGACTTAATCCCCTAAACACCTTGCCCTGCAGCTCAAGCCATCCTTTGCATGTGAATTTGCCTGGTTTAATTCTTGGGCTTTGGAAAATCCCCACACCCCAAGGACTCTTCCTTTCACTGAGTTTCTTTCCACCATTTGCTCTGCTGCAGAATTTCTGCCTCTTTCTTGACACCTCTTTCCGGACACCCTGACCAACTTACTACTGGTCAGACTGAGGTGGAAAGAACAGGTGTTTATGGCCAAAAACCATCAACATTCTCATTCATGGAGATTCAGAATCCTCACTTCCACTGTAAAGGCCTCTAGATGCCAAGAAGAAATTGAAACGAATAATTTAAAATGTTGCCTCTATGTCTTTCCACTGAATGCTATATCCATTGGGAACATCTGACTTCATTTTTGAACTGGGGCTCATCTAATAGGCTTATGGGGAGGGGGGCACTAGGAGTCATCCCAGTAAAGGCTTGGCCACTAGTCACCTTTTATAGCTATAAAATTACAGCAGTGTTTGCCTCAATGACTCCAATACAAGATAAAACCATTTTTTTCCTGCCCATGCTGGTCCCCTCCATGAATTTGATACACCGGTGAGTACTACGGTTAGCTTCAAAAGTCGGTGAGAGTAGGAACTGAGTTCTCAAATTCCCATCCAGCACTGGTCATTAAAGCGTTCCTCCTTAGTTCAACTGTTTCTCTCAGAATGAGGGTGACTTGATATGGAAGCTGAAAGCTGTGAGTCAGTCTTCTTGGTTGCAGCCTCCAGCTTCTGTGCTTCATTTTACCCCCTGGAAAACTTGACATCTTAATGACAACTTTGAGAGACATTGGGCTGTGGTAAACCTTACTTAGCTGGAGTCGCAGAAGGCTCAAATGTGAAGACTGGCAGGCACTTTGAGATCAGCGCTGTCAACCTGTCCTTTACAGGTGAAGACAGTAAGGCTGAAGACGGGAGTAGTTCCCCAAAATCACACAACTGGACCCAAAGTCGGTTCCACCTCACCCATTTCCACTCCTGATCTTTGTGTGCCATTTAGCAACCCTACGATGGCACGGAAGTATTAATGGCAATATGTCCAGCTTTCACTGAATGGCAACAGGTTTTGCAGAGATATGGAGAAAGAAGAAAGAGGAGAGTAGTATCCTCAATAATTGCATTATTTTAAAAGTCAGAGTGTGCTGTTTAGAAGAGTTTGTCGGCAGGGCATCACATTCTGAGAATTGGAGTTTGAATGATCTCAATTTAAAAAAATGTTGACTCCAAAGAAGAAGCTAATGTTCTGTGACCATGGGATAAAATAACCCTTAATTGTTTCTCCTTTTCCAGCGAGTGGTCTCTCCGATGTGCCTGGTACACATCCAATGATCAGAGGAGAGAGACAGGCTGCCACACCAACAGGCCAAGGAGCTCCAGTGCCAGTAACATTCAGGCCAGACTCGATGGCGCCTTCTTACTAGGAAGAAAACTGCCCATCAAATTAAACCCCAGAAACAAGCTGTAGAGTCAAAGTTTAAGGGCAGACCATATTCTACCAGATGCCTTTGTGCTGAACTACTTTGGCCTGAGCCCTCCTGGGGTTTATGTGGGGCCACTTGGGCAGCTCTCAGTCAGTAAGAAGTTTTTAGATTATCTACCTTAGATGGTGACCAGGGCTGTCTAAGAAGGTGGCCAGAATAACCATGGACTGTAACCTTAGGCGTGAAACCTCAGGTTCACAGACAGACTTCACATGATTGACATTAAATGTGTATGCCCAGAGATACATTTTCCTAGGAAGAGCCCTTGGCTTGTATTAGCTTCTCGCAGTGGTCTCTGGTGATAGTAAAGATGGTTCAGCCTGGATTCCAGGTAGAGAGGACAAGCTGTACCCTGGCTGGGGAACCTCACTTAGCCCGTATGTCCTAATGATAGAATCAAGCTTACCAACAGAGCAAGCAGATGTGACTTCGGTGCCTCTTTGGAAGGACTTCACCAGTCTTTTCTTCCCCGATTTAACTGGGGCCTGAAATTGTACAGCTCTCCACTCATGTATCTGAGTAAAGTCATGTGCATGCTCACTTGAGAGTGTTGGTATGTGGAGTCTTTTCTGAACTTTCTGGCAGAAAGCATGAGTGGTTGGCAAAGTGAAGAAGGTGGCACTGAGCAGGAATGGAATTAGCTCTCCTCCTGCATGGAGCAAAGCATGGGAGCATGGCACGGGAGGGTGCAGTGAGTAAGGGGAACCGGGCACACTGTGCTGGGTACTCAGTCCCAAAGGAGGCAGGCTCGGGGCACCCTGGGGCCTGCCCAGTGTGGGATGGAAGTGTTGCCCACTTTTCCAGGGACTGGGGTATGTTGGTCTATGGTTACTGTGAAAAACCATTGCTCTTTCCAATCCAGGCACGGAAAGAGGTCACTTGGGGAGATGTCCTCTCATCCCTCAAACTTCTGCAAGTGGCAGCTAAAGCTCTCTTGACAGGACCTGTCTGGCTGGCCAAGGAGAGCTCTGCAGAATCAGGAATTTCATCCTGGATGAGTCTGAACTGCTTGAATTAAAACTTGTCAAATGGTTTGTCTTGCCAGTTAACAAAGCCTAAGCAGCATTTCTCCTTTTAGGAAAAAGGAGCAGGCCCACTCGAATGCATGATTTGGACCCCAATGCCCATAGAAATGCTGGAAATACTAACAGGGGACCCCACATGCAAGCATTTCTCCCTAGAAGACCTCCTTGCATTGAATAAATAATTTGATTTGAAACACTCTCAAAAGATAGCAAGATTCTCTACCCCACCCCCTTTATTTAAAATATTATTTGTTCAGGGAAAAGCTAGCGATGAGGAAGTCGTCATGTGCTTTTATGGGCTGCTTCCTTTAAAAAGCAGATCTGCTTTCATAAGCCAGTGTGTTTTCCAAGACTTGTCACTTTCACTAAGGTCACCATTGTTTCACGAGTCTTCCATTTGAAACATTTTTTAGTTGTCTCTGCACAAAAGCTCTCCCTGAGACCACCCAGTCTAAAGAAGAGTAATCTTCAAACTCACACCTGCTGAGTGGCTTACTTATTTCACGGTACATATCACAGTTTTTATGTTTTCTTATTTACTTGTTTTCTTTGATTGTCTCATCCTCCAGAGCACAGACGATATGCTCTCCAATGGCAGGAGACCAGGTTATCTCTCTCACTGTAGTGTGAGGTGGGGGCAGGAACCCAATTAACAGTTCCTGCCAGAAGAATGTGTATCGAGTTCCTTCTCCCTTTTTTGCTTCTTACATTCCAACTGGTCACCAAACCCCACAGGTGTCTTTTCTTGAAACACCTTCCAAATTTGCCTTCTCCATCACCTCCATCCCCAGCACCCCTGAATGGTGAACTGGTTATTTAAAGCTGGGTGAGTCATTTTTCCCTCTTGGGCCTCAGTTTCCTCATCTGTAAAGTTAAAGACTTAGAACAGTAATTGATACTACCCCTTCCTATCTGTAAGAGCAGATGCTTCTAGGCAAATGGAAACAGTCAAAAGGGGAAAACAGACCCATGACAAGCAGGATGAAGAAGGAGCATGGTGGAGAGATGGCCAGAAAGGAAGAGGGCAGGCTTTGGAAGGAAGAGGGGACCTGAGGTTTTGGGGAGGGCTTTGGGAGGACATCCTGATGTCTATCCTAGAGATTTACTCTGAGATCACAGAAAGGAGGGATGGGAGGAGTGCACCTGCATAGGGACCCAGGCAACTGTGGTTTCACCAAGCGGGAATGGAATTAGCTCTATTCCTGCTTGGAGCACAGCACAGTTTGGGCTCCTGGTCGCGTTAGAACTCATGTGCTCTTTAATAATACATGGGCCGCAGACCTCCACATCTGAGGCCTGGGAGACTAAGGCTGTGCTAATCTGGTCCTTTCCAAGGAGATGGGATGGAAAGGGTAGAAACCATCGGGGAAAATTCCCAGAAATAACTAAAGGGAGGGGAGGCTTATCAAGGGGCTCAGTATTGTAGCTAAGGGAACCTCATAATGGGGTATCTGCCAAGACATGTGTTATACATTATCTTTTTGTTGCTGATAAGATCAAGTTCAAGCTTCTCACTCTGTCATTCAAGGCCCTTCATCATTTGGTTCCACCAGTCCTACACAACCTTCTCCATTCCTCATTCACTTAACACATAATTTACTTAGCACCTGCTCAGGCCAGGCGCTTCCATAGATACTGGAGGTAGAACAGTCAGGAACATGCAAAGGTGTTTACCTTCTATGAGTATCTCCAACAAATGCCTAAGTTGGAGGCATTTGTTGCTCCAACAAATGAATTATGAATTTCCAACACCAAGGCTTTCTTCCTGCCACTGTAGACTTTTCACTAACTTTGTTAGTTCGCGAGGTGACTGTGACCTCAAGCTCCTGTGGTTGTGGTTCTCTGCTGCACTCTTCTGCTCTTCACTCAATGACCTGTCCCTCTCCCCTGTATCAACTCAAACTGGAATCTGTCCAATTCTCTCTGTCTTCAAGGCTGTGTTCAAAATCCCACTCATCCACAGGCCCTTCTTTGTTGCAGTATAACTTGCTTTCTTGCCATTTCCCCTATGGATTTAGCACCAGTTACTTTTCTCTATAGCAGAAGAAACCCCTGGTCCACAGACCAGTACCAGTCTGTGGCCTGTTAGAAACTGGGCTGTATGGCAGGAGGTGTGTGGTGGGCCAGCAAAGCTTCATCTGTATTTACAATTTACAGCCTCTCTCCATTGCTCACATTACCTGTCAGATCAGCAGTGGCATTAGATTTTTATAGGAGCAACAACCCTATCATGAACTGCACACGCCAGGGATCTAGGTTGTGTGTTCCTTATGAGAATCTAATGCCTGATGATCTGTCACTGTTTCCCATCACCCCCAGATGGGACTGCCTAGTTGCAGGAAAGCAAGCTCAGGGCTCCCACTGATTCTACATTATGGTGAGTTGTATAATTATTTCATTATATGTTACAATGTAATAAGCATAGAAATAAAGTGCACAATAAATGTAATACACTTGAATCATCCTGAAACCATCCTCCCATCTCCAGGTCCATAAAAAAGTTGTCTGCCATGAAACCAGTCCCTTGTGACAAAAAGATTGGGGACCACTGCTCTATAGCCCTTATCACCATTTTCTGTGCTTTACTTATTTCTATTTTTGGTTGCTTTTCTTGACTATAAACTCCCTTGAAGGAAGAGATTTTTGTCTTTTAAATTTACTGCTGTATCCTCAACACCCATATCGGCGTACAGCATTTAGTAGGCTCCCAACAATGTTGCTGAATGAATGACACATTCAATCCTCGTGGTTTTAGTCTCCTTAAAGATACACCCTCCTTCTTATCCTTCATTCGTATCTCTCTAAGTGATCAACATGATTCTCAATGAATGCTTATTGAACCAATGGATGACATTGATTGATGGAAGAAAACAACATTTTGAATACAACTCCTGCTTCAATTACTCACAGCTGGAGAGAGATTCTCAAATGCAGAAACGGAGCCTGTCTTAACTCACATTCCAAGGAGGTCTTTCAGATCTTCAAGACACTCACATTTACATGAAAACAAGACCATTCTCCAAATAATTTTATACAGCTAAGTTGCAGACACTTCATAAAATGATTACTTCCAGTACTTTTTTTTTTTTTGAGACGGAGTCTCGCTCTGTCGCCCAGGCTGGAGTGCAGTGGCGGGATCTCAGCTCACTGCAAGCTCTGCCTCCCAGGTTCACGCCATTCTCCTGCCTCAGCCTCCTGAGTAGCTGGGACTACAGGCGCCCGCCACCTCGCCCTGGCTAGTTTTTTGTATTTTTTTAGTAGAGACGGGATTTCACCGTGTTAGCCAGGATGGTCTCGAGCTCCTGACCTTGTGATCCGCCCGTCTCGGCCTCCCAAAGTGCTGGGATTACAGGCTTGAGCCACCGCGACCGGCCACTTCCAGTACTTATAAAAACATTTTATGCGGTCCTGGAGGAAGGGTTGAAGCCTATAATTCAGATGTGATAGTCATCATCTCCTCTCATATTTGTGGGATTCAAGTCCAAGGCCAAACACCACACGTCTGAAGCAGTGACGCAAACAACCAAAACTCATCTCCCAAGAGGAAGTGTGAGGCTTTTTCAGGACTGTGTCCCTTCGTATTCAGCTGAAAGCCTAACGCAGGTTCAGGTCCTGATCCTTGCCAGCAAGGACATAGGTGAGTTGGCTGATGCTTGAGTAGTCACAGGTGAACAGGGGAGCAGGAAAATGGGTTTTTGGTTTTGGACTGCTGCAAAGATGCTTAATCTGAGTGCTCTGGACAGTTCCCTACTTGGAGAGGACATACCAGGTCCTCTCCCAGGCCACTGGCTCACCCAGAGGCATGGCCCTCACATCTTCCAACAGCATCTTCTAGCTCTGTGCAAAGTAGGAATATGAATAAACCCTTGCTCTTCACTCCCAGCTCCTTCACATCTCCCTCCCCTGCCTGAATTAAGCTAGGGATGAAGATTGGCTGTAGGTCTCCGCTGTTATAAAGCTGCATAAGATTGTATACAGCTTAGATTTTATACATCTGGACTAGAACACCTGACCAGAGCCTGACCTCCATCAATCATGGGTCCTGTATTCAAATGGACATTATATATATATATATATATGAATTTTAATAGCTCATTTAAAACATGCAAGATGTCTTTTGGAAGCTATAATATGGCTTCTAAGTATAGCTGGGCAGACCAATTTTAAAATGCAGAAAGGGATTGGGGCAATTTCCTCTTTAATTTTAAAAGGCAATAGAGTATGGTACTGTTTTGATTATATACATTTTTGAAAATAGGAATTGGCCCTGCCTCCTTCTTTCATATAAATGCCACATTTAGAAAGCTCAGCTTTGCTTGCAAGACACATCCTTGCACTTTTCAAACTTAATGAAGCCTTCTGCGTTCTCATCTGAGAACTGGCTGGTACTTTCAGGGGGAAGAGCAAGGTCAGGGCAGCTCATTCATTTCATACCTTTAGTTTCTTTCTTTTCCCTGATGACTTGCAAATCTCTATGCCTAGACCATCTCTGCCTCCTGAGCTCCTGTTCTGCACACACAACTTTTACCAGACATCCCTCCTGATGTTTCCAAACTATCTCATCCTTAACATCATCAAGCTGAACTCATTATCAAGCTGAACTCCCCATCTCCCACAAAACTGACTCTTGCTCCTCTGCTTCACTTTTGGCAGCCTTCCTCTCGGTTGTCCAAGCCAGAAACCCACTGTCATCCTCAACCTTCCACTCTCCAACCTCTTCCACAACATCCAATCACCCAGCCCCGACTACGAAACCTGTGTTCACTTGCTATTGTCCATTCCAGTTCTGGCCACCACCACGTCTAGCTAGAACCTCATATCAGTTTTCTAACTGGGCTTCCTGCTTCTGGTCTTATCTGCTTCCAACCCATTTCTCACACTCTTGCCAGCAAGATTCTGAGAAAGCAAGCATGACGCTATCCCTCCCTTGAGTAAATCGTTTCAATGATTCTTCGCTGAATTAAAGATGAAGTATGAGTTCTACATGAAAATTTATTAGGCCTGGGAGACTGAGAATTCACTTGACTGGTTAAGTGGGTAGTAGAGCATGGTAATCCAAGTGCCCACCCAGAGACTCTAGTCAGTGTCATAGAAGAGCAGAGAACTACATCTGCCAGGATGTGATCATTTGCGTATCTGTTAGCTGAGCAGTGTGGAATCTTTTGTTCAGTAGGATGTAGGCTAGCATTATAGTGGTTGAGATATATAGAATTTAATTTTAAGAAATAAATATACGTCTTCTATAAGGCAGTGCATCCACTAAAAAACTCTTCCCAAGGCCAAAGAATATTAAGAATGAATTTCCAACTGTTCCAGAGATAGTGGTGACAATGATTCAGAAAGTTTTGTAAAACCTGGAAGACCCAAGACAGGCATAAAAATACCTGAAGGATCAACAAGAAAAGTGGTAAAAATACCATTTGACCCAGCAATCCCATTACTGGGTATATACCCAAAGGAATATAAATCATTCTATTTTAAAGATACATGCATGTGTATGTTCATTGCAGCACTATTCACAATGGCAAAGACATGGAATCAACCCACATGCCTACCAATGATAGACTGGATAAAGAAAATGTGGTGCATATACACCATGGAATACTATGCAGCTATAGAAAGGAATGAGATCATGTCCTTTGCAGGGACATGGATGGAGTTGGAACCTGTTATCATCAGCAAACTAACGCAGGAACAGAAAACCAAATACCACGTGTTCTCACTTATAAGTGCGAGCTGAATGAGCACATGGACAGATGGGGGGAACAACACACACTGGGGCCTGTTTGGGGGATGTGGAGAATGAGAGCTTCAGGAAGAAAAATAGCTAATGGATGCTGGGCTTAATACTTAAGTGATAGGTTGATCTGTGCAGCAAACCACCGTGGCACAAGTTTACCTATGTAGCAAATCTGCACATCCTGCAACATGTACCCCGGAACTTACAATAAAAGTTGAAGAAAAATAATCAAACATAGAAACAAGTGCATTTGAGGCTATCTCAGAAGAACTAATCCCTGGTACCCGTTGTGATTTTCTGTGACCCCAAACCAGCCATGTTTCTAAGAAAAAAGTCGTTTCTCACTGTCGGGATTCCCCTCTGAAATGCTCACCCAGTATCTGCTCCAATTAGGTGATTAATTCGGAACATATCAGATTACCACCAGTAATAGTTTCTGTATATGCTGTTAGGGAACAATAGTGTTCATTAACAATCTCAGCACAGATGTACTAATTCCCCAGGTGGGTGTGGAAGCAGTGGAACTTTTACCCAACCGTAGTTATCAATTTCTCTCTCTCTCACTCACAGAAAAATGTTCATGAGAAGAAAAGAAAGCGGGCATAGTTTGTCGAAATGCAAATAATGAGACTCACTATTGTCGTTTATTCAGATTTGATTTTGGAGAATTCTAATTCTCCAGAAAATCCTCAAGATAGGAATTGGTGTTAGCAAGTGACTGCCTTCAGAATGTGTTAGAACCTGGGGATCTGGCTTGACTCTATTTTCCTAAGTTTTCCATAAGGCTTATACTATCTAAGAATAACTGAAGAAGAAGGCTGCTAGGGAGACCAACCAGGAGGCTAGCAGCACATTGGTTTGGGGTCAGAACTCTAAGCGATGGCTGAAAGCTATAGGAAGACTGATTTGGGCTGCCCTGGAACTTGACCTTACCATCAATGATACATAAAAAGTATCTCAGAATAGGCTGGATACCCACTCACTGAGTTCCAAGACTGGGGAGTTCAGCATCACACAGCATCCTATTAAAATACTTGTTAGGGGACATTTAAATCCTGAAGTTTTAGAACTTACTGAGAAAGCAAACACTATTAGAGGAGAGAAAGTTAATTATTTTTTGAATGTTGAATGAATGAAAAAGTTGAATGTCTTGCTTCCCTTTTAATATTGCAATAAGGTGTACATTAGAAGCATTTTAAAGAGCATATATATATATATAAAAGAATATGAATATATTATTGGACATGACAACTTATTTATTTAACACGATTTATCTATTTCTGAGACTAGGACTAGTGTGCATGTATTTCAATAATTCCTAAATTTTCCCCATTTAGGATTCATTTTACACATTTTGATCTAATTTGTGGTTGAAGTCATTTATAATCATGTTGTATAAACACTTAAGGCACCAAGAGCTGAGCTGACATCTGGGCTACAGATAGGCAAGGATGTCAACATTCAGAAAAGATCAGGAATTTGCTCAGGGTTACGCAGCCAGTGAGCAAAAGGACTAGGTTAAAAACTCTGTTCTTCAGATTTCCAATTTAGAAATCTTTCTTTTAATTGATACATTGAATTTTTTCAATTGCAAGAGTAGCAATATCCTCCAATTATTTGGGGGCTCTCAGAAACCCTACTCTAAAAAAAACCATGAACACGTTCAAGCTGAGTATCTGTAGTTAGCATTCAGCCATCAAGCGAGCGGCTTCAGTCCTTGCTTATTTTTTCAGCTCATGATTCATACATACCTCTCCATGTAAATGTCTCACAGAAACCTCAGGGTTAATGTGTTCAAAATGACACATGCTAGTCTGCTTGCTTCTAGCATTTCCCATCTTTATAAGTGATATTTAGCATTCACTCAGTGTTATAAAAACATGACAATCAGTCCTGATGCCTTCTTGACATCTCCAGTAGATCAGAACTCCTAGTATTACCTCAGTCTTTGCACGTCTCTCCATCTCCACTGTTAGTTCCTACTCCAGCCACAACACCTGTCACCTGTAAGAGCCTTCTTATTGATCTCCTGCATGCCTGGGTCACCTTCCCTTTTCCCTAGGATGACCTTTATGGAATACAACTCTAATTCGGTGACATTTCCACTTCAAGACCTCAAACACTTTCCAGTACTCTTAGATGAAGCCCAATGTCCGTAGCATGGGCCATAGGGCTGTACGATCTGCTCTTGCCTTCCTCTCCTGGCCTGCCTTTCACTCTCTTCCCTATCCCCTGCTCTGGCCACCCTGATTTCTTTTTTATTTTTATTAAAAAAAATTTTTTTTGAGATAGGCTCTCACTCTCTCACCCAGACTGGAGTGTAGTGGACACTCCTTGCATGGAGTGTCCTCTCTACCTCTGTCCCCTCCATTCACCATTTATATCTTAGCTTAAGTCCCCCTTCCTCAGGGAAAAGATCTTTGATCCCCTTCCACCCATCCACGTACCTCAGACTCCATGCTGGGTTGGAGGGTCTCATTAAATGTTATCAAAGCATCCTAAACTTTTTCTTCATAGCTCAAGCAATTGTTCTTATTTGATTTTGTGGGTGATGATTTGTTCAATATATCTCCCTATATAAATTTCATAAAGATAGGATTTGTGCCTGGTACATTGTAGTTGTTAAATAAGTATTTGTTCATGAATAAAATATTTATAGAGCACTCATTAAGTGCCAGACATCATGCAAAATATTACACAAACATTATCCCATTTAATTCTCCCAAGAACACGATGTGACTGTATTACCAACCTCATCTTACAGATAAGGAAACTGAGGCTTAAGGAGTTTAATTTGCAACTAAGGAAAATGGCTGACCTCAGATTCAAATCCAGGCTTGATGCCCAAACTCATGTTTTAAATTTCTAGACGATGCTATCTGCGAGTCTATCACTGCTTTGCGGTCTTTACAGTGAAAATAGTGCATAGAATCATGGTACTTGAAGTTCAAAACAAAGACAATCATCAGAATAGCCAAGAGAATTAATCACACATTCCATGTCCTATTTTTTTCAGAAAGCAGAGACATGTGTAATTCAAATTATTAACACAAAAACAAAATCCTCAAATGTTAATAATTAGGTTTGTTCAGAATAGACATGTTTGGACATGGAAAAAAAAACCACACATACTATATTCTGTCTAAAAAGCTTTTGACAAAATGCAACTAATAAAGTATGCCTAAAAAACAATCAGGTAAGACTGGTCAGAAAGTATGATCTGTTATTTATGAAAAAATCGGAGTGAAAGTATAGGACTAAAAGAACTGTCATCTGTAGTTCTTGGATATGGAGAGAAGGGAAGAGTGAAGGAGAGATGATAACAGAAATAGTTACCATCTTGTGTGCTGCATAAAAATATCAATGCCTGACACGGACTTCTGAGTGCTTAGTACTTATTCCCCAGGGAGGAAATTCCGATAGCTCACTTGGTAGTTCAGGGATGAGGGCAAGATTGTTCCCTTTTCTGTGCCTCAGTTTCCTGGCACACGTAAGTGCAGTGTCTGACTGTAAGCATTTGCTCATTTGCTATCCCAGAGCTATGATCAGTTTCCTTCCTCTGCATGTAGCAGCTCTGCATCTACTTTCAGGGTATCTGCTCAGTCATTAGTGCTCATCTTGTCTATTTTTTTTTAACACTTGGGAATAACCAAGGTCAGAAACCGGACATTAAGTGCATCTTCCTGCAGAGATGCCCCTGGATGTGTGGTTCTGGTTTACACAATGGTTACCCAGATGTCACACTTGTCAGCTGCTCTGAGAATCCTCAAGTATTTCCAGAGAACTTCTCTTATTCAGAGTTTTGGGGAGAAACACTGTGCTCGCATTTCTTGCAGAGCCTGTTGTCTGATACTACCTAATTGTGGCTACAGAAAGGTAAGGTATAATTTTATTTATTTGGGATGTTTTTCAAGACTAAGTTGAATCTAATTAGGTAAATAATAGGTGTGTTTCTACAAGTTGTGCTAAGTCTACTCTAGAGCTAAGGCCACATGGTTATTACATTGGATTTCTTGCTGGAATTTCTTCCTCATGGACACCTGGGCTTTGTATCACATCTGGCACTTTGTTTCTTATTTTTGTCACTTTTAAAGAAAAAGCCTCCTAGAATTTAGACATAATTTTTGAAAAAGAGTTTGAGAAGTTTTTAAGTTTCATGATCTCATAACCCATGTGGAGAGTTCTTCCGAGCACCATGAGGTTGATGATGGTGGCACTAGTAATATTAACTATAACAGTAGATGTAATTTATCAGTAATTTCAACTGTCCAGCAATGTACTAAGTACTTTTCATGCACCACCTCATCACCTCATCTCAACCCTGTAAGGTATGCATTGTTTATCCCTATTTTACAAATGACGAAAATGAGACTTGGGGAGTTTAATAACTTGCCATAAAACAATCAGCCAGTAAGAGTGAAGCTGGGTTCAAACACATGCTTGCCTGGCTCCAGACCCTGTCCTGTACCCCCTAACACTGAACGTGCTACAACCCACTGCCTGTTTTCTCTACTGCTGTGTAGTGCTATGTGCTTATTGCTAAATTTTCACTGGCAAACTAAGATCCTGATTTAGACAACAAAACAAAGCAATTTGAATTGATTATTAAGAAATTGTTTTTGTGATAGTTAAAATATATATTTTTTAAATTTTACTTTAAGATCTGGGATGCATGTGCTGAACATGCACGTTTGCTACATAGGTATACATGGTGGCCTGCTGCACATACCAACACGTCATCCAGGTTCCAAGCCCCACATGCATTAGACATATGTCTTAATGCCCCCTTCCCCTTTTCCCCCACCTCTGACAGGCCCCCAGGTGTGATGTTCCCCTAAATTGTTTTTTAAAAGGGTAAAATTCACATGGAACCACAAAAGACCCCAAATAGCCAAAGCAATCCTGAACGAAAAGTACAAAGCTAGAGGCACCACGCTACATGGCTTCAAAATATATTGTGAAGCTATAGTAATCAAAACAGCATGGTACTGATATAAAAATAGACACATAGACCAATGGAATAGGACAGAGAATCCAGAAATCAATCCATGCATTTGCAGCTAACTGATTTTCAACAAAAGTGCCAAGAACATACAGTGGGGCAAGGATAGTCTTTTTGATACATGGTGCTGGGAAAATTGGATATCCATATGCAGAAGAATGAAACTAAACTGTTATTTCTCACCTTACACAAAAATTCACCAAAGTGGTTTAAAAACTTAAATGTAAGACCCAAAAGTATATACTAGAAGAAAATGTAAGGGAAATGCATCAGGACATCGGTCTGGGAGAAATTTAATAAACAAGACCTCAAAAGCACAGGCCACAAAAGCAAAAATAGGTAAATGGGATTATATCAAACTAAAAACCTTATGCACAGCAACGGAAATAAGCTATGTGTGTGACAAGGGATTAATATCCAGAATATAAAAGGAACTTAAACTATTAAACAGTGAAAAATGTGATAATCCACTTAAAAAGGACAAATAATCTGAACAGATATTTCTCAAAAGAAGACATACAAATGGCTAACAAATATATAAAAATATCACGAATCATCAGCTATATGCAAATCCAAACCACAATGAGATATCTTCTTACCCCAGTAAAAATGTTTACCGTCAAAAACAAAAAATATAACAAATGCTGGTGAGGATGTGAAGAAAAGGAAACTATTATACACTGTTGGTGGGAATGTAAACTAGTACAGCCATTATAAAGAACAGTATGGTGGTTCCTCAAAAAACCAAATACAAGTAGAACTACCACAATCCAGCAATCCAGCTATTGGGTATAGAGCCAAAGGAAAGGAAATCAGTATCTTTAAGGGATCTCTGCACTTCTGTGTTTATTGCAATGTTATTCAAGATAGCCAAGATATGGAATCAACCTAAGTATTTATCAACAGATGAATGGATAACAGAAGCGTGGTATATATACACAATAGAATACTACTCAACCCTAAAAAAGAATGAAATTCTCTCATTTGTGGCAACATGGATGAGCCTGGAGGATACTGTATTAAGTGAAATAAGCCAGGAACAGAAAGATAAATACCACATGTTCTCACTCATATGTAGAAGCTAAAAAAGTTGATCCCATAGAAGCAGAGATTAGAATAGTGGTTACTGAAGGCTAGAAAGAATCGTGGGGCGGGGGATAGGGAGAGATTGGGTAAAGGATACAAAATTACAGCCAGATAGGAGGAATAAGTTCTAGTGTTCTATAGCACTATAAGATGACTATAGTTAAAAAGTTATGATATATTTATGGCTAGAAGAGAAGAGTTTGAATGTTCCCAACACAAAGAAATGATCTTATAAATGTTTGAACTGATGGATATGTTAATCACTCTAATTTGACCACTATACATTGTATATATCAAAACATCACTGTGTGCCCCATAAACATAGTATGTATGGTTATTTTGTGTCAATTAAAGAAATAAAAAAAAATTGTTTAAAACTTCCTAACATAGAAATTATAGTGACTTTCTTTTTGGAATAAGTTTAATCTATATTCAGGCACCAAAACTGTTTGAAGAAGGTCATAGCAACTATGTTTAAAAATTATTGTGCTTTTTAAGATACAAAATTAATACATGCCAAATTTGTAAAATCTGTGATATCCACAATTGGTATGCATCCCATGCACATATAGGTGCATGTGTACGCACACACTCACTCACACACACACACAAAATACAAAACTCAACCATGATGCTACAATCTAGAAATAAGAACAGATTTTAAACAACTATGATTGTATTTAGAGCACATGCTTTTGTGACCAGCGTTTATGTAATATGTCATGAACATTTTGCTATTTTATTTTCATTACAGAACACAATTTTTCATGGCATTTTAGTGTTTCATCACATGAATATAACAAAATTTATCTACTTCTGCTAATTTGAATATTTTGGTTCTTTCCAGTTTCCTCTATTATAAAAAACCATGAAATAAATATTTGCGTGGATAGATTTGGAGTATTTTCTTAAGTTACATTTCTAGAGAAAGAATTATGGGTCATATAATATAAAGTTTGTAAGGTTTTTGATCCATATTGCCAAATTGCTCTCTGGAGAGAATATACCTACTTATACTTGTCCAGCAGTGAAATGTAATGACAGTATGGTGATGATGATGGCATTAAATTATGAGTGCCCACTGGGTGCTAAACTCCCAGAGCTTCACATGCAGCAGTTAATCTAATTTTCCCATGTGTTCAGTGAGGTTGGGTGCCACGAAGCCTGTTTTATACAGGCAGGTTTTATCTGCATAGGTGCTAAGAAAGATATCCTTGCCAAAGACTACAAAGGTCTGCCTGATCTGGCCTCTGCCATTTTGTAAGAAAACATTTAACAGTCATGCCAAAATGCTTTTTACTTCTTAAACTGCCCAGATTTTCCTAACAAAGCTTTTGTATTCATTCATGTTCCCTCTTCCTGAGATATTCTTCCCTTGGGTTTGCAGGTCTAGACCTTTCTCTTTTATGTCTCAGCTCAGAGGCTCTTCAGTGAGGCTGGGTGCCACAAAAATGCATTTTCTAAACATGTAATCTAAAGGATACTTCTGTCCCTACTCCCCAATATCCCTAACACCAGCCTCCCTATCACATCAGCCCACTGTATTTCCTTAATGGCTCTTGTCTTTTTCTGAAACATTTAAAAACTGTCTGTTTCACTAACGGAAAGTAATTTCCCTAAGGACAAGGAGCACTAGAATAGGGCCTGGTAAATAGTAGAAACACAATACATACTTGCTGGCTAATGAGTAAATGCCCATATGAAAGGACAGCTAAAAAACAGCCATCAGGATTGGAACCCAAGTGCGCTTTTGAATCTTGCTTTAATCATTGCAATGTACAGAGGATGTCTCCTATCCCACCTTCAGCAGCAGTATGTATTTATTTGCTCTTTGCCAGTTTGATAGGTAAAATATGATATATTTTTATGTTTTATTAGTTATTTGTATTTCTGCTTTTGTTAATTGCCTCTGTCCATTTTTTCCATTGGTTAGTCATCTTTTCTCATTTTTTCTATTTATCAACATTTATATTAGACTTCTAAATATATCCTTGCCAAGTAAGAAAACAGGTAGAAAAGAAGAATACATGATTAATTTGATAGATGGACAAAGACATTAAGTAGAATTCATCAACAATTCTGGATAAAATCATTTAAATTCATATAGACTGGAAGGACACTCTCTTAGTAGCACAAAGAAGGTCTGTAAGTTCCATCACAATATTTCACAAAGAGCTACTAAAAAGATAGACATTTAACTCAGTACTTTCTCACTCCCCCTTTGCCTTAGGTTCTTTATGTAGGAAATGTTTACTTTGTAAGCATCAAATGAATTAATATAGAGAGGAATATGTAGATCAGTGTCTGGCACATAGTAAGGTCATATACATTGGTGATTATTGTTATTACCACTATATAACATATACAATTAAAATAATGAGTTTGTAACCAATCATTCACTCTTGCTTATATTTTTAATACATCCATGCTCATCCTTTTGTGACTAAAGTTAAGTATGAACATGTTCCAATATGTGAATTATAAAAATAAATATAAATGGATTAAAGTGCTGTATTAAAAAATAAAGCCTCTCACACTGAGTTAAGAAAAAAATTGAATATATACTGTTTATGACAGACATAAAAGACATGGTTACAAAAATAATATGGCTTGGAAATATATACTAAACCTAGGTTTAAAAAAATGAGACAGTAATATTAGCATTAAACAAAGCAGACTCCACAACATAAAGCATTTCATGGAATAGACAGGATTATTTTAGGTTGATAAAAGTCATGCTTACCAATAGAGCCATATCTATTAAATTTTATGTACCAGGAGATAGCAAATATGAAGGTATATGTATGTATATTTTTAAAATGCTTAAAAATTGATAAAATTTTGCTTGAAGTAGATGACTAAGATACAGACAACAAAATATGTATCAAGTTTTCAGTTCAAGAGTAAATCAAAACAAGAATGACAACTTAGAAAATACTGAAAATGAGAGCTTCGTGCAAGAAGCCAAAGTTATTCTCCTCTGTGAAGTCTTAGATGGTTATATTTAAACAAGAAAGACACAAATAGCTTCATTGGGGCATGAGAGTAAAGAAGTTGGAAAAGAACTACAAATTAAAACAAAGGAAGCAAAAATTAAT
This sequence comes from Rhinopithecus roxellana, assembly GCF_007565055.1. NCBI lineage: Eukaryota > Metazoa > Chordata > Mammalia > Primates > Cercopithecidae > Rhinopithecus > Rhinopithecus roxellana. The sequence goes on from NC_044557.1 coordinate 113,823,968, forward strand.
GAATTAAAAAACAAAATCTTTAAAATTAATTAGTACATTTAAGCTGATTCATTGAAAAGACTTTAAACTGGAAATGCCTCTGGCAATCCTGACCAGAAAGTAAGAGGAAAAGCATAATTGTCCATCAGTAATGAGAAATAATTTATATTCAGATGCTGAAAAAAGTGAAAGCAATTTCAAGTAAAAAACTGTATGCAGATAATATGAAGAATTGTGATAAATTTGAAGATATTTGTCAAATTTTATTCAAGGAGAGATAATATATGAAAACTATAATCATTATAGAAGACACAAAAACTGATAAAACTTCTCCTTAGAAACTGTTGGATCCAAATAGTTTATATTCATGCTATGTAAGTATTTTCAGATTCTTTAAGTCTGTAAAAATGCTTCCTAATTTCACTTTCAAAGCTAGCATAATCTTGATCTCAAAACTGAGAAACAGAGCCAAATCAAAAGAAAACAAATAACAAATAAATATGAACAACCCACTGTCACCACAAAACAAACAATTCCATTGACTTGTATCATTTAGAAATGAAGTTGAAATACAATAAAAGTTGTCAATTATATCTACCAGTCTATTAAGTAAAAACAAACCATGATCAAGTAGGGCAGGAACTGGCAAACTTTTGGAGTTTTATTATTAAAAACATCAGGGAATAATGGAATAATTAACACAAAGGGAACACTTTCATTTCAAGGATTAAAGTTGTTACCTGAGGTGGCTCTTTTTCTATTCAGTGATACACCATTAGATTCTGCATCATCTTCATGCAACTTTATCTGTCTCTTCATTGTTGTCAGAATAAATTAAGAGAAAAAGTGAAATTTAGAAGGAAAGAAGCCTGCTATCTGGTAATAGATAGTCTGTGTGGTTCTTCTGGCCTCAGAATTGTGGTTCATGAATCTTGCATGAATTTTGGGATACAGGGCCAGATAGTAAATATTTTAGGCTTTGCTAGCTGTATGGTCTCTGTTTCTATTATTCAGCTCTGCCATTGTAGCTTGAATGCAACAATAGTCATTAGGTAAATGAATGTGTGTGACTGTGTTTTAACAAAACTTTATTTGTGAACACTAAAATTTGAATTTCATATAATTTTCCTGTGTCATAAAATAAATTCTTTGATTGTTAAAAATTATTTAAAAATGAAAAAATTGTATTTATTTCATGTGGCCATACCAAAAAAAAAAAAAAAAAGGAGGCAGCTTGGATCTGACCTATGAGCTTTAGTTAGCTAACACCTAAGGTAGAATTTATCCCTCACTTTAAAGGGAATTAAGAACAAAAGTGTTTCTTCTGTCCTTTGATTATTAAGAATATTATTATGAACAAGAAACAGATGTCTAAAATTATAATTAATGAACGATGTTCTAGAAGATTAAGTCAATGTAATGAGAGAAGAAAAGAAAGAAGATATAAATAATGGAAAAGGCAACTTATTAAGATTTGTATCCTGTGTACTATAATAATTTGTTACCTGGAAAACAAATGGTGTATTTTTAAAAATATTTTTTCCTAACTTTGAATTCTAAAAAAACCTAGAAGCAATGATCAGTGCAGTTGCAATGAATATTCCATTAGATTGTGTCCTTCAAACACCATCTCCTACTAAAAAGACCAAGACTTCCTGGAGAAACGGCTGATTCCAGGTCTGGGCAGGAAACATACAAGAACAGACTTACTGCTACAGGTCAGGTAGCCACAAGAGACTGCAGCATCATGTCAAAAGAACTCAGGAACTAACTTAAATAAACAACCATTGGCCAAGGATGAGACAATGTGAGACTTGATAAGGATTCACAAAGAACTAAAAATCTCTGCAAGGATTAATAATGTGTTTCAATTAGTAAGCTCTCAGTGATGCTGGGGGAAAATAAACCTTCTTTTATTACCTTTGAAGGAAACTAATAACTGCCTTATTATTTTGAAAATTGATAAGTAAAGAAACAGGCATATATCCCACCTTTCTTATAAAATCTACACCTCAGTTAATCAAATGGTTGATGAGCAGAAGTTGCTCCATCTATGTGTTTTCCAACTAATAAATTAAGGTGGAATGATAGAATGTCAACATTTTGAAACCCTAATAAATAAAATAAATTAATAAATATAGGCAATTACTATAATTAGTAATATTTTCAAAAACAATAAAACATGATGTACCTCCTGATGGAAGTATATACCATCCAAGCATTAGTTTTACCACAAATAAACAGACAAAGTGATAAATCCTTCTAAGTCCAATAACCAACTTCCAGGAACTATAAGGAGGAGAATATATTAAATGACACCACTGTGATTAAGTCAACAAAATTCAGACTATGGAAAATTGTTTATTCAAAGGAAAACTAAATCGGAATTCCAAGAAAAAGAAAAGATAAGGGAGAACTTGTACAGGAAACAAATTTAGACATATAAACCATTCATACTATATGGACCTGATTTGGATCTCAATTCAAATAAAAAAGTTCTAAAAGTGTCCTAAGAAAATTGAAGATATTTGATTATATAAAATTATTGTCAGCTTTTGTTTAGATATAATAGTATTTTTGTTATACTTTTCAAAAAAAGAGTAACATTTAGAGGTAAATAGTAAAATATTTACAGGTGAAATGACATGCAGTCTAGAATTTGCTTCCAAAGAACCTGAGTAGAGTGAGAAATCTGAATAAAATAAAACTGCCTATGAATTAGTTTACAATTATTAAAATTGGGTGACAAGTACATCAGCTTCATTAGGTGATTTTCTCCACTTTTGTACACATTTGATAATATCCATAATAAATACTTAAAATATTACAGAAGAATAAAAGCACATAACTAAAAAATAACTCACTGATTACCTACAATATTTCATTACCTTCATCTGCATTTCCAAGTTGGTTTTTAATAGCTTTCTTAAATAAGTTTGCTTTTTAATTCATCCTGCTTGAAGCCAAATGCATTCAGGGCTGTGAAGGACACAAAGAGGTGGGATTTTGTTCCCAACCTTCTGGATTCATTATGAACCAAGACTGGTAGAAATCCTACAGTAATTCACAGCCTACAATGTGCGAAGACATGGAGCAAAGATTCAAGGACAAATGTATCCTACACGTGGCCACAGACAACAGACACCATGGGGACATGTGAGACAGTGAAGTGGAGGGTATTTTAAATGAAGGGGAATGATGCTAAAGGAGGGTCAGAGTGAATGTGGATAGAGAGATGATTAATTTTGAAAGGGGGGTACAAGATGAAGGGATGCCCCTGAAATTGGGCACAGGCAGGTGGATTTGATACCAGGATTATCAGGCAACCTCTGTAATGTGTGATCACAGGAAGCTCTTGCATATGACTTTGTTTTAAAAGGCAGATATGTTCAGCACATATTGGAGAGGTTTATTCCCTCACTGAGCAAATTTTTATAGTGATGAGACTAGAAACGAGAGTGAAATGAAGGGATTCGTATTAGAGCATCAGTTCTCTCAATGTTCTCCTCCAAAGGGTCTGCAAGGTGAACAATATGTTCACAACGATACTAAGGCAGTATTTGCCTTTGCCATTATCATTCTGTTATGAAAGTGGAGTGAAATGTTTCAGAGATGAAATGATGTGTGTTATTGTAACAGATTAAATGAAAGGCAGATATGAGGATCTAGCTATCTTTTATAGCCAGACATCAAAGACACTTGCAAAAATGTAAAACAATATCATCCCTCTGACTTTTAAAATTTGGAAAATACAGTTTGTTTTCACAAAAGTATGTTATTTATGTTAATATGTAATGGGTTTATTATTTTTATTTTATTTTATTTATTTTTGAAACAGGGTCTCGCTCTGTCGCCCAGGCTGGAGTGCAGTGGTGCGATCGCAGCTCACTGCAGCCTTCAACTCCTGGGCCCAAGCAATCCTCCTGCCTCAGCCTCTTGAATAGCTGGGACTACAGTCATGAGCCACCATGACTGGCTGATTTTTTGATTTTTTTTGTGGAGATGGGGTCTCATTGTTGCCCAGGCTGGGCGCAAACTTCTGAGCTCAAGTGATCTTCCAGCCTTGGCTTCCCAAAGTGCTGAGATTACAGGTGTGAGCCATCATGCCTGACCTATTATTGTTATTTTAAAGAAATTAATAAATATTTTTTAAATTTCTCAGTTTTAATGTTGAATATGGTAAATATCAACAGAGTCAACATACACGAAAGCTCTTTAAAGTCCTACATAATTTTAAGAGTGTAGAGGGATCCTGAGACCAACAGGTCTGGGAATTACTACATTTGAGTGTTTATTGAGGCTATGGAGAAGAGGGATTCAAGAGGAATTTCAAAGGAAAAGTGATCATGACATGGTGTTTACATCAATAAATAATCGTTAAGCACTCACAATGTCCAAGGTCCTAAACATGAAGTAGAAGGACACAAGGTGTCTTCAGGTGGTCAAGGTGGAGATCGGTTTGATTCAGATACAAATTGTCATCTGCATTGACAAGTAAGTTAGTCTTTTTTTTTTTTTTTTGAGATGGAATTTCACTTGTCGCCCAGGCTGAAATTCAGTGGCACCATCTCTGCTCACTGCAACCTCTGCCTCCCAGGCTCAATTGATTCTCCTGCCTCAGCCTCCTGCATAGCTGGGATTACAGGTGCTTGCCACCACACCTGGCTACTTTTTGTATTTTTAGTAGAGACAGGGTTTCGCCATATTAGCAAGGCTGGTCTTGAACTCCTGACCTCAAGTGATCCTACCACCTCAGCCTGCCAAAGTGCTGGGATTACAAGTGTAAGCCATTGCACCTGACTAGTCTTGATAACTTCTAGTGATGTTCCAAGTGATTTGCTCTTTCAGAGAATTAGATAGGTGAGGTTCTAAATCTCATTCAGAAAAGCATGGCTTTTTTAACCCACAAAGAAAGAATGCTTTCTCAAAAGGACTCAATATGTTAAGCAGATCCGAATATACTTATTCCTTTGCTTACATGAGTCATCAACTCTGTCAGCTCTCACCTACCTCCTGCTTATTCTCATTTACTTTTGTTCAAAGGACATATTTTTATTCCCAAATTATTTCTCCAGACAGAGATAATAATTCAGTATCTTGATGTTCATTTAATGCATGTGCATGGGAAGCCAAGTCATTTGACTATCTGGAGTCTAATGAAAAACAGAATTAGAATGGTATCTGCCTGTAAAAAAGACACAAAGTTTAGAGAATATACTAAAGTTCACAAAAAGAGGATTTTGGGGGTTATGTAGGTTACCATTATTAAATACCCAAATAAGATTATTTCTATAAGAAACAGTTTAAAACACCACTCACCTACCACCATCCCCATGCCAAAATTAAACACTCTCCTTGTGCTCCCACGAGTACTGCAATTTTCCTCCTATAGTATTACCAGCACCTCTGGTATATGACAGTTTGTTGCATTTCTTTCTTTTTTCTCTCTCTGCCCAGGGAGATCTTGCAGAGCAGGTATTTTGCTTTATTCCTATTTGATTTTCAACAATCCCTTACATGGTGCATTCTATCTAGCAAGTTTCAATAATGGATGTTGAATTTAAGGAGCTAAAGAAAGCCCTGGATGTTGTCAAGATTGCATTTGTTTATTTAATGTTTGTAGTTGTTCAAAATTTCACTAGTGGGGTCCAGTTATGACATAGTAATGGGTATGATATACTCTTCTGCTGTTAAAAAAAAAAAGATATAATTGATTACAATATTTGAAGTCCTTGTTTTTAAGCATTTAGGATTTTGATCCTCTGGAGAAGTGAACACATGAGATGAGCTCAATGTTACTCTGTCTTTCTCCTTCAGGGCATTTTCTAAATTGTGGCACAGAGAAGTTGGGCCCTAATGAAACTGATCTCTGGGTGGAGAAAACAGGTTGTCGCCCAGGGAAACTGAGATGGGTGAAATTTGCAAGACAGGGTGCCACAGAGGAGAGAGCTGTGCAGTGACTTCCAGTGAATCTATGTGCTGGATCTCAGTGAAACTATGGCCAAACATTTGCATCTATGGTCAAATATACCCAGTGCAAGCATTGAGTAATTCCCTGCAACAATACCAGTAGGTGGGTTCATTTGGTTCTTTGAGGCATGGCCTTAAGCTTTGCCATTACTTTTAAGGCTAGAGCAATGCTGCTCTAAGATATACTTTTCTGGGGTCCAACTAAGCCCAGATTACAGAACAAGCTCTCTACTGTAGCTTGTTTCACCTTCATTGTGTCATGTGTGACCTCTGGAGTCTCTGTTGAGTTTGCAGCTCTCAGGGACAATAAGTGAATATTTTAGACTGTATGCCAATAAATTAAACAAACTAAATGAATTGAACAAATTCCTTGAAGTACACAAATTTTCAAAAGTGATTTAAGAAGAAAGAACATTTGAATAAATCAATTTACATGGCAATGCAAATAATCTAGAATTGCCAATTCAGTGTGGAGAAAAATAAAGTTGGAGGAGTTATGTTACTTGACTTCATGATGTAATAAAAAGATTATCATCTGCTGGGCATGGCAACTCATGCCTGTAATCCCAGCACTGTGGGAGGCCGAAGAGGGTGGATCACTTGAGGTCAGGAGTTCAAGACCAACCTGGTCATCATGGTGAAACCCTGTCTGTACTAAAAATACAAAAATTAGCCAGGCATGGTGGCACATGCCTGTAATTCCAGCTACTTGGGAGGCTGAGGCATGAGAATCGCTTGAACCTAGGAGGCAGAGGTTGCAGTGAGCTGAGATCGTGCCACTGCACCCCAGCCTGGGTTACAGAGTGAGACTCTGTCTCAAAAAACAAGAGAAAAAATGATCATCATCAAAACAATATTGCATTAGCGTAAGGACAGACTAATAGATGAATAGAAGAGAACAGAAACTCTAGGAACAGGCCAAGACACGAAGAATGATTTTTCAAAAACGGTATAAAAGTAGTTCAATGGAGGAAAGTAGCTCAGTGGCGGAAAGTCTTTTCAACAAATGGTGTAAGAGTAACTGAATATCTATATGAAAAAAAGATCATCCTTGAACCTAGAAGAAATGAATATATTCCTAGACACATACAACCTACCAAGACTGAATCAAGAAGAAATCCAAAATCTGAATAGACCAATAACAAGTAATAATATCAAAGCCATAATAAAAAGCAAAGAAAATCCTGGAACCCAATTAATGATTTTATTGCTGAATTCTACCAAATATTCAAAGAAGAACTAATACCAATCCTATTCAATCTATTTCAACGAATAGAAGAAGAGGGAATACTTCCAAATACTCATTATATGAGGCCAGTATTACCTTGCCACCAAAACACATGAAAAATCATCAAAAAGAGACACAAAAAACCCCAAAACAAAATTACAGGATAATATCTCTGATGAACATTGATGCAAAAATCCTCAACAAAACACTTGTAAACCAAATTCAACAACATATTAAAAAGATTATTCATCATGACCAAGTGAGATTCATTCTAGGGATTCAAGGATGGTTCAACATATGTATATCAATCAGTGTGATACAGCATATCAATAGAATGAAGTACAAAAACTGTATGATCAGTTCAATTGGTTTTGAAAAAGCATTTGATAAAATTCAACATCCCTTCGTGATAAAAAGCCTCATAAAAGTGGGTATAGAAATATTCCAACACAACAAAAGCTATCTATGACAGACCCACAGCTAGTATTACACTGAATTGGAAAAAGTGAAAGCCTTTCCTCTAAATTCTAGAACAAGACAATGATGTTCACTTTCACTGCTGTTAGTTAACATGGTACTAGGAGTCCTAACTAGAGCAATTAGACAAGAGAAAGAAAGTAAAGGCATCCAACTTGGAAAGGAAGAAGTCAAATTATCCTTGTTTGCAGATGATATAATCTTATGTTTGAAAAAATCTAAAGACTACACTGAAAAGCTGTAAGTACTGATTTAAAAATTCAGTAAAATTGCAGGATACAAAAATCAGCAGCATTTCTAAATGCCAACAGCAAACAGTTTGAAAAAGATATTTATAAAGTAAGTCTATTTACAATAGCTACAAAGAAAATAAAATACCTAGGAATAAACTTAACCAAAGAAGTGAAAAATTTCTACATCAAAAACTATAGAACACTGATGAAAGAAATTGAAGAAGACACACAAAAAATGGAGATATACTATGTTCATGGATTGGAAGAATCAATAACTATTAAAGTGTTCATACAACACAAAGCAATCTACAGATTCAGTGCAATCCCTATCAAAATAGCAATGAAGTTCTTCATAGAAATAAAATAAATAATCTTAAATTTATATGGAACCAGAAAAGTCCCAGAATAGCCAAAGGTATCCAGAGCAAAAAGATCAAAACTGGAGGAATCACACTACCTGACTTCAAATTATGCTTCAGAGCTGTGGTAACCATAATAACATGGTACTGGCATAAAAACAGACATACAGACAAATGAAACTGAATAAAGAACCCAGAAATAAATAGATACATCTACAGTGAACTCATTTTTGACAAAGGTGCCACAAATATACACTGGGGAAAGAACAGTCTCTTCAGTGAATGGTGCTGGGAAAACCAGATATCCACATGCAGAAGAATCAAACCAGACCCCTATCTCTCGCAATATACAAAAATCAAATCAAAATTGATTAAAGACTTAAATCTAAGACCGGAAACTATGAAACTACTAAAACAAAACATCAGAGAAACTCTTTAAGACGCTGGACTGGCATACATTTATTGAGTAATATTCCAAAGCACAGGCAACCAAAGCAAAAACGGACAAATTGGGATCACATCAAGTTAACAAGCTTTTGCACAGCAAAGGAAACAATCTACAAAGTGAAGACACAATCCACAGAATGCGAGAAAATATTTGCAAATTATCCATCTAAAAAGAAACTAATAACCAAAATATATAAGGAGCTCAAACAACTCATTAAGAAAACATACAATAATCTGATTAAAAATGGATGAAAGATATGAATAGACATTTCTCAAAAGAAGACATACAAATGGTAAACAGGCATATGAAAATGTGATCAACATTATTCATCATCAGAGAAATGCAAATCAAAACTTCAATGAGATGTCTCACCTCAGTAAAAATGGCTTTTATTCAAAAGACAGGCAATGACAAATGCTGATGAGGATGTGGAGAAAAGGGAACCCTCATACACTGTTGGTGGCAGTGTGAATTACTACAACCACTATGGAGAACAGAATGGGGGCGCCTCAAAAAACGAAAAATAGAGCTACTATATGATCCAGCAATCCTACTGCTAGGTATATACCTAAAAGAAAGGAAATCAATATATTGAGGAGACATCTGCACTCCCATGTTTTTGGCAACACTATTCACAATAGCCAAGATTTGAAAGCAACCTAAGTATCCATCAACAGCTGAATAAATAATACAAATGTGGTACATATACACAATGGAGTACTTTTCAGCCATAAGAAAGGATGAGATCCTGCCATTTGCAACAATATGGATGGAACTGGAGGACATTTTGTTAAGTGAAATAAGCCAGGCAAGGAAAGACAAACTTTGCATGTTCTCACCTATTTTGGGGAGCTCAAAATGAAAAAAACTGGACTCATGGAGACAGAGTAGAATGATGGTTAACAGTGACTGGGAAGGGTAATGGAAGGGCGAAGGTGGGAAATGGGGATGGTTAATCTAAAAATATAGTTAGATATGAAGAATATTATGTAGTATTTGATAGCATAACAGAGTGACTACAGTAAGCAATAATTTGTTGTATATTATGGAATAACTGAGGGAGTACAATTGGAATGTTTGTAAAACAAAAATTGATGAATGACTGAGGTGAAGAAAACCCCATTTATTCTGATATGATTATTACACAGTATATGACTGTATCAAAATATGTCATGTACTCCATAAATATATCCTACTATGTATCCATAAAAATTAAAAATGAAAAAAGATGACTTTCAAATTATACCTTATACCATGCACAAAAATTAATTTCTATGGAGTCTGAACACAAACATAAAAGCTAAACCTGGCCGGGTGCAGTGGCTCACGCCTGTAATCCCAGCACTTTGGGAAGCCGAGGCAGGCAGATCATGAGGCCAGGAGATCGAGACCATCCTGGCTAACACGGTGAAACTCCGTCTCTACTAAAAATACAAAAATAAGTTAGTCAGTCATGGTGGCGGGCACCTGTAGTCCCAGCTACTCGGGAGGCTGAGGCAGGAGAATGGCGTGAACCTGGGAGGTAGAGCTTGCAGTGAGCTGAGATCACGCACTGCACTCCAGCCTGGGAGACAGAGCGAGACTCCGTCTAAAAAAAAAAAAAAAGCTAAACCTATAAAGCTTTAAGAAGAAAACATTGAACAATACCTTTGTGATCCTAGAGTAGTGAAATATTTCCTGGATAAGTCTTGGAAAATGATAAATGTAAAAGCAGATAAATAAGCTTGATAAAAATGCAAACTTCTGCTCATCAAAAGATAGCATTAAGAAAATAGACAAAACACAGCCTACGAGACAATACAGACAATATAAATATCTAACAAAGTACTTGTATCTAGAATATATGCAGAGATGCTAAACTCAATAATTTAAAAAATCCAATTAAAAATATATAAAAGATGAGAATAGACACTTGACATAAAAAGATATACAAATAGCTGATGAGCACAGGAAAAGATGCTCAGCATCATCAGTCATCAGGGACATGCAAATTAAAAGCATAAGGAGATACTACCACATACCTACTACAATCACTCTGCAAAAGAATATTTTGGAAGTTTCAGTTTTTTTGAGACGATTTCACTCTGTTGCTTAGGTTGGAGTGCAGTGGCAAGATCATAGCTCACCGCAACCTTGAACTCCTGGGTTCAAGAGATCCTTCCACTGCAGCATCCCAAGTAGCTGAGACTACAGGTGTGTGCCACCACACTTGGTTAATTTTTAAACTTTTTGGAGAGTCGGGATCTTGCTATGTTGTCCACGCTGGTCTCGAACTCAAGGGCCAAGTGATCCTCCTGCCTTGACCTACCAAAGTGTTGGGGTTACAAGAATAAGCCATGAGTTTCTTGAAAAGTTAAACGTGTATCTATCTTAGGACCCATTACTCCCCTTAATGCTTACCCACGAGACATGAAAACACATCCACAGGCAGACTTGTCTACGAGTGTTCAAAGAGGCTTTATTTGTAATAGCCCCAAAGCGGAAACAGTCCACTTTGTGAAAGTATAAAAAATTATACCTATTACTCTAGAATAAAAAAGAATAGACTATTGACACATGTGACATGCATCTCAAAATCATTATCATGAATGAAAGGAAAGAGGCCAAAAAGATTCATACTGCATGATTTTCTTCATGTAGGAATCTAGAAATTGCAAGGTAATCTACAGTGATGGTAAACAGATCAGTATTTGCCTGGGGACAGAATCCGTAACTCCATGGATTCCATGGGTGTCAGAGTTGTACTCTGACTTGTCTGACATATATCACTATTTGATGAACAAATGATCATATAAAGTGAAAAATCAACCTCTAAACTAAAAGTGTGGGGTCTAATTCCAGAGCAACACCAGTAACCTCTGTGTGTCTCATTGGAAGAACATATGATGCTTCAAGGAGGGTTATGTCAGAGATCAAATGAGATGGTATGTGAAAAATAATGGTAATTATAATATCTGATAGAAATTTAATTTATTCTTATTGTTTGTTATTAATAACAAACTCTGATAAGCTGTGTCTTTACCAAGGGCCAGCATAGCTTGGCTTTGGCTCTGTTAATAATGTCAAACTTATTTCGGGACGAAAGTGCTATAAAAATAAACGTGTTCACTGAACGGGCTTACTAAAATTCCAGTGACTCTTGGCTTGTCAAGTTTCTTGTATCAGGTGGAATCAACCCAAAAAGAAGCCTTGTAATACTTTTCACAGCAAGTGATTATTACCCTTCATAAGAATCACAAATTTAAGCTAGAGATAAGCCTGAAATTATAATTTCATAGCTCATCAGTGAGGATAACGAAGAATTTGCATCAAAATAAGCTTTGGAGTCAGTCTCTCTCTCTCTCACATACACACACAGATACACACATGCGCTTATGCATGCACACACACAAACATACACCACTCAGGTTTCATAGACATTATTTCTGGAGATAAAGGGTATGGCTCCGAATTTTGTTTCTAATGCTGTTGATTATTTGCATGCTAATTCTAGGCTAGGAATCAAATCCTAAAAGGTCAGTTAGATTGTGTCCCACTGTGACCACCAAAAGTGGGGCTCTCACCTCTGCCTACCTGGCTCTTCACTTGAAGTCACCTTTCTTATTTGTCCACTCTCAATTTATGCCTATTGCCTCACTATGGTTATTCAATTGTAATTTCTTACATTTTGAGTGTTATGAGCTAGACAGTAAATTAACATTGAATTAATATTTCCTGGTTTGGATCTACAAGGTGGGAATTATTCCTACTTAAAGATGAGGCAAATCGCTTGCCTACTACGCTGCCACATTGTCTTAGAGAAGGGAGACCGGATAATACAAGACCGAATACTTACTGCGTGTCCACTCTATGCCCAGTGCTTTGGAAATGCTTTCCATATATTAGCACATTTAATTTTCCAAAAATGCTAGGAGGATACCAATACATTAGTGTTATTACAGATTAGGAAACACGCATGAGAGACTAAGTAACTTGCCCAAGGCCATGCAACAAGTGAGAGATGGAACTAGATTTGAATTCTGGTACCCCAGCTCCAGAAGTGGTGGGTAATAATTACTTGCTGTGAAAAGTATTACGAAGCTCTCTTTTTTGTATTGCTTCTACCTGGTACAAGAATCTTCATGAGCCAAGAGTTACTGGAACTTTAGCAAGCTCATTATTTGAACGCATTTATTTTTAACCATTTCCCCCCTACAGAGGTTTGACATTATTAACAGAGCCAAAGCCAAGCTATGTTGGCCTTTGGTAAAGACACAGCTTATCAGAGCCTGGGCCCCCCTTCCCCTAAGCATCTTCTCTCTCTGTTGCAGATGCCGGCCCCCTCCACACCCACTCTGGAAAGCTGAGGGTTGTGGCTGGTTCTCCTTTTCTAGGATGCTCCCTGAAGCCACTTCCAGCAGCGGCCGATGTGCTTGCTCTTCCTATTTTATCCTTCCAGGCATGTGGCGGCTTTACCTAATGAATGAACTCCCGAATGTTCATTCCCATTCTGTCCTGCCTCTCTTTTCCCCTTACTCCAAGAATGACCCATTACGGGGAATTAGCACTGCCCTGTTTTTAACTGGGTTGCAATTCATGCAGCTTCCTAACTGAAAAATCACTTCCCTACAGCCTTCCTTCAGACAAGGTGGCACTGGCCCCAGAAGCTGGGTGTTTACACCAAAGTTGTTTTTTTTTTTTTTTGTCGTTGTTGTTTGTTTTTTGTTTTGTTTTGTTTTGAAAGCTGCCTTCTGTTTTGCTCTTCCCTTATTGTATAACAGATAGCAGGGTACAAAAAGCCCTTTATCCTGTTAATAGTGGCCTTAGGTAAGGGAAAAAAAAAAGCATGATTCAAGTTTTCTGTGGCCTCTGGCTCAGTTTTAATGGAATGTGAGTGCAATGCCAGAGCCTGGTAAAAATAGAAACTCTCCAGTGTCCAGACTCCTCTCCAGATGGTGTGGGAATCCAGATAGTAACTCATCACTAAGGAGGGATGCCATTAATTAGTGGAGAGATGTCATGCCTCACACTGGGGAGTAAATGAAATGGCCTATAGCTTAGAGTGGAACCTCTCGTATCGCCAGAGAGTCCCAGGTTGCTCCCTAAGTCTCTTTACTCTGGCTCAATCGAGAGTTTGGTCATTACATAAAGCTGCCACATGCCTGGAAGGAGGAAATAGGAAGAGCAAGCGCAGTGGCCACTGCTAGAAGTGGCCTCATGGAACATCCTAGAAAAGGAGAACCAGTCACAACCTTCAGCTTCCCAGAGTGGGTGGGGAGGGGGCTGGCATATGTGATAATGAGAGAAGAGGGAGTTGGGCCCAAACTCTGATAAGCTGTGTCTTTACCAAGGGCCAGCGTAGCTTGGCTTTGGCTCTGTTAATAATGTCAAACTTATGTCGGGGGGAAAGTGCTATAAAAATAAACGTGTTCACTGAACGGGCTTACTAAAATTCCAGTGACTCTTGGCTTGTCAAGTTTCTTGTATCAGGTAGAATCAACCCAAAAAGAAGCCTTGTAATACTTTTCACAGCAAGTGATTATTACCCTTCATAAGAATCACAAATTTAACCCCTTTCCATTAAGCATAGCCTCCTAAAAGGAATTAGCTTTGGGCCCTGGGCAAGCCACTGAGCTCTGCTAGTCTCCCCTTCTTTATCAGTGTCATGAGGGTGATCATACCAATTTTCACATGACTGCTTCTGTTGGCAATTAAATAATAAGAAGGTACAAGAATCAAGAAGGGTGACAAGCACATGGGTGTCTAAAAATATTAACTGAAGAAATCAAAGCAATACAAATGATTGGCACCATTAAGTTAGAAAAAATGTATGAGAACTGGAAGGAACCCTTCCACTGGTCAATTTTTATTATTTGGAGTAAATGTCACCTCTCAAAGAAAGTGTTCTCGAAGATCATGTTGCATTGTTAATTTCAGTGTCTGTCTCTCTTAATAGACAGTGAACCTTCAAAGTAGGGAGGACTATGGCACATTCAGGTCTCATTATAGCATCTAGTGCATAAGGTGCTTGGATGTTTATTGAATAAAAGAATGAGTGAAGATTTGGAATAACGGAAAACATTGGGAAGGGTGTTTCTTTCGGTGGGAATGTAGCATGATAAAAACTACGAAGTTACTTAGAATGTCCAGGAAAAGACAAGGGAGGGTGGCATGTGTTGAAAGCAGGAATTGGGGAGTACTGAGCAAGAGACACACTAAAGAGGCCAGGACCCATTCACCTTATCTCCTCACCTATAAATTCTGCTCCCCTCCTCCTTTGCAAGGTCCAAGCCTCACAATATGGCTTCCTCTCTCCACCATCACATCCTGCTCCTCTTTGGAAATGGAACCACAGTTCCCAAGCTCTTTATACTAGACACAGGGCTATGCATTCTGCACTTATTTTTCTAAGTTCATACTTTGAATAGGGTAATACATTTACGTGGCTCAAAAATTAGAACAATATAACAAATTATACTCCAAGGTGTTATACCCTTGACTTTATCTCCCCTATCCCCCTTCAATCCCTACAACATAATCCTTTTAATTAGTTGCTTTTTTATTCTTCCAGTGTTTTATGCAAATATAAGAAGTATGTCTATGTATTATTTACTTATGTTTCCTACACAAAAGATTGCATACTACATATATTTCTACATATTGCTTTTTCCACTTAATATACCCTGGTCCTTTTTTCCCTATCCATGTGTAAAGGTCTTCATCCTTTTTTATAGCTGTGTAGTATTCCATTGTATGTATTTAGCGTAGTTTATTCAACTAATCTTCTAGTGCTGGATTTTTTTTTCATTATATACACTGTGGAAATGAATAATAATTTTGAACACTTTTTGAACTTAGCCTTTTACCTGATTGTTGATGCCTTTTTTCTTCTTTGGTGATCCTGGCAATTTTTAGGACTCCATAGATCTCTTCTATGCTGATGACAAAGGCCCCTTGTGGTGTGCATCCCCTCTCCTGCTTCTAGCTGCCTTCCTGATCTATTACAATGTATTATCTCACAAACATCTCAACAGCAACTCTAAACTTGACCTCATTTTCTCCTCCCACCCTCCTCCACTTAGGAGGTTTTCCTAATGAAAAGTATACACTTAGATGTCACATTCTCTCTCCTACTCACTAAGGTAAGAAACTTCAGTTGCCTGTGATTTCTTCCCTGCTCTGAACTCTGCATCCATTGGGTGCAACAAGCACATTGTTTTCTTGCATAATATTTTGGACATATGTCCTTTCTTTTTATTCTTATTGTCATAAATAACTGATTTTTCCACTTCTCTCTTTCATGTCCTCTGCAATAATCTAGACAGCTTTGGTAGGAAACGTTTCACAACTTTGGTGGGATCATTTTTCTGCCATTAGAGGTATCCCAATGCCTAATGAAGAAAGTGTACATTGCTGTTTGTAATGAGAAACTTGCTTTCTCTTTATTGATGGGTGAACTCTTTAAGAGTAGACACCTGCCTTATTTACTACAATACCCTTACCACCTGCCATGATGCTGGTCTTAGGTATGTGTTCAGTAAATAATTGTTGAATTTGTCTCTGCAATATAATTTCAATGGGCATTTCCAATCTTACCTCCCATTATTCCCCTAAATGAACTTTATTGCCAAAGCTAATTTGAACTACTGTCCAGATATACTATTTAACTTTCATGACTTGGATTATGCCATTATCTCTGCCTAGCATAATCTTCACTCTGTCTCTATGTGCTACTCTGTTCAGTTACTGAAAAGCCAACAGTTTCCAAGGCCCAGCACCTCTGAGAAGTTCTATCTGACTACCCTGAAAACACCGAGGCCCAAAAGAAAGCAACTTCCTCAGTAGAGGAAATGGACCCAGAACCCTGGTTTCTCAGCACTCATGAGCCTAGAAAGAGTAGAGACTCTAAGATCCAGAACTACACATTCTGTTTCCCAGTAAGCCATGACATCCTGCTTTGGAAGCTAGAATGATACTTTCTATACATTCTATACTTTGTATACTTTCAATACAGTCTTACAACTGTATTGGATAACAGGGAGGATTCCATGGAATGGTGGAATTAGTAATCATTTATAAAAGCACAAAATCTTATAAACTGTAGTGAAGTATATAGTCATTTCTATTCAATTAAATAAACATGTATTAAGCTCTTACCTCTACTCTACACTAAGCAATGTGCTACAAATGGAAAAGTTTCTTCCCACAAAGGGCTGAGAAAGAGAAAGCTGTAGCCTTACTGAAGCTATTGATTTAGCCTCAATAAATGCAGAAGGATGTCATCTACTCACACGAAGATGAAAGAGTTACAATCATGGACATGGCTTACCTCTCTAAATAGCTTGCTATATAATTTTGGCAAAGTCCCTTGAACAATGTAGTCCTTAGACTTCCTAGGTTGTTCGTGGAACTTTCTTCTTAGATTATTATACCGTGTTCTGTGTCTCAGTTTGCAATTTTTATCCCAGCAGAGGAACTCTGGTTCTAAGATGGAGATCTGCCCTTGAAAACCGGCTACCCTTATTACTGCCTGCCTTTCTTTTAACTGAGCTCCACTGGCTCAGACACATAATTTTTGTTAACCATGAATGCTTTAATAAACTCAGAGGTCGAATCAATAAAGCCAAAATTTTTGACCAACTGTGGTCATCACAAGTAACAAAGTGAATTTTTACAAAAGGTCTGCCATTCAATTTCTAGTAATTCAGGGCAAATTCCACTTTGGGTTAATTTCATGCTGCATTTCTGAATTCCCAAAGCAGTTTCTATGGAATGTCATCATGATTATGGGTTTTTCCCCTTGATCCATCCTAAGACTTGGTGACAGGCAATAAGCCTAAAACAGTTACTCTGTTTCACTGGGGAGAGAGATTGCATGTGTACCCTGAATGAAACCATCTACTAGAAACTTCCAGCAGTGCAATAAAGGAGAATGAAATGGAGAATTGTTCAAGGATCTCAGTTGAACGTAACAGTATTTATGGGATGATCTAAAACAATTCAAATAAGAAAGCCAGCTTTAAGTAACAATATTCCACTGCTATGTCACACTAGTGAGGCAGTTCTGGCATGGTGCAGCTTAAAATGTGGCCAGTGATTTGATTGTAAAAAATTAGCTAGTTCACTGGAGTACAGGACTTTAGAGAAGACCTGGACTCATTTTTCAGGTCCCACTTTTCAACCTCAGCATTCCCACTCCCATAGAATCATATATGCCCCACACATCTTTGTTCCTTGGATGGCACATTTTGCAGTTACTCTTAATGATCATGCTTCCTACTCAACTGACCTTAAATAGTTTGGAAGTAAAATACAGAGAATTGCCCTAATTTCAACTATGACTAATCAATTAGTTGAAAAATCAATTATCTGAAAAAAAATCCAAGATTCACTTGGTATGAACTTTTAGTCTTTCATCATTTCCCACATTTGTGCTCCTGTGTTCAACCAGCTTTGGAAGTAAATTAATAGAAAAAGATGAAGGAACTGCTTTGAATCCATACAAGACATGGTTTATCAAACACTTACTTCACTAGCAAACATAGACGAACTCTGGGTGCATTTATTCATCATCATTTTGTGTGAGGCTCTAGGGTGAGAAACAGAAATGAAGGCTGGTTTCTGTCCATTTGGGTCTCACTGTCTAGCTTTCTAAAGACAAACTGGTATTTACACCAATCTCTCCTTGTCACTGCCACTAAACTCCAGTCCACTAGAGCCCACTCACAGAACCTTTCTCAACTGATGGGAGCATAAAATTTGAGATTTTGAGATCACTCTCAAATTTCTTCTATTTTTTAGATGGATATAACTTAAGATTTATAAAGTTCCAAATCTTCAGATATAGAACATTTCCAGCACCTCAGAAGGCTCCGTCATGCTCCCTCCCTATAAAGGTAACAACTATTCCAACCTCTAACTCTACAGCTTAGTTTGATCTGCTTTTGAACTTGACATAAATGAGGTCACGTGGAATGTACTATTTGTGTTTGACTTTGTTTACTCAACAGTACCTCTGTGTGATTGACCCACATTGTTATATGCATCAGTGCTTTGTTCCCTTTCATTGTATAGTAGGAATATAACACAATTTATTTACCTATTCCACAGGTGAGGGACATTGGTGCTGTTTTCTGCTGTTGGGCTATTACAAATAAAGCAGCCAAAAACATTCTTATAAATATCTTTCGGCCGCTATGTCTTTTCTAAAGAAATCAAAATTTCTAATTTAATAAATTATATGTTTTCTACCTTGGAAGACGAAGACAATGAAATCTAATGAAATGAGAGGCTGAGAAAACCGGACCTGATTAGATGCATCCAGAGGTAACCTGTGAGAAAACTGTGTTTTTTCCATCTTTGACATTCACATGCCTCTTTCTTCCTCCTTCTGTGCTCCCACTCTTAGCAGTGGTAACTCCTGCTCACCCATTTTTCTTCTGAGACATTTCTCATACTATCTCCATATTCTGTCAACTGATAACCACTCAGAAAACTTAAAATCAAATAACTGATGCTTAGGTTAAAATAATAGTTACACTACTCTCCTAATAATCAAATAACTAATAGGTTTAAATAGTAATGACTACTTTCCTAATGATATGTGCTCATTTAAAGGAAACAGGGATCTATCTCTGGGGAGAAATTTTAGAAGTCAGTAAAGTTCAGGAGATAGTTTTTGAGTGGGTAAAAGTGATTTTCAGTATCAGAAAATCATAAAATAAACGTCTTTCTTGTGAATCCTGTTCTTAATACATCCAAAAAAGGGAGTTGCCTTTTTATAATACATTTAATTTTTTAAAAATGCTGATAAAGACCTCTAGTTTGATCTATAATTCTCAGAGTTGTGCTATCATCTAACTACAATTTTCCACTGTTAATTGTAGTCATACCCTTCTCATCAATTGCAAGCTAAGGGACAGGTAATAAAAGACTATACTTGCATTAACAGTAAAACATACTAGGGAAAAGTTTTTCAGTTAGAGTTTCAGAAAGTTGTTCAGTTGCTGTGAAAAAGTGGAAACTAAATATTTGCTTCCTTCTATTATAAACACAGCAGGCAACCTAACCTAAGTCACCAAAGAAGCAGTTAAAATTATTTTCAGTGACATCGCGGGGCTGGGCTTTTTAAAGCAAGATTGAGAAGAAGGCAAAACAACTCTAAGGCATCCTTTTGTTTTTTTCTTTCCTAACCCACTCATCTAACTTTCTGCCTCACTGAGCTTCCTTCTTACAAATAAGTGAATTAATTAAGACCCTACTTGCAAGAAAACCTGTGGTTAAAAGGCATCTTAATTCCCCTTGCATCCATCCATCCAGTCAGCCAGCCATCCATCCATCCATCCATCCATTAATCCAGCCAACCATCCCTCAGATGCTTGGCTTGGATCCCAGGCCAGTAGGTTACACTGTGGACATCCATCCTATGCTTGAGTGTTTCCGGTGATACAGAATTCATACAAGCCAAGCAGCCAGCTCAGTTCTGACAAGGTAACAAAGTTGCCTAATTAGAAGGTAATCAATAGGTAGTTTTGATAAGATGGCATTTTTTTTCTCATTATTTTTTCCCATTTTTTAAACTTTTTTTTTTTCAAACACTGGGAAAATAGGATATTAAAAACAAAAAGCAATTTCATATGTAAATGTCTTTTTAGACTAGGCTCAAAAACCTGGACACAGTGAAGGATGATGTTGGCAGCTAACATTTTTCTATCTGACTTGGAACAGGTGAAAGACTTCTCTACAAGTGACATGGACCTGCCAAGCCAAACCAGTGATCCTCAGGTCAGGCCAAGCTTTGTAACTTGGGGCCCACAGATGTGGTTTGCTTGGCTAGCATGATAATTTTTAAATGATGAGTTAGTTGCCAAGTTTTAAAATTAGACTGTTTCACATAAAATTTGAGTCTGGCTGATCCTAACAAAAAGAGGGTGCTTATTTATTTTTATAAAGATTTTTTCTTAGCTTTACAGGAGTGGTTTTAGTGATTGCTATCTCCTATAGTGAAAAAAAAAACCACACTTCTTAGAATTAAGTGATTCCTTTCTAAATGTTTTTATTTATTTATGTTTTTAGAGACAGGGGTCTTACTCTGTTGCCCAGGCTGCAGTGCAGTGATGTGATCATAGATTACTCTAGCTTGAAACTCTTGAGTTTAAGCAATCTTCCCACCTCAGCCTCCTGGGTAGCTGGAACTGAAGAATAGCTGAGACTTCAGGTGTGAGCCACCACACCTGCCTAATTTTAAAAATTATTTGTAGAGATAGGGTCTTGCTACGTTGCCCAGGCTGGTCTTAAACTCCTGGCCTCAAGGAATCCTCTCACCTTGGCCTCCCAAAGGCCAAGGATTACAGGTATGTGCCACTGCACCTGGTCAAGTGATTCCTTTCATTTAGCTTTAATTTTACTTCTGTTAAATAATTAAAATTTAACACTTCTTTCAAATAAAGAAATATATATCATCTGTTTTATAATTTTCTTTCTCTCCATCTATTTACTCATCCATCTACCCTTCCATTTAGAGAGCTGTCTAGATTTGTGTTGGCCAAATGATAATGGTGGTTACTTTAGGATGGTGGAATTTTAGATGGCCTTTAACTTTCTATTTTGTATTTTGCTATGCTGAATTTTTAGTACTTAACATATTTCATTTTTATATAACATTAGTCCTTGTCACTTAAGAAGTCCTTTAAAATTAAAATATATCTCTCTTCTTTTATCTCTTGAACTGGACCTTTAATGGATGTGATTAAGTGAAATCTAAATTAACGGTGAATGCCATTTTTTAGGTAACAAGAAAAATTTGAAAATTTCAGCTTCCTTATTAGACAACCTTCTCCCCTAATACCAATCCTTATGTGTTTAACTCACTTTAGTAATTTAGTAAAACGTGTTTTATTTCTTTTGTTGGTCAATATAATTTAGATGCATGGGCCAAAGTATCAAAACTTTCCACTACCAAATCCTCACCAAGACATACTGGGTTAAATCTTCTGGTAAAATATCTTAAATAGATACTTGCAATTGCATGCAGATTTCCTTTTCTGGAAATAGGGCATTCTAGAATACTGAAAAATATTTTGCCAGAGAAAACCTAGACAGAGTGGAAAATTTGATAAGCTTTCTTTTACATGCATGGTTAGGTTTGCAAGATAGTAAAATTTTTCCAAAGCAGCAAAAAATTCTCCAAAGCACTAAAACAAGAGGTAGCTGAAAACCTAAGTATTAATGTAACACTGATTTCAAGCTACCTTATGGGATTTGTTGGTCTTGACAATCAAGTGATGTGGGTTGCATAAACCACATCAGGACAGAAGATGAGGCCTTGGGCTTACTTAAAATTGGAAGGAACATAAACTGAGGTCCCTACATGCAAACTTGAACCCTCACAGGACTAGGTCTTTAGTGAAAGGCAGACGACTAGGAACCTGATCAGTCTCAGCCTGGATACTGTTTGTGGGAGAGAAAGGTCTCTGTTGAGTACTGAACAAGAATGAAAATAAAGCATACCAAAACCTGTAGTATGCAGCCAAAGCAATAATCGGAAATGTGCAGCCTCAAATATTTCTACTAGAGAAGAACAAGGCTGAAAATTAATAAGCAAAGTAGCTGTCTCTGTTCCCTATAAAACAAAGAGTAGGCAGTGATTAAGTGCTAATCCTCCATTGGAGAGGTTCCAGGGCAGAAGGAATGAGAGGAAAGGGAAATGAGACAGGGCAGGATGAGAAGCGAGGGAGGGGGCATGTCCAGGTGCTGCTGGTTGCTTTATCTTGAGCCTTGAAAAGACCTCGCTGGTTCCCTGGCAGCTGTACCCATTTGGTCACTCTTCGGGATCTCCAGGAAGACAAGACACAGAAACAGTGCCTCACAGCAGCATCCCGAGGTGTCCCTCTTAGTGTAGGCCTGAGGGGGTGGGGAAGAGCAGCCTTCAGGATAGGTGTAAAATCCCACCTGGATCTGTCTTTCCTCTATTTCTTTTGAAACAAAAGCCTTAAATTGGTGTGGGAAGGGACACAAAGCCTGTCACCTTTAAGGAACTGGAGAAAATCCACTAAAACTGGGGAAGGGCATGGGAAAAACCGTATTCCTTGAAGGTGGGGCAAACTTGCTGGGTTCAGACCTATTGATTGGGATCAAGGCAGATCACTGAGGGACTCCTCTCCTGAGATCCAAGGATGCAGTGCCTGCCAAGGACAGAGACTTAACCAGAGCATCAGAGCACACCCATGTACTGCCCCTGGAACCAGTGTAGCACACATTGAGTAACAGGTAACAGTGGTCTACGGCTGGAAGAAGGGCAAAAACAACAAGAGAGGTGCTCATGGTGTGTGTGTGCGTGTGTGTGCGTGTGTGTGCATCCACATTGTATGCACACACTCATGTGCACATGCCTAACACACGGAGGCAGCCTGCATGGCACCCAGACCAGAGCACCTGTGCGGTCACACAAACACTTGAGTGGACACTGGCTCACTCACGCTTCCATGTGGCACCTCAGCACCTACCAGCTGCTCAGCAGCTTGTCCACACATGCTTCTTGTAGCACAAGGGGAAGACCTAAAGCAGAAGATGGAGAAGACACTATGAAAGCCCCTGGCATGCCAGCTCCCATCCTACAGGAGTTTGAACCCCCCCTCACTCTTTGCAACAAACTAACTCAAACATATCATAGACTCAAATGTAAAACCCGAAACTGTAAAACATCTAGAAGAAAATGTAGTAGAAAAATCTTTGTGATGTGGAGTTAGTCAAGGATTCTGGGGTTAAAGATTTCTTAGCTACAACTCCAAAAGCATGACCCATAAAAGAAAAAGATAAATTGGGCTTCATCAAGATGAAAAACTGTTATTTAAGAAGTCTGTGCTGACAGAATGAAAGGTAAGCCATACACTAGGATAAAAATATTTACAAATCATGTATCTGATAAATGACTTGTATTCAGAATATGCAAAACCATCAAACGAAGTAATAAGAAAACAGACAATTCAATAAAAATAGAAGTGAAATATTTGAACACACACTTCACCAAAAAGATATGCAAATGTCAAATAAGCAAATGAAAAGATGCTCAACATTATTACTCTTTAGGAAAATGAAAACTAAAGCAACAATGAGATACCATTTTACATGTATTAGAATGGCTAAAACCAAAACCAAAACAAGAGCACTCTGACAATTTTGTGTACTGGATTGTTCATATATTGCTTAAAAGAATGCAAAATGATGCAACCACTTTGGAAAACAGCTTGGTGGTCTCTCATAAAGTTAAATATATGAGCTGGGCACAGTGGCCCATGCCTGTAATCCCACCATTTTGGGAGGCTGAGGCAGGTGGATCCTTTGAGTCCAGGACTTTGAGACCAGCCTAGGAAACACGCAAAACCTGTCTCTACAAAAAATACAAAAATTAGTTGGGCATGGTGGCCGATGCCTATAGACCCAACCACTAGGGAGGCTGACATTGGAGGATTGATTGAACCTGGGAGGTTGAGGCTGCTGTGATCTGTGATTGTGTCCCTGTATTCCAGCCTGGGTGACAGAGCGAGACCTTATCTCAAGTAAACAAAAACAAAAACAAAATAGGCTTATCCTACCACCCAGAGATTCATTTGCTGATGTTAACCCAAGTTAAATGAAAACTTGTTCATTTAAAACCTGTATGTGAATGTTTATAGTGGCTTTAGTTATAAGAGCCAAAATCTAAAATCAACACAGACATACATCCCTCAGCTGGGGACTGATGAATACACTGTGATATATCCACATAATGGAATGCTACTCAGCAACAAGAAGGAACATCCCAACAACACATGGATGAATCTCAAATGCATTACACTGAATAAAAGATGCCTGACTCCAAAGACTACAAACTGTATACCTCCATTTATATGACATTTTACAAAGACAACACTTTACAGACAGAAAAGTCAGTGGTTGACAAGGATAGAGGTGGACAGACGGTTTGACTACAAACAGACACGAGAACATTTCTGTGGGTAATAGAACTTTTCTGTCTTTTTTATGGTCATGCCATGTGACTGCAGAAATTTGACTCACAGAACTGGATACTACAAAGGTAAATTTTACTCTATATAAATTAAATCTTAATGTTAAAAATGAAATAATATGAAGTCAAAAAGAATTCCATGGTATCTCACTATCCAAAGACAACTTTATTAACATTTTTTTGTTTTTAAAATTTTCGGAAATCATTTTTTTAAAAACTGCACTTGCTGCTTCCTACACATGAACAATAGACCCAGAAAACTTTACAAATGAGTTTCACAAAACATTTAAGGAATTGATGGGTTAACTATCTCAAAGTACAATATATAGGAAAAGGGGGGAAATTTCCTAGTTCATTTTATATGACTATAAATAAAAAGAACCAAAGGGAAATTCTGGAGCCGGATAATACAGTAATACCTCTGGAAATGAGGTAGAGAGCGTCAACAGCAGACTTGATCAAGGAGAAGAAAGAATCTGTGAACAAAAAGGCCAGTAATTTGAAGTTATCCAGAGAAGAAGAAGTAAAAAAAATTAAAATAAAAAAAGTGAAGAAAGACTCCAGGATTTATGAAATGTCATCTAGTAAAATAATATATGCATAATGAAGAATTTAAGAGGAAAAGAGAGAGAGCAAAAGGGGCAGAAAGCTTGTTTAAAGAAATAATATTTGAAAACTTTCCAAAACTTAGAAAGGATGTGGACATTCAGACTTTTGATGCTCAGAGTTCCACCAAAAGGATCAACTGAAAGATAATTACACAGAGACACATTATAATCAAATTATTAAAAGTCAAAGACAGAGGATTCCAAAGGCAGCAAGACAAAAGCAGGAAAATTCCATGAGGTTATCAGTGGATTTCTCAGGAGAAACCTTGCTGGCCAGGAGGTGAGTCATATACTAAAAATGCTGAAAGAAAAAGACCACCAACCAAGAATATCATACTTGGAAAGCTGTCCTCCAGAATTGAAGGAGAGAGAAGACTTTCCCAGAGAAACAAAAACTGTGGGAATTCATCACCACGAAACTGCCTTATAAGAAATGATAAAGGGAGTTATTCAAGTTGAAATAAAGGGATACTAATAAGTAATTTAAAATCATAGGAAAGTATAAAACTCACTTTTACTCTAGTATAAAAGTTAAGGGAGGGCGGAGCAAGATGGCCGAATAGGAACAGCTCCAGTCTCCAACTCCCAGCGCGAGTGACACAGAAGACCGGTGATTTCTGCATTTTCAACTGAGGTACTGGGGTCATCTCACTAGGGAGTGCCGGACAATCGGTGCTGGTCAGCTGCTGCAGCCCGACCAGCGAGAGCTGAAGCAGGGCGAGGCATCGCCTCACCTGGGAAGTGCAAGGGGGAAGGGAATCCCTTTTCCTAGCCAGGGGAACTGAGACACACAACACCTGGAAAATCGGGTGACTCCCACCCCAATACTGTGCTTTAAGCAAACGGGCACACCAGGAGAATATATCCCACACCTGGCCGGGCGGGTCCCACGCCCACGGAGCCTCCCTCATTGCTAACACAGCAGTCTGCGATCTAACTGCAAGGCAGCAGCGAGGCTGGGGGAGGGGCGCCCGCCATTGCTGAGGCTTAAGTAGGTAAACAAAGCCGTTGGGAAGCTCGAACTGGGTGGAGCTCACAGCAGCTCAAGGAAACCTGCCTGTCTCTGTAGACTCCACCTCTGGGGACAGGACACAGTTAACAACAACAACAACAAAAGCAGCAGGAACCTCTGTAGACGCAAACGACTCTGTCTGACAGCTTTGAAGAGAGCAGTGGATCTCCCAACACCGAGGTTGAGATCTGAGAAGGGACAGACTGCCTGCTCAAGTGGGTCCCTGACCCCTGAGTAGCCTAACTGGGAGACATCCCCCACTAGGGGCAGTCTGACACCCCACACCTCACAGGTTGGAGTACACCCCTGAGAGGAAGCTTCCAAAGTAAGAATCAGACAGGTACACTCGCTGTTCAGCAATATTCTATCTTCTGCAACCTCTGCTGCTGATACCCAGGCAAACAGGGTCTGGAGTGGACCTCAAGCAATCTCCAACAGACCTACAGCTGAGGGTCCTGACTGTTAGAAGGAAAACTATCAAACAGGAAGGACACCTATACCAAAACCCCATCAGTATGTCACCATCATCAAAGACCAGAGGCAGATAAAACCACAAAGATGGGGAAAAAGCGGGCAGAAAAGCTGGAAATTCAAAAAATAAGAGCGCATCTCCCCCTGAAAAGGAGCACAGCCCATTGCCAGCAACGGATCAAAGCTGGTCAGAGAATGACTTTGACGAGATGAGAGAAGAAGGCTTCAGTCCATCAAACTTCTCAGAGCTAAAGGAGGAATTACGTACCCAGCGCAAAGAAACTAAAAATCTTGAAAAAAGAGTGGAAGAATTGACAGCTAGACTAATTAATGCAGAGAAGGTCATCAATGAAATGACAGAGATGAAAACCATGACACGAGAAATACTTGACAAATGTAAAACCTTCAGTAACCGACTCGATCAACTGGAAGAAAGAGTATCAGCGATTGAGAATCAAATGAATGAAATGAAGCGAGAAGAGAAACCAAAAGAAAAAAGAAGAAAAAGAAATGAACAAAGCCTGCAAGAAGTATGGGATTATGTAAAAAGACCAAATCTACGTCTGATTGGGGTGCCTGAAAGTGAGGGGGAAAATGGAACCAAGTTGGAAAACACTCTTCAGGATATCATCCAGGAGAACTTCCCCAACCTGGTAGGGCAGGCCAACATTCAAATTCAGGAAATACAGAGAACGCCACAAAGATACTCCTCCAGAAGAGCAACTCCAAGACACATCATTGCCAGATTCAGCAAAGTTGAAATGAAGGAAAGAATCTTAAGGGCAGCCAGAGAGAAAGGTCGGGTTACCCACAAAGGGAAGCCCATCAGACTAACAGCAGATCTCTCGGCAGAAACTCTACAAGCCAGAAGAGAGTGGGGGCCAATATTCAACATTCTTAAAGAAAAGAATTTTCAACCCAGAATTTCATATCCAGCCAAACTAAGTTTCATAAGTGAAGGAGAAATAAAATCCTTTACAGATAAGCAAATGCTTAGAGATTTTGTCACTACCAGGCCTGCCTTATAAGAGACCCTGAAGGAAGCCCTAAACATGGAAAGGAACAACTGGTACCAGCCATCGCAAAAACATGCCAAAATGTAAAGACCATCGAGGCTAGGAAGAAACTGCATCAACTAACGAGCAAAATAACCAGTTAATATCATAATGGACAGGATCAAGTTCACACATAACAATATTAACCTTAAATGTAAATGGACTAAATGCTCCAATTAAAAGACACAGACTGGCAAACTGGATAAAGAGTCAAGACCCATCAGTCTGCTGTATTCAGGAGACCCATCTCACATGCAGAGACATACATAGGCTCAAAATAAAGGGATGGAGGAAGATCTACCAAGCAAATGGAGAACAAAAAAAAAGCAGGGGTTGTAATACTAGTCTCTGATAAAACAGACTTTAAACCATCAAAGATCAAAAGAGACAAAGAAGGCCATTACATAATGGTAAAGGGATCAATTCAACAGGAAGAGCTAACTATCCTAAATATATATGCACCCAATACAGGAGTACCCAGATTCATAAAGCAAGTCCTTAGAGACTTACAAAGAGACTTAGACTCCCATACAATAATAATGGGAGACTTCAACACTCCGCTGTCAACATTAGACAGATCAACGAGACAGAAAGTTAACAAGGATATCCAGGAATTGAACTCATCTCTGCACCAAGCGGACCTAATAGACATCTATAGAACTCTCCACCCCAAATCAACAGAATATACATTCTTCTCAGCACCACATCGCACTTATTCCAAAATTGACCACATAATTGGAAGTAAAGCACTCCTCAGCAAATGTACAAGAACAGAAATTATAACAAACTGTCTCTCAGACCACAGTGCAATCAAACTAGAACTCAGGACTAAGAAACTCAATCAAAACCTGCTCAACTACATGGAAACTGAACAACCTGCTCCTGAATGACTACTGGGTACATAACGAAATGAAAGCAGAAATAAAGATGTTCTTTGAAACCAATGAGAACAAAGATACAACATACCAGAATCTCTGGGACACATTTAAAGCAGTGTGTAGAGGGAAATTTATAGCACTAAATGCCCACAAGAGAAAGCAGGAAAGATCTAAAATTGACACTCTAACATCACAATTAAAAGAACTAGAGAGGCAAGAGCAAACACATTCAAAAGCTAGCAGAAGGCAAGAAATAACTAAGATCAGAGCAGAACTGAAGGAGATAGAGACACAAAAAACCCTCCAAAAAATCAATGAATCCAGGAGTTGGTTTTTTGAAAAGATCAACAAAATTGACAGACTGCTAGCAAGACTAATAAAGAAGAAAAGAGAGAGGAATCAAATAGACGCAATAAAAAATGATAAAGGGGATATCACCACTGACCCCACAGAAATACAAACTACTATCAGAGAATACTATAAACACCTCTACGCAAATCAACTAGAAAATCTAGAAGAAATGGATAATTTCCTGGACACTTACACTCTTCCAAGACTAAACCAGGAAGAAGTTGAATCCCTGAATAGACCAATAGCAGGCTCTGAAATTGAGGCAATAATTAATAGCCGACCAACCAAAAAAAGTCCAGGACCATATGGATTCATAGCTGAATTCTACCAGAGGTACAAGGAGGAGCTGGTACCATTCCTTCTGAAACTATTCCAATCAATAGAAAAAGAGAGAATCCTCCCTAACTCATTTTATGAGGCCAACATCATCCTGATACCAAAGCCTGGCAGAGACACAACAAAAAAAGAGAATTTTAGACCAATATCCCTGATGAACATCGATGCAAAAATCCTCAATAAAATACTGGCAAATCGGATTCAGCAGCACATCAAAAAGCTTATCCACCATGATCAAGTGGGCTTCATCCCTGGGATGGGAGGCTGGTTCAACATTTGCAAATCGGATTGTCGGATTTGGAAGATGGCCGAATAGGAACAGCTCCAGTCTCCAACTCCCAGCGCGAGCGACACAGAAGACCGGTGATTTCTGCATTTTCAACTGAGGTACTGGGGTCATCTCACTAGGGAGTGCCGGACAATCGGTGCTGGTCAGCTGCTGCAGCCCGACCAGCGAGAGCTGAAGCAGGGCGAGGCATCGCCTCACCTGGAAGCGCAAGGGGGAAGGGGATCCGTTTTCGTAGCCAGGGGAACTGAGACACACAACACCTGGAAAATCGGGTAACTCCCACCCCAATACTGCGCTGTAAGCATACAGGCACACCAGGAGAACATATCCCACACCTGGCCGGGAGGGTCCCACGCCCACGAAGCCTCCCTCACTGCTAACACAGCAGTCTGCCACGATCTAACTGCAAGGCAGCAGCGAGGCTGGGGGAGGGGCGCCCGCCATTGCTGAGGCTTAAGTAGGTAAACAAAGCCGCTGGGAAGCTCGAACTGGGTGGAGCTCACAGCAGCTCAAGGAAACCTGCCTGTCTCTGTAGTCTCCACCTCTGGGGACAGCGCACAGCTGAAGACCAACAGGGGAAGTAGCGGGAGCCGGTGCAGATGCGAACGACTCTGTCTGACAGCTTTGGGGAGAGCCGTGGAACTCCCAACGCGGAGGTTAAGATTTGAGAACGGACAGACTGCCTGCTCAGGTGTGTCCCTGACCCCTGAGTAGCCTAGCTGGGAGAAATCCCCCACTAGTGGCAGTCTCACACCCCACACCTCACAGGGTGGAGTACACCCCTGAGAGGAAACTTCCAAAGGAAGAATCAGACAGGTACACTCGCTGTTCAGAAATATTCTATCTTCGGCAACCTCTGCTGCTGATACCCAGGCAAACAGGGTCTGGAGTGGACCTCAAGCAATCTCCAACAGACCAACAGACAGTCCTTCTGACTGTCAGAAGGAAAACTATCAAACAGGAAGGACACCTATACCAAAACCCCATCAGTACGTCACCACCATCAAAGACCAGAGACAGATAAAACCACAAAGATGGGGAAGAAGCAGGGCAGAAAAGCTGGAAATTCAAAAAATAAGAGCGCATCTCCCCCTGCAAAGGAGCGCAGCCCATCGCCAGCAACGGATCAAAGCTGGTCAGAGAATGACTTGGACGAGAGGAGAGAAGAAGGCTTCAGTCCATCAAACTTATCAGAGCTAAAGGAGGAATTACGTACCCAGCGCAAAGAAACTAAAAATCTTGAAAAAAGAGTGGAAGAATTGACAGCTAGACTAATTAATGCAGAGAAGATCATAAATGAAATGACAGAGATGAAAACCATGACACGAGAAATACGTGACAAATGCACAAGCTTCAGTAACCGACTCGATCAACTGGAAGAAAGAGTATCAGCGATTGAAGATCAAATGAATGAAATGAAGTGAGAAGAGAAACCAAAAGAAAAAAGAAGAAAAAGAAATGAGCAAAGCCTGCAAGAAGTATGGGATTACGTAAAAAGACCAAATCTACGTCTGATTGGGGTGCCTGAAAGTGAGGGGGAAAATGGAACCAAGTTGGAAAACACTCTTCAGGAAATCATCCAGGAGAACTTCCCCAACCTAGTAGGGCAGGCCAACATTCAAATTCAGGAAATACAGAGAACGCCACAAAGATACTCCTCCAGAAGAGCAACTCCAAGACACATAATTGCCAGATTCAGCAAAGTTGAAATGAAGGAAAAAATCTTAAGGGCAGCCAGAGAGAAAGGTCGGGTTACCCACAAAGGGAAGCCCATCAGACTAACAGCAGATCTCTCGGCAGAAACTCTACAAGCCAGAAGAGAGTGGGGGCCAATATTCAACGTTCTTAAAGAAAAGAATTTTCAACCCAGAATTTCATATCCAGCCAAACTAAGTTTCATAAGTGAAGGAGAAATAAAATCCTTTACAGATAAGCAAATGCTTAGAGATTTTGTCACCACCAGGCCTGCCTTACAAGAGACCCTGAAGGAAGCCCTAAACATGGAAAGGAACAACTGGTACCAGCCATCGCAAAAACATGCCAAAATGTAAAGACCATCGAGGCTAGGAAGAAACTGCATCAACTAACGAGCAAAATAACCAGTTAATATCATAATGGCAGGATCAAGTTCACACATAACAATATTAACCTTAAATGTTAATGGATTAATGCTCCAATTAAAAGACACAGACTGGCAAACTGGATAAAGAGTCAAGACCCATCAGTCTGCTGTATTCAGGAGACCCATCTCACATGCAGAGACATACATAGGCTCAAAATAAAGGGATGGAGGAAGATCTACCAAGCAAATGGAGAACAAAAAAAAGCAGGGGTTGCAATCCTAGTCTCTGATAAAACAGACTTTAAACCATCAAAGATCAAAAGAGACAAAGAAGGCCATTACATAATGGTAAAGGGATCAATTCAACAGGAAGAGCTAACTCTTCTAAATATATATGCACCCAATACAGGAGCACCCAGATTCATAAAGCAAGTCCTTAGAGACTTACAAAGAGACTTAGACTCCCATACAATAATAATGGGAGACTTCAACACTCCGCTGTCAACATTAGACAGATCAACGAGACAGAAAGTTAACAAGGATATCCAGGAATTGAACTCATCTCTGCACCAAGCGGACCTAATAGACATCTATAGAACTCTCCACCCCAAATCAACAGAATATACATTCTTCTCAGCACCACATCGCACTTATTCCAAAATTGACCACATAATTGGAAGTAAAGCACTCCTCAGCAAATGTACAAGAACAGAAATTATAACAAACTGTCTCTCAGACCACAGTGCAATCAAACTAGAACTCAGGACTAAGAAACTCAATCAAAACCGCTCAACTACATGGAAACTGAACAACCTGCTCCTGAATGACTACTGGGTACATAACGAAATGAAAGCGGAAATAAAGATGTTCTTTGAAACCAATGAGAACAAAGATACAACATACCAGAATCTCTGGGACACATTTAAAGCAGTGTGTAGAGGGAAATTTATAGCACTAAATGCCCACAAGAGAAAGCAGGAAAGATCTAAAATTGACACTCTAACATCACAATTAAAAGAACTAGAGAGGCAAGAGCAAACACATTCAAAAGCTAGCAGAAGGCAAGAAATAACTAAGATCAGAGCAGAACTGAAGGAGATAGAGACACAAAAAACCCTCCAAAAAATCAATGAATCCAGGAGTTGGTTTTTTGAAAAGATCAACAAAATTGACAGACCGCTAGCAAGGCTAATAAAGAAGAAAAGAGAGAAGAATCAAATAGATGCAATAAAAAATGATAAAGGGGATATCACCACTGACCCCACAGAAATACAAACTACCATCAGAGAATACTATAAACGCCTCTACGCAAATCAACTAGAAAATCTAGAAGAAATGGATAATTTCCTGGACACTTACAGTCTCCCAAGGCTAAACCAGGAAGAAGTTGAATCCCTGAATAGACCAATAGCAGGCTCTGAAATTGAGGCAACAATTAATAGCCTACCCACCAAAAAAAGTCCAGGACCAGATGGATTCACAGCTGAATTCTACCAGAGGTACAAGGAGGAGCTGGTACCATTCCTTCTGAAACTATTCCAATCAATAGAAAAAGAGGGAATCCTCCCTAACTCATTTTATGAGGCCAACATCATCCTGATACCAAAGCCTGGCAGAGACACAACAAAAAAAGAGAATTTTAGACCAATATCCCTGATGAACATTGATGCAAAAATTCTCAATAAAATACTGGCAAACCGGATTCAGCAGCACATCAAAAAGCTTATCCACCATGATCAAGTGGGCTTCATCCCTGGGATGCAAGGCTGGTTCAACATTCGCAAATCAATAAACGTAATCCAGCATATAAACAGAACCAAAGACAAGAACCACATGATTGTCTCAATAGATGCAGAAAAGGCTTTTGACAAAATTCAACAGCCCTTCATGCTAAAAACGCTCAATAAATTCGGTATTGATGGAACGTACCTCAAAATAATAAGAGCTATTTATGACAAACCCACAGCTAATATCATACTGAATGGGCAAAAACTGGAAAAATTCCCTTTGAAAACTGGCACAAGACAGGGATGCCCTCTCTCACCACTCCTATTCAACATAGTGTTGGAAGTTCTGGCTAGGGCAATCAGGCAAGAGAAAGAAATCAAGGGTATCCAGTTAGGAAAAGAAGAAGTCAAATTGTCCCTGTTTGCAGATGACATGATTGTATATTTAGAAAACGCCATCGTCTCAGCCCAAAATCTCCTTAAGCTGATAAGCAACTTCAGCAAAGTCTCAGGATACAAAATTAATGTGCAAAAATCACAAGCATTCTTATACACCAGTAACAGAGAAGCAGAGAGCCAAATCAGGAATGAACTTCCATTCACAATTGCTTCAAAGAGAATAAAATACCTAGGAATCCAGCTTACAAGGGATGTAAAGGACCTCTTCAAGGAGAACTACAAACCACTGCTCAGTGAAATCAAAGAGGACACAAACAAATGGAAGAACATACCATGCTCATGGATAGGAAGAATCAATATCGTGAAAATGGCCATACTCCCCAAGGTTATTTATAGATTCAATGCCATCCCCATCAAGCTACCAATGAGTTTCTTCACAGAATTGGAAAAAACTGCTTTAAAGTTCATATGGAACCAAAAAAGAGCCCGCATTGCCAAGACAATCCTAAGTCAAAAGGACAAAGCTGGAGGCGTCACGCTACCTGACTTCAAACTATACTACAAGGCTACAGTCACCAAAACAGCATGGTACTGGTACCAAAACAGAGCTATAGACCAATGGAACAGAACAGAGTCCTCAGAAATAATACCACACATCTACAGCCATCTGATCTTTGACAAACCTGAGAGAAACAAGAAATGGGGAAAGGATTCCCTATTTAATAAATGGTGCTGGGAAAATTGGCTAGCCATAAGTAGAAAGCTGAAACTGGATCCTTTCCTTACCCCTTATACGAAGATTAATTCAAGATGGATTAGAGACTTAAATGTTAGACCTAATACCATAAAAACCCTAGAAGAAAATCTAGGTAGTACCATTCAGGACATAGGCATGGGCAAGGACTTCATGTCTAAAACACCAAAAGCAACGGCAGCAAAAGCCAAAATTGACAAATGGGATCTAATTAAACTAAAGAGCTTTTGCACAGCAAAAGAAACTACCATCAGAGTGAACAGGCAACCTACAGAATGGGAGAAAATTTTTGCAACCTACTCATCTGACAAAGGGCTAATATCCAGAATCTACAAAGAACTCAAACAAATATACAAGAAAAAAACAAACAACCCCATCAAAAAGTGGGCAAAGGATATGAACAGACATTTCTCAAAAGAAGATATTCATACAGCCAACAGACACATGAAAAAATGCTCCTCATCACTCGCCATCAGAGAAATGCAAATCAAAACCACAATGAGATACCATCTCACACCAGTTAGAATGGCAATCATTAAGAAGTCAGGAAACAACAGGTGTTGGAGAGGATGTGGAGAAATAGGAACACTTTTACACTGTTGGTGGGCTTGTAAACTAGTTCAACCATTATGGAAAACAGTATGGCAATTCCTCAAGGATCTAGAACTAGATGTACCATATGACCCAGCCATCCCACTACTGGGTATATACCCAAAGGATTATAAATTATTCTACTACAAAGACACATGTACACGTATGTTTATTGCGGCACTATTCACAATAGCAAAGACTTGGAATCAACCCAAATGTCCATCTGTGACAGACTGGATGAAGAAAATGTGGCACATATACACCATGGAATACTATGCAGCCATAAAAAAGGATGAG
Organism: Rhinopithecus roxellana; assembly: GCF_007565055.1. NCBI lineage: Eukaryota > Metazoa > Chordata > Mammalia > Primates > Cercopithecidae > Rhinopithecus > Rhinopithecus roxellana. Next base: position 113,859,477 of record NC_044557.1, read on the forward strand.
TTTGCGTCCTTTGTAGGGACATGGATGCAGCTGGAAACCATCATTCTTAGCAAACTATCACAAGAACAGAAAACCAAACACCGCATGTTCTCACTCATAGGTGGGAACTGAACAATGAGATCACTTGGACTCGGGAAGGGGAACGTCACGCACTGGGGCCTATCATGGGGAGGGGGGAGGGGGGAGGAGGGAGGGATTGCATTGGGGAGTTATACATGATATAAATGATGAATTGATGGGTGCTGACGAGTTGATGGGTGCAGCACACCAACATGGCATAAGTATACATATGTAACAAACCTGCACGTTATGCACATGTACCCTAGAACTTAAAGTATAATAATAATAAAAAAAAAAAATAATAATAAAAACATTCGCAAATGAATAAACGTAATCCAGCATATAAACAGAACCAAAGACAAGAACCACATGATTATCTCAATAGATGCAGAAAAGGCTTTTGACAAAATTCAACAGCCCTTCATGCTAAAAACGCTCAATAAATTCGGTATTGATGGAACGTACCTCAAAATAATAAGAGCTATTTATGACAAACCCACAGCTAATATCATACTGAATGGGCAAAAACTGGAAAAATTCCCTTTGAAAACTGGCACAAGACAGGGATGCCCTCTCTCACCACTCCTATTCAACGTAGTGTTGGAAGTTCTGGCTAGGGCAATCAGGCAAGAGAAAGAAATCAAGGGTATTCAGTTAGGAAAAGAAGAAGTCAAATTGTCCCTGTTTGCAGATGACATGATTGTATATTTAGAAAACGCCATCGTCTCAGCCCAAAATCTCCTTAAGCTGATAAGCAACTTCAGCAAAGTCTCAGGATACAAAATTAATGTGCAAAAATCACAAGCATTCTTGTACACCAGTAACAGACAAACAGAGAGCCAAATCAGGAATGAACTTCCATTCACAATTGCTTCAAAGAGAATAAAATACCTAGGAATCCAACTTACAAGGGATGTAAAGGACCTCTTCAAGGAGAACTACAAACCACTGCTCAGTGAAATCAAAGAGGACACAAACAAATGGAAGAACATACCATGCTCATGGATAGGAAGAATCAATATTGTGAAAATGGCCATACTGCCCAAGGTTATTTATAGATTCAATGCCATCCCCATCAAGCTACCAATGACTTTCTTCACAGAATTGGAAAAAACTGCTTTAAAGTTCATATGGAACCAAAAAAGAGCCCGCATTGCCAAGACAATCCTAAGTCAAAAGGACAAAGCTGGAGGCGTCACGCTACCTGACTTCAAACTATACTACAAGGCTACAGTCACCAAAACAGCATGGTACTGGTACCAAAACAGAGCTATAGACCAATGGAACAGAACAGAGTCCTCAGAAATAATACCACACATCTACAGCCATCTGATCTTTGACAAACCTGAGAGAAACAAGAAATGGGGAAAGGATTCCCTATTTAATAAATGGTGCTGGGAAAATTGGCTAGCCATAAGTAGAAAGCTGAAACTGGATCCTTTCCTTACTCCTTATACGAAGATTAATTCAAGATGGATTAGAGACTTAAATGTTAGACCTAATACCATAAAAACCCTAGAAGAAAACCTAGGTAGTACCATTCAGGACATAGGCATGGGCAAGGACTTCATGTCTAAAACACCAAAAGCAATGGCAGCAAAAGCCAAAATTGACAAATGGGATCTAATTAAACTAAAGAGCTTCTGCACAGCAAAAGAAACTACCATCAGAGTGAACAGGCAACCTACAGAATGGAGAAAATTTTTGCAACCTACTCATCTGACAAAGGGCTAATATCCAGAATCTACAAAGAACTCAAACAAATATACAAGAAAAAAACAAACAACCCCATCAAAAAATGGGGAAAGGATATGAACAGACATTTCTCAAAAGAAGACATTCATACAGCCAACAGACACATGAAAAAATGCTCATCATCACTCGCCATCAGAGAAATGCAAATCAAAACCACAATGAGATACCATCTCACACCACTTAGAATGGCAATCATTAAAAAATCAGGAAACAACAGGTGTTGGAGAGGATGTGGAGAAATAGGAACACTTTTACACTGTTGGTGGGATTGTAAACTAGTTCAACCATTATGAAAAACAGTATGGCAATTCCTCAAGGATCTAGAACTAGATGTACCATATGACCCAGCCATCCCACTACTGGGTATGTACCCAAAGGATTATAAATCATGCTGCTATAAAGACACATGCACACGTATGTTTATTGCAGCACTATTCACAATAGCAAAGACTTGGAATCAACCCAAATGTCCATCTGTGACAGACTGGATGAAGAAAATGTGGCACATATACACCATGGAATACTATGCAGCCATAAAAAAGGATGAGTTTGCGTCCTTTGTAGGGACATGGATGCAGCTGGAAACCATCATTCTTAGCAAACTATCACAAGAACAGAAAACCAAACACTGCATGTTCTCACTCATAGGTGGGAACTGAACAATGAGATCACTTGGACTCGGGAAGGGGAACATCACACACCGGGGCCTATCATGGGGAGGGGGGAGGGGGGAGGGATTGCATTGGGAGTTATACCTGATATAAATGATGAATTGATGGGTGCTGATGAGATGATGGATGCAGCACAGCAACATGGCATAAGTATACATATGTAACAAACCTGCACGTTATGCACATGTACCCTAGAACTTAAAGTATAATAAAAAAAAATTAAAAAGAAAAGAAAAGAAAAGAAAACAAATAAATACACAGCAAAAAAATAAATAAATAAAAGTTAAAAACAAAAGTATTAAAATAACTATAGCTACAATAATTAATTAATAAACAATACAAAAGATGTAAATTGTGACATCAATAAAAATGTGTGTTGGGGGAGAGAAGTTAGGGGTAGAGTTTTTGTATGCAATTGAATTTAAATTGTTATCAGCATAAAATAGATTGTTACAAGTATAAGACGTTTGATATAAGCTTCATGGTAATCACAAAGCAAAAACCTTTAGTAGATACACAGAAGATAAGAAAGGAATCAAAGCATACTACTACAAAATATCATAAAGAAAGATAGTGATATAGGAAAAAGGGAACTACATAACAGTCATAAAAATAATAAATTGGCAATAGTAAGTTGCTATCTATCAATAATTACTTTAAATATAAATGGATTAAGTTCTTCAATAAAAAGACACAGAGCCGCTGAATGGGTTTGAAAAACAGGATCCAAAAATATGCTGGCTACAAAAGACTAACTTTAGATTAAAGAAAACAACTGAAAGTGAAGTGATGGAAAAAAGATATTGCATGTAAGTGGTAACCAAAAGAGAGCAGGGGTAGCTATACTTAAACCAGACAAAATAGAATTGAGGTAAAAATCTGTGACAATAGACAAAAAAGGTCATTATATAATGATAAAGGGGTCAATTAGCCATGAAGAATAACTGTAAGTGCACCCAACACTAGAGCACCCAAGTATATAAAGCAAATATTACCAAAACTGAAAAGAGAAATAGATAGCAATACAGTAATAGTAGCGAACTTCAGTACCTCATTTTCAATAATGGATAGATCGTACAGATGAAAAATCAATAAAGAAATACCAGACTTGAATTATGCTACTGACCAAAGGCTAACAGACATAGAGAATATTTCATCCAACAGCAGCATGATATATGTTTTTCTCAATTGTAGGTGGAACATTCTCCAGGATAGATCATATATTGGACCACGAACAAGTCTTAACAAATTTAAGAAAACTGAAATCATATTAAGTCATTTTTTTGACCACAACTATTGTCAATTATTATCTCAATAGTGCTGGGAAAAAAGTTTAAATCTAAATCTCAGCCCCAGGGATACTTTCTTGACTAAACATCATTGATCACCACAGATTTACTTTGTTTCTGGCTGGATAGTACAGCCATTCCCTTCTCAGTGTAGACTTTTCACCACCTTCCCCATGGCATAGACTGAGCATTTTCTGGCTCTTTGCACCTTACACCTTCTCATCTTACAAATCCACGCATTTGTGGGCACATGCACCATATGCCCATATGCATATGCCAATATGCGAGCATTGTTAGAAAGAATCGGCTTGATGACACTGAGATTCTGGGAAAATGCAGCTTCTGTAGGTAATGAGCATATATATCTAGTCATATTAAAAAAATTTATTTTGAGTTAATTGTAGATTCATATATGGTTGTAAGAAATAATACAGACAGATTTAGTGTAACCTTTACCAGATGCGTTAGGCCATTTTGTTGCTGTTATTGTTGAGACAGAGTCTTGCTCTGTCACCCAGGCTGGAGTGCAGTGGTGCCATCTTAGCTCACTGCAACCTCCGCCCCCTGGGTTCAAGCAATTCTCCTGCCTCAGCCTCCTGAGTAACTGGGATTACAGGCAGGTGCCACCACGCCTGGCTAATTTTTGTATTTTTAGTAGAGATGGGGTTTTGCCATGTTAGCCAGGCGGTCTCGAACTCCTGATCTCAGGTGATCCACCCACCTTGGCCTCCCAAAGTGCTGGGATTATAGGCATGAGCCACTGCGTCTGGCCACATTAGGCCATTTTAGTGTTGCTATGAAGAAATACCTGAGGCTGGATGAGTTATAAAGAAAGAGGTTTAACTGGCTCGTGTTGCTGCAGGCTGTACAAACATGGCTCTAGCATTTGCTTCTGGTGAGGGCCTCAGGAAGCATACAGTCATGATGGAAGGCTAAGGGAGAGCAGGCAATATCACATGGTGAGAGTGGGAGCAAGAGAGAGCAAGGGAGTGGGGAGGCCTCAGACTTTTACAAAAGCAGATCTCGAGTGAACTGAGAACTCACTTTTCACCACGGAGATGGTGCTAAACCATTCATGAGGAAGCCAACCCCCTGATCCAATCACCTCCCACCAGGCCCCACCTCTGACATTGGGAATCACATTTCAACATGAGACTTGGAGGGGACAAACATTCAAACCACATTACCAGGTTTCATCCAATGGCAACACCTTGCAAAACTACAGTACAATATCACAACCAGGATATTGACAACGATACGGTCGAGATACAGAATAGTTCCATCCTGGCAAGGAGCTCTCAAATAGCCCTTTTATAGCCATACCCACATCCCTCCTGCCCCACCCCTATCTTCACTCCTGGCAATCACTAATCTGTTCTCTATTTCTATAATTTTGTCATTTTAAGAATGTTATGTAAATAGAGTCATACAGTATGCAATCATTTTGGGATTGGCTTTTTCCACTTAGCATAATTCTCTGGTACTTCATCTAGAGAATGTTGCATGTATCAATAGCTCACTCTTTTTTATGGCTAAGTAGGGGTGTATTACCATTTGCTTAACCCTTCATTCACTGATGAATATCTGGATTCTTTCCAGTTTGGGGCTATTAACAAATAAAACTGCTGTAAAAATTCCTGTACAAGTTTTTGTGTAACCATAAATTTTCATCTCTCTAGAATATGCGACCAGGAGGACAACTCCTGGGTTGAATGGTAATTGCATGTTAAGATTTTTAAGAAATTGTGAAAGTTTTTCCAAAGTGTGGTATCATGGTTGAGAGAGAAAATTATAGAGCCAGACCAACCGACATCCACCGCTTTTCAGTTGTACGTGTCTTGATATGAAAGCAAATCTCTCCAAGACTCAGTTTCTTTGTCTATAAAGCTATGCCTACTTCATAAAATGTTTCGTTAAATTGTCTGAGGGTTAAAAGGGATTATACAAACAAGTTCTTAGCATGCAACTACTCAGAACTTGAAATGTGGCCAGGATCATTGAGGAAGTGAAGCTTTTCATTTACTCAATTTTAAATCACTTAAATTAAAATAGCCACATGTGGTCAGCGGCTACTCTATCAGACAGCACAGATTTATGTTGTTATAAAGTGAAAACTACAATAAGGTTGATACAGAATGAAAAAATGCAAAAGAAAACTGCATTGAAGACATTGTAGTATACAACCTAAGGTGCTATTTATAGACAATAACTAACTCAAGGGTGGTTTAGATACAGGCTGTATTAGTCCGTTCTCACATTGCTGTAAAGGAATGCCTGAGACTGGGTAATTTATAAAGAAAACAAGTTTAATTGGCTTGTGGTTCTGCAGGCTATGCAGGAACCATGGTGACTTCTGCTTCTGGGGAGATCTCAGGAAACTTACAGTCATGGTGGAAGGTGGAGGGGAAGGAGGCACATAGCTGGAGCAGAAGCAAGAAAGTGGTGGGAGGAGGTGCCACACACTTTTTAATAAACAAATCTCATGAGAACTCACTATCATGACGACAGCACCAAGGAAAGATGGTGTTAAACTATGAGAAACCACCCCAATGAGTCAGTCACCTCCCATCAGGCCCCACTTCCAGCATTAGGGATTACAATTTGACATGAGATTTGGGTGGGGACACAGATCCAAACCATACCACAGGCCAAGAAAGATTTTCTCTCCTTTCCAACTGTGAACTCTAATTTTTTGTTATAGATATTAACAGAAGAACAAACATCAGCGAGAAATGAACAAAAAATGGGGGAGGGCAGTGTCATGAAGCAAAATATGTGGCTAGCCTTTCTGCAAAGTGTGCTCTTGTCTGTGACACATGCTCCTATGGCCACACGGTATAGTGTCTGCCTTACACACTCTGTCACGTGCTGGGGGCTGGGCATGGACGGTGACTTCCAGCTGCCTCCTCATGGAGCACAGCCTCACAGAATTCATCATGGAGATAGGTCATGAATGGGAATACACACCAGTGTAATATCTTTGTCCCTAGTGAGCCCCATCTCTGATACCTTCTAAAACATTAGCTAGAGAAAGTGGAGGTGTTTCATTGACAGGTAATTATTGTTGTCTCATGAAATCTGTGAATTCTATGAAGAACAAAACCTTTCCTCCATCCTGGAAGTTGGGACAAATGCACTGGCTCAGGGAGTGCTGGGCTAGGGATCAGGCTGCTTGGGCTATCAATATATTTGTGTCACCACCTATCTAAGTGGCACCAGAAAGCCCACCTCCCTTTTTCCTATAAGACACAGGATCAGGACTAGGTGGCCTAGGACCCCTACCAGGACCATCATTTCATCATTTATACTTGACACTTGCATATTTTTGCAACTTCAGGGGCAAAACCACTCTCTGATGTGTGTTATAATTATAGTTGTCAAGGCGAGGAACCAGAGGTACCATAAGGCTATGGCTTGGTCAAAACCCCACAATATAATAGGATGGTGGCTGAATTGGAAATGAAATCTTCATACTCCAAGCCTTTCTTTGGGTCTTTGTTCCATACTATGTTACTCTGGGCTCATTTAGAAGAAAGTATTGCTCCGGGCTGGAAAATGGAGTGCCCAGTGAATAGAGCTGCTCCTCTCTCCTTCCCCTGCCTCTTCTTGCTCAGCCCCCACACCGGCTATACTGGCCTTTGTCTGGATGTAGTAGGAGAGAGAAGAAAAGTAGAACAAAATAGGTAGAGAGCAAGATAAGAGAAAGATATTAGAAAGGTAATAGAAAGGATGTATAGTGGTTTTCCATCTGTCCAGAAAGAAAGGCACTTAGAGCTTCAGAAGAGCCAGCAGTTTTACAGAATCATGAACAGTTAAAGCAATCAAGGACAGAGAGGTGAAGTGACTCATCCCGGGTAACAGGGGTCTATTTAGTAAGAAAAAGCTAATAAAAGACGGCAAAGCCTAGGAATTAAGGCCAACTAGAGTCTCCGTGTCAGCCCTGTTGCATGCCCGCTGGGAAGCCACGGTCAAGGCAGCCTCCTCCAAACTTTGTTTTTCTCATCTCTGTAAAGGAGGCCATGATACCAACATTGTAGGGTTATTGTGAGGATCAAACAAGGTAATGTCTGTAACACGGCTGACCAAAATCTAAGAGCTTAATAGAAGAGAAAATTGATGAGTTTGGGCTAGAACCCAGATATTCCTGTTCAATCAAGTGCTCTTCCCAGTAAAACACGCTGCCCCTCCCCCATTCCTCCCTTTTTGCTCAATGCCAGCATGCTCCCTTAAGCTCTCTAATTAGCTAAATAAAGAGTGCAGACAGGGCCTATGTTAAAAAATGCTTTCTGAGCCAAGTGAAATCCCTAGGGAAGTGAAAAGAAAAGAAAAAAACACACACATGGCCAATTACCGTAGCATCATTTCATTTCCTCAGAGTGACGAATACCCAGAGACAGTCACTTAAACACTAATTGCAGGAGAACAGGTAGAAATTATGTTAAATGAGCCCATCTTTATTCCTGGAAGAAAAGACAGCAAAGCTCTCCGATGGCTGAGTATGTCTGCCTCTTAATCATCTGCAGAAAGAGAAGGCGGCTTCCTTCTCTGATTGAACATTGGATTTTGATGGCATCGTAGTTCTTCTTGAACTAGCTGGCAGACCTGCAGCATGGAATTGAGTTACCAGTGGAGCAACATGTCAGCTTCCTTCTGACAGCGTTTGATTGTTCAGAATTCAAGCATGGCATAAAACAATGCCTGCATGCTCCAGAGAGACCCCCAGCCCCCACATGTCCCACCCTGAGCTTGCCAGGCCTTCCAGGGCCTCGGTCCCCACGTATGTGTTGGGAGAGAGGAGACAGCTCCTTCTTTAGGAAATGGGGGTCATAGAGATGTCTTCACTCTCTGGCTTGTTTTCTTCTTTCTGACTGTAGCTCCTTTTCTTTTCTCCTCTCTTCTTCCTGCCTTTAACCATTCTTCCATTAAATTCTCAAGTGGGAGAGTTTGGTTGTTTGACAAAAAACAGGGAGGGTGGGTAGGGAGGAAGATGGAGTTCCTTTGCTTTCTAACTCTGCCCTACTTCATTTCCTATAAAGTGACCGTGAGCACTTTTCACTGGTCATCCTGGAACTTCTCATCCCCTGAAGGCCATATTACCCCAACTTCTAGTTGTCAGCTATTCTTGTCAAAATTTCCTAATTTTGACACTTATATCCCACTTATTCACTAATCCCAGGTCAATCTTAACTTCCTCCAAAAAGTCTTTTTTAACTATGTCAGCCTTTACAGAGCAACAGTCATTCTTTAGGAAAAATCAAATTTTAGCTTGTAATGATATATAAATTGTACATGCACGCTAATTTATACTCTCCCTCCTGATTTAACAATCCTTAAGAGAACAGTCTCTCTTGTATCCTGTGGGCATTCTGGTTCAATACTAGGCACAGGGTTGATTGCCTGTTTGATACCTGCTTAAAACAGAAAATCCACTTCCAAGTTCTGCACACTGGTGTTTGCGTGAGGACATGAACCCCATTCCTTGAATTCCTACAATGTCCCAACTGCTGAGCTGGGCACTGTCCGTGCCAAAAACACATCTGTCCAGAGAGTGCTGACCTCTTCTTCCTGAGGAGATGGCCGGCTCAGTTACACACTGACTTCATTCTTGTCATGGAGATCATGAACACAGGGTGCATTCCAGCTGAACTAGTACTTCTGCCCCTCAAACCTCAGCTCAAACTGAGTTTCCTTCTGTGGACTTCCTCAGGCCATGGAACCTTAAGTTTCTTCATTTTTTTCCCTAAGACAATGAAAGGAAGAACGCTACAGTAGTTAATGAAAGTCTCATGAGTGATCTCTTGCATCTATTTCCAGTGGGTAGTTGGGTGTTTCTGATTGTCAAGCAGTTCTCCTGCAGACCAAATTCAGGGACCCAGGCTCCACTTGTGGCTCTGCCACCCGCAAAGGCCTTGGAGTGACTTGCATCCAAAGGGCAATGGCAGGGTCACATTATGACTTTTATGGCTCCAATGACTCTTGCCTTCATGGGCTCCTTCTTTCGTGCAAAGTATTAATTATATTCTATAACTCTATTGGTATAAAGATGACTATATCGTATATAAATATATTTTATTTGGCCAAAAAGTCTATTTTGTTGTTTTGATTTTAAAGAACTAGAAACATTTCCATGAGGCCTTAAAACTCTTGTGGACCTGTGCTCATCTTTGTCTGTGCTTACCTCCCAGTCTGACCCCTGCGGTGCTCACCGGTCCTATGCCCTTGGCTCCAGCATGTGCCACCTTGCTTTGCCTTCTTGGTATGTTCCTGTCAGCCTCCCCATACAGACAGCAAGATCTTAGGTCTTTGGCTAGCTGCCCAGCACATTACACCATGCCTTGCCTAGGGCGAGGGTCTCCCAGTCTGATCCCTGAATATGACCAGTAGGACAGCTATCTGCCAACCAGAAACACCCAGTTACCAGCTGGAAATAGATTCAAGAGATCATCTCATAAGACCTTAGTCAATTACTGTAGCATTCTTCATTTCACTATCTTAGGAAAAATGAAAAAACTTACGGTTACACGGTCTGAGCGAGGCCACAAATTTATATGTATTGACGACACAGCTATGCATGACTGCGCCCGTTCTGCAACTCACTAACCCTCAGTTTCCTCATCTGTAAAATGGAGTGCAAGAACTGAATCTCCCTCATGGCACTGTGTGAGGAAGAAATTCATGCAATGTGCTTAAAATAGTATCTGGCACATGGTAAGCACTAAATAAAGATTAACCTTTTTATTATTATGACAATACAACAATGATTCTTATTTATGAAATACGTGCATTTTCCTAAAAACTGCCACAGGATGATACCATAGCTATAAGTGTAATGTCTCATTGGAGCCAAAACTTGTTTATGGGAAATGTTGAGATTGAATGGAAATATTAAAGACAGATGTGGATTTAAATCCCAGCTTTACCACTTGCCAGCTTAGTGACATGTGATACCTACTGAATTTCTGAGGGTCTTAGTCTGTTTGGGCTGCTATAACAAGATTCCCTAAACTAGCTGGCACATAAAGAACAGAAATATATTTCTTATAGTTCTGGATGCCAGGAAGTCCAAGATCCAGGTGCCAGCAGATGCGGTGTCTGGTGAGGTCCACTTTCTGGTTCATAGAAGGTTCCTTCTATCTGTGTCCTCACAAAGTGGAAGGGGAAAGGCAGCTCTCTGGGGTTTTTCTTTCTTTTCTTTTCTTTTTTTCATTTTTTTTGTCTTTTTAGCAACAAGAATGCTCAATTTATTTATTTTTTCTTAGCAGCAGGAATGCCCAGTCTTGGGCTTTTTCCGTAAGGACACGAATCCCAAACATCAGCGCTCTGCGCTCGTGACCTACTCACCTTCCAAAGATCTCACTTCCTAATACCATTACATTGATGATTAGGTTTCAACATAGGAATTTGGGGAGGGGGGACACAAACACTCGGACCACAGCACTGAGACTCTGTCTTCTTACTTGTTTTTATTTTACTTTATTTTATTATTATTATTTTTTTGAGATAGGATCTCTTTCTTTCACCCAGGCTGGGGTGCAGTGCCATGATCATGGCTCACTGCAGCCTCAACTTCCTGGACTTCAGCAACCCTCTCACCTCAACCTCCTGAGTAGCTGGGACTACAGGCATGTACCACCATGCCCGGATAATTTTTCTATTTTTTGTAGAGACAGAGTTTCACCATGCTGCCCAGGCTGGTCTCAAACTCCTGAGCTCAAGCGATCTACCTACCTGGGCCTCCCAGGGTGCTAAGATTACAGGTATGAGCCACTGCACCTGGCCTCTGTCTTCTTATTTGTAAAATCAGGTAATAATACCACTTACTTCACAAGTATTAAGAAACTGTTCTTGGCATGCTTGACACCAGGCTGCCTTTTCTTTTTTTTTCTTTTGTCGATTGTCTAAACAAATACCTCCTACTCATCCATGGTTACCAAAGCTTCAAGTGCTCATTAGAGACAAGCTTTGGTGTTAGGCTCAAGAATGCTAGCTCCCTTCCCTTTTCCCTATCCCTATTAAAATAAAAAACACTACACACCTCGAAGGATAACACATGAGTCCTTCCTCAGTCATTAATACCTTAACCTAAATGTGCTTCTTGTCTCCAGAGAGCAAGCTCTATCAGCTGGGGAAAGAAGGGAGGGTTTAAGAATGCAGGGCCAGAGGCACAGGTCTGTGATGCCGAGACTGATTTTGTTTCTGTTAATTTTATTTTTCTGTGATACTAGCATTCGCATAAAATGACATTTTCTGGATTTTAGAGGATCACATTCTCTGTTGAACTCTTCTTGATTAAATGAAGTCACAGGGTGAATATTCCAATTATTTCAAGTCTTTGTGGTCAGTGATCTAGTATTCAAGTGACCTGAACACTGAAAACGATCATCATGCCTAGGGTTATTTGCTTGGGACACGTGATAACCACATGCAGGAATTCTGGGTAAGAACTCAGGACCTCATTCCTGGAAAGGAATGAGGACCCCGCCTTTCCCAAATGCCTGCTCTGTGAGCCAAATCACTTAATCTTAGGATTCTTTTGTTTCTTCTCTTATAATTTTAAAAATAACAGCACCTACCTTATAAGGTTTTACGCATGAGATGGTGCACATCAAGTGTATAGTGGTTCGTGTGTGATAATTTTGCGAAAGCGTCACATCCCAGTACAACAGAGCCACATGACATACATGACTGCTGGGAGCTGGGAAACACACTAGAAGCAGTGGTGCCTTCCAGCTGTCACCTGAGCAGACACTGAACCACCACTCACAATGCTCGGGAGACTCACCTAATGCCAAAGCCAGAGTCTGGATAAATCCTGCTTGATACAAGACTATATAAAGAGAGAGAGAAATATAGGGTTGACAAAAAGTGGCTACAAAGCAAGGCAAATTCAAGTGGCTACTAGTAGCATGTATAAAACGGAACTGCCCTGGGAAAGGAACAAATAAAAAACAAGATGGTGCCTGGGGAACTTTCTCAAAAGTGAGGAAACAATGAGCTATGTGTGCTCCTTAAAGCAAAGATACGGCAAAGATCCCAATCCATCTCATATTTTTAATAAATATGTCATTCTAATAGAATTTTCCTTGGTACTTAAAATTACATTATAAATTTTACCCATAGAAAAAAATATAGTTAGGAAAAAGAAGGATGATTGAATGAATGAAAAAAGGAAAAATAACAAGTGAGCAGTCAGTAATATGATAACATGCTTAATCACCTCTCAAAGAAATACAGCTACAAGTTACATAATCCTGGATTCCACATCTGGAAACAAGGTGCACTCCCTGTATTTTGGAGTTTATTATAAAGATAGGCAGAAAGGCTGCAATGGAATTCAGAAGAACAACCTAGTAGAAAATTAAAACCTGGAAAAAAATCAGCGATTCCATAACACATCACTTATAGACAGCCTCACGCCCCGCCCCTCCCCATCCAGTAAGTTTTTGCAGAAGAACACGAAAATCCTTAGCTAAGGTACAAACAAGCCAAGTAGAGGTCGAAGCATTTGGGAAATAGTGGCTCCACACTCCTAAATGTCAATGGTGTGTGTCTGCGGGGGGTGGGGGTGGATGGGGAAGGATTGTGGTGTTTCAAGGAGAAGGAATGTCAGATGTTTGAAGACGGTACTAAGTGTATATGAGTGACCACTGTCCTGAGCCTCTAATGGACTGCATTCTGAGATCTGTCTCTGTACTGTCAAGAACCCAGCCTAGCCCAAAAGAGTTAATTTATCACCTCCCACCCAGAGCTGACCCTGCTTCTCAGATTGCTTCCGGGCAGGTCCCCTGCAAAGAAAGCCAAAGGATGGGTAGACACACAGGACTGGTATTAGAAGAGATGCTTCATGGTTTATTTCTTTTGCAACCTGCCCTCAAAGCTTGAAGGCAGCTCTTGAAATCCTTATTTCAAAGAAAGGGGAGGAATTTGGCTGTGATATTATGATGCTCCCTAAGATCTTGTGCTCTAAAAGCTGGCTTGGAGACTTGTTTTCTTCTGCCATCTCCAGAACCCCAAATGTACAAATCAAGACTCCCTTGTTCGTGCTAGGATAACACATTGACTAGACCACAGGGAAATAAATGGCCATGGAAAGATGACACCCTGAAGCCAGACAATATTCTCCTAATATAGAAAGGGGAAGAGTTAACAGAGGGTTAAACCAAAGAGTTTGGCTAGAGAGAGCATAGTTGAACCTTCTCATCAGTTGTGGCTATAACAAGAGTTTGCAAAGATGAATTATTTAAGGAATTAACCAAGAAATAAGCTGTTCTGCCCACAGTCATCACAGCTGCCAAAAGCCAAATTATTTTCTTACCCTGAGATGATCCTAGGGGAAAGCATGATTCAAGTTCTACCAGAGTGTCAACTACTCCCTCTGGGCTTGTGTTAACTCCCTTGGAATATTAAAATTGTTTCTGTAGCCTGCCAGAATAGAGCTGGGCTGTTGCAGTAGCCTCCCAGATGAGGTTAGGGTCATTGCGGGCGGGAGGGAGTCTTTCTCTCGCCTTTTTTCTCTTTATCTTATATACACAAAGTTAAATGACTGGATGAAAGCCCAAGATACTGGTCTGCAGAAGTGTCTTTGTTCTCATGGATGCACTGTTACTTCCTGGACTTTGGAGGACTGAGGTCTTTTATAGTTAAAGAAATATACTTGGGATATGGATCTGGTTGGGGCTCTGCCACCACAGTCTCTGGAGCTGTAACCTAATCACATATCCTTGGCAGCAAAGGCAAGATCCCCTGCTGACTTGTCAAACTCTCACATGGATGTTAAGAAGATTAAGATAATAGCATGCCTAACATAGCTAATAAGAGAGATTTAAAACAATTGGCAGAAACAGATTGAGTTATGAAATGCTTATTATGGATAATGATTCTGTGTCACAAAAACAGCATATAGGGTCAGCTTAATTTCTCACACCAGTAAGGGGAGAGGAGATGCCAATGATGATGAGGCAGAGAGAGAGAGAGAGAGAGAGAGAGAGAGAGAGAGAGAGAAGGCAAGAGAGAGAGAGAGAAAGAGAAAGAGAGACAGAGAGAGAGCCTGCTATGCCATGCCCAGTGCTCAAGTGGGCAGGCTGATACTGAGCTCTGCTGGGACTGCCCAGTACCAACCCCCTGCCCACACCCCACCACTGATCATGGCCAGTTTGGAAAGGGTGTAGAGGTCATGGAAGTGCCAGGTCACATCCAATGTCCTAGACACTGGAGGAGGTGCATCTGTGCCCAAATATCCTAAATAGATTTTCCTAAATTTAAGAATAGTCACTTCAATCTTTCTTCTTTCCAGCCTGGGTAGATCAACCACATGCCAATTGTCTTCTTCCTTTCTTTCCAGGACAAGAAGAACATAGTTTCACTTGCAGGGAATGAAGGACCCCTTTGGGCCTTGGGGGGAACACACTGCATGCTGCTTCCTTTCCATCCTTGCATCTTCTTTGCTATCTAGTTCTCCTTGTCATGGTCTCTGGGGCTGTCAGCAGCCACTGCCCTTGCGCTGTGGGCTCCCTGCCCTGTGGAGTCCTGTGCTCCAGGCTTGCTCCCTCCTCTCCCTAAGAGACACCTGGGCCTGGCCGTGTGCTTTGTAGGCTGGAGTGGGGAAAGAGTCATGCTGGTCTCACCCCACACTTCCATTTAGAGGAAGGAGCCACCTGAGAATCCAGGGATGCTCCTGAGGCCCACCAGGCTTCTCTCCTCCCTCCCAATCTCCCCTTCCTTTCACAAGGGAAGGGAGGGGATTGGGTTTGTAGCGAGATATGTTAAAGCCGTGAACGAAGTCTTTGGAGTGGATTAGCCTTTTCATCTTCAGGTGGGATCTCCAGGTGGGATGCTCACAGTGAGAACAAGCAGCAGGCTGCTCTCCTGCCTTGCTGGTGAAACCGTGTCCCAGACCCCTGAGAAAGTGACCTGTCAACATTGTTAAAATTGCAAGCACACATTCCTTTTAAATCAGAAATCCCCCTCTTAGGAGTCTCTCCCACAGAAGTAAAAGTATCTAGCTACAAAGGGACCTCTGTAAACAATGTGCACTCTTTGCGGAGGCAAAAGTCTGGAAACTAGATAAGCATCCCTGATAGAGGAAAGGAGGAATACAACAGACTACAGACACCGCTCAGAGAAAACTTAATGAAAACCCTGGCAGATACAAATCAGGTTGTGGACACGTGTTTTCTTGGGAGAAACTAAGGAAGCTGAAGTTGGTGTATGGCGCAAGAGATGAAGAGAGGTTGGTCGCTCCCAACAAACAAAAAAGAAAAAAAAAACCCAAGAAAAATGATGACACTTTAACAATTCAAGCAGATTGTCTAAGGCAGGGAAGTAGACTGGGAAACAGGCTCTGGGGAGTAGACTCTGAGATGGAGATTTGCCTACAGGAGGATGTCACCTCCATGTCACATCTGTGGAGGAGGGAGGCAAGCAGGATGGGATGAAGGGAGAAGGTGGGCTGCCATGCAGTCAGGACAAAAGCTTCAGCCCATCCCAGGGAAGCTGGCATTGCTCTGGACAGCTGCCCAGTCATTAAATGTGGGCTGCCCCCAGGAAGAAGGAGACTCTTATTTGCAGAGAGCAGCCACCAGGAGTGAGACACAGCTGGGAGCTGCCAGGCATTGGCCCTCCCAGCACCATAGGGAAGGGACACAGAGGGCACACTGTAGCGCCCATCGCACGGGTGCATGGTCACATGTATGTATATTAGTAACGTTGTAGATATATGTGTGTGTGGAAATCGATAAAGGATGAGAGTAGGCAGAAGAAAAGAGGGCCTCTGATTCTCAGAGTGTAAGATTTATTTCTAACACTGGTGAGTCTGAAGCCTCACTGGACCCCATTCCAATGGGAAACAGATGAGACTCTCAGCCTGGGCAGTTTCAGCAGTGACACTGGCCGAATGATTTCCCTTGACCTTGCCACATGGAAGCCAGGCACCCAGCCCCCCATCGTCTTAGCTCCTGAGAACTCTGACTGCTTTCTATTTTTGAATGGGTTGGAAATAGAACCAAGGGATAAATTTTGTCTCCCTTTTGCTTGTCAGGGATGGGTGCCTTGAACATGGGTTCAAATTGGAACCAAAAATAAAATTCAAAGTAAACACCTCAGAAGGACACCCAGCTATCTCCATGGCAGAACTTTGCATAGGGTGCTGGAAAATTCAGGCAACTGCTCTGACCCAGCCCAAACTAAGAAGCCCAGCAATGACTCAGTAACTCCTCTTGAGAGCAATTAAGATGTTATAAAACATGTAGGAATCTGATAAATAGACATACAATCAGTCCCTAAATCCCACCTTCTCCTAGCACCATATTGTTAAGGCAAAGCAGAGACAATTCATTTGGCTTGCATATTTTCCTCAAGATTGTCATTCATACTTCTCTGAATGAGATTTTGTTTTTATCAGCAAGTGTTTGAGAAACTATGGAGAGGAAGAGGAGGCTGGCATATGGTTTCAAAATAACTTATTTCTGTTGATATGAAAAGAAAGCCTGTTATATTTCAATAAGATATCTTCATGTATTCAGCATTGTTCTGGAAATAACAGTTAATGCAATGAGCCAAGGAAAAGGTGATTATATGTATTGAGAAGGAGGAGCAGAGTTAGTAAATATTGATAGCTTTTGTATGTCTGGATAACCCAAAAGTTATTAGCTGGAAAAAGTTATTAGTAGGATATAATAAGAAAGCAGGAAGGTAGCTGGGTAAATATGAAATGCATTAAAATCTATAGCTTTCTTATATGCTAGCATTAATTGTAAGTAGAATGTAAACATTCTACTCACAGTAGCAACAAAACTGTAAAATACCAAGGGATACATTTAATAAGCAATGTATACAATAAACAATAGAGAAAGCTACAAAAATGAACTGACTTGAAAGAAGTAGTACATTTCTGGGATCGAAATCTTTAGGTTATGAATATGTCAGTTTTATCCATTCTGATTTATAAAGTAACAGCATTCCAACCAAGAGTTTACTTAGATCAGACAAAATAATTCTAAATTTTACCTGGAAGAATAATTATAGGTGAAAAACTAAAATGAGATGGGTGGAAGCGGGGAGCTTTTCCTATTTGATATTTGGATGTGTTTTTAAGTTGCATTCATTTACAGATAGGAAGACCAAAATAGAAATCAGGCCATCTGCTGATTATTCAGCCATTTCTGATGTTTCCAGACATGGAAATTAACATTCTCTCTTTCCTCAGTTGACCATAGATTCTCATGAGTGTTACTTAGCCTTGTAGAGCACAGCAATCTCCATCTAGATCCCACCAGCCCAGAAGAGCCGTCAGCCCCTGCGGTCGGATAGCTCTTCGCTTTGGACCTGTATTCCTCTGACGATACTGAGTGCGTCTCCAAGGACAGAGCATGTCCTCTGGCTGGGTCTACAGGACACCGACATCTGGCAGAGAACTGACCCATCCAGTTGGAACTCTGGACTTTTTCCACTTCCACGTTTTCCTGGATAAGTAAAACATGCAGACTTCTATTTTAAATCTTCACTTGTTTCCTGGGACTTTTGATGTCACACATGCCAGAGCTTTTCAAATCATATGTGTAAAGAGCCAGTTTTTCTCAAATCCATTGTGCACCATGATGTTTTTTCAGTGTATGAAAAATAAATCGTAAATAATGAAATTGAAAAGAAAGCCAATGTCAAGCAAATACAAGCCCCAATTTATATTACTACATTTCATAGAAATCAAGTTACTCTGTCATGTTGCTGTATATGTCCTTAAACACTTATTTTCTTTGGTGACCTGGGCCTTGTCAACTGACTGCACTATTATATAACTCATCACAGGTGGACTGGCTACTACTTTAGCTAGTGATTCTTTATGCTTTGTGATCTATGTAGCAAAATCTTACATTTTTATAACACTTAACTTTTTGTAGTATGTGAATTTTTTTCCTCTCCAACAACACTGTTCTGAGGTAATTGGGGCAGCTTTTCACAAACCCAATTTCTCAGGTAGTGTATTAGTCTGTTCTCAAACTGCTAGAAGGACGTACCCAAGACTGCGTAATTTATAAAGGAAAGAGATTTAATTGACTCATAGTTCTGCAGAGATGGAGAGGCCTCAGGAAACTTACAGTTATGCTGAAAGGGGAAGCAAACACATCCTTCTTCACAAGGTGGCAGGAGAGAGAAGAACGAGAGCCAAGTGAAGGGAGAAGCCCCTTTTAAACCATCAGATCTTGTGAGAACTTACTATTACGAGAATAGCATGGGAGAGACTGCTCCTGTGATTCAATTACCTTCCACTTGTCCCTCCCACGACACATGGGGATTATGGGAACTACAATTCAAGGTGAGACTTGGGTGGGGATATACTCAAACTATGTCAGGTAGGAAATTAAGTTCCTCACAGAGATATTCAGTGACATGGTCAAAAGGGTTACTGACAAAGCTGGAATGCACCCTGGAATGCCCTCCCTGATTCATTATTTTGTGCTATTTCCACTCCTTTCCCCCTGCTTTTCCAATGCATTTTTATTCATAGTTAAGTTATGATTAAGGGCTCCAGGGTGAGGATCACCATGTGTCCAGGTTTCCCTTTGCCTGGGAGAAAGATGGAGGACATAGGAGGAATGAGATGCAGCCAGGTCAGATTTTTCCAGGAAATGTGCCTTTAGCCCAGCTGTCATCCTAGGTTGAAACCCAGGAGCAGGGCAGAAGAACTTGTACACACACTGGTATCATTCACACATAGAGACATCACCCCCTTCAGTGGTTGTCTTCTCACAGAGGTGGAAGTCCAGAAAGTTCTGCCAGCAGTTCCTAGTCTGCTTGAGGAAGCATCTGTCAAAAGGGGCAGTCTTATAGTTCTTGATTTTGGTCTTCATGTCTTTTGCCAAGGTGCTGACTTCTAAAGATGCTCATGATGCAGCTGGTAGCTCAGTGTGACCCTCACAAAGACATCAAGGTTGGACCTTGTTCCACTCTTTAACGAATCTTTTACGTCTCAGTGAATGGAGCTACTAATCACTGACTCAGTGAGTCTAATCCCATGGCCCTGACTGACAAAGCATTGTAAATGCTAATCCTGCAAAAGTCCCTTCTACCATTCTCTACACCTTGAAGAGAAAACCCACCAAACTGAACAAAGATGATGTTCTTACACAGCATCACTGCATTAGGAAGAAAATTTCAAATAATTCATCACCTAGTATGAATATTTCTACAAAACAGTAGCAAAATTCACTAAAGACTCTCATTAAACACTTTAAGAAGAGAAGTGTAGCGAGTTATTTCGGCTACATAAACCAATTGTTGCCCTGGTAGCTCTTTCTTAAAACAGCAGGTAACACATGTAAGAGCAAATAAGTCGTGTCTTATAGACTGAGTTTGCAAAAATAAACTACAAAGAAATGTGAGAAATTT